>NC_137616.1:13962787-14275287 GCF_963280865.1 Gymnoscopelus braueri
ATCCCCCCATCCTCCTCATCCAACTAGACCGGAGGAAACCAACTGAGGCAACAATGTGATTCTTATTGATTGCCATGAGGGACCAAGCCATCAAACGTGATGTTATAATAATATTGCCGCGATCGGAGCATTGTCCTTTTTGATTCAGTCTTCATGGAATAAATTGTGGTTAAGACGTTAAAGGATCAATACGTGCCGGAGAGAAACAACTGTGGATTATTACTCCTTATTTTCTTGGGGAGGGCGTTTTGCTTTTTTTTCTTTGGATGGAATGACATCTATACACTCGTCCTCCCTGAGCCTCTGGGCTTCAGGCAGAGTGGTACATTTTGGCTGGTGAACGGAGCTGGCGGGTCTCCTGGTAGAGAGAGGTTTTTAGACTGCATAAGTAGGAGCGTGGTTGTTCCAATAAACAGGTCCACTGGCGCTACACTGTGGCACAAAACATAAGGCGATACAACTGTAGAATTATCTCTCAACATGTTACAAGACCTAAATGACAAACCAAAAAACATATGTCTGTGTATTCACTAAATTGCTCTTCCTTCCTTGCTGAAATACATGTCCAATACTGTGAATCCATTCAATCCTGGAACGCATCTACAAATGTCTTCCTAAATCCTAACATGTTGCTATATCAGTGGTGCTCAAACTTTCATGTCTGTTTTAAAGGAAGCCAGTGAACCACATTTTTTAAGGGATGGGGTCAGGGCATTCCACACTTGGGTGGCAGTGCTGTAGAAGGAGAATTTACCCATGTAACATGTTCTATAGGTGGGTGTTACCAGATCGGTGTAGCCAGATCGCTCATCACTGGTCATCAAATTATTGGCTTAGGAATGCGACAAAAACTACAAATCTCCATGAATTCACGGCTTCAAGTATTTTCTGTCAATTACACACTCCATTAAGTTCATGGGGTGTGTAATTGATAGAAAATAAGTCATTCTACTCCTTTAATACCACATTATTACCAAGTACCATGGCAGTAGTCTGGCCTTATAGGTGAACATTATGCTGACCTTCACTTTGTAATGACTTTGCCCCTCTCAGCTGTCCACAGTCCAGCTCTGCTTGCTGGCCAGACCTTCTGCTACCATGCTTGGCATACAAACATAAAACCCACCTGGCTCTGTGTGTGTGTGCGTGTGTGTGCGTGCGTGAATGCGTGCGTGCGTGCGTGCGTGCGTGCGTGCGTGCGTGCGTGCGTGCGTGCGTGCGTGCGTGCAATTAGACACTCAAGTTGCCAATATTGTATCTCTCTCTCTCTCTCTCTCTCTCTCTCTCTCTCTCTCTCTCTCTCTCTCTCTCTCTCTCTCCCCCCTATCTTAGCTGAGGCCCGGCCCTTCTGATTATACAATTCCTAGCCGTGGTGGTACAAGATTAATCCCACCTCTCATATCTCTTCTCATGTGTCAGCGTCATCACTGCTTTATAGGCTTATTCTAAACCGAGCTGACAGTTCTGCGCTGAGATATTACCAAATTACGACCACTGGCATGTGTAAACAACATAAACATATATCACAAACTTGTAAATCAAATTGCGATGGCAAATGTCTAGCTGCCCTATCAAAAACTTGGTTGAATTAGAGGTTGCTGACTGGGAGCCAAACACAACAGGGCGGCTCCACTTTAAACATTATTTATCATTTAATTATTTTATTTGGTTATTTTTATGTAGTCTTTTGTTATATTATATGTATTATTAATTGAAAAATGGTATGTGCATCGCATATATGGACTCACCTCAGTATTTATGAGTGTGCAATGGCCTTTGAGTGATGCTTTTGGTATATTTATATTATATCGATATCGTGATTTGAGACCAGATATTAATCACTTAAGTACAATTTGTTACGAATAAAGATAGAAAATGGTCTATCTGCAAGCTCACATCAAGGTATTTGGTCAAAAATATTGGTGTTTGATCTCCATATTGCTGAGCCCTACTTCACGTTCAAGTAGACTAGATGGTTTGAATAGAAGTTAAATTAACTACTATTTCTTTACCTGTATCTTACTTCTTGTAAGATTTCATTTGGGGGGGGAAAAAACTAACTAATTGATTATGTAACTTTTTCTTCATTGGGCTATATATGGGGCAATGCAATGATATGGGTTTTTCGATATATGCAAGAAATGCTTCTGTTAAAATCCAATAAACAAATGTTTAAATAAAAAATAAAAAAAATGTACTACTATTTCATACTAGTACTGTATACTATCAGACCCATAGAGAGAGAGAGTTGCCTCACGCATTGATCTCGCCACAAAGCAGGATGTTGCCTCCTGTAGTTCCAAACATTGGAACTTCCTCATTGAGATAGAAAGAGAACTTCCGCATTCATTCCATTTGTACAATGGCAGTCTATGCTAGTGACGTAACTCTCTCTCTATGGGTCTGTATACTATCGGCGACGGTTACCAACATTTAGGAAACGGCTTGAACAGCATGAGAAATCAGAAAGGCACAGTGGCAGTTTGCATAATCTTGGGCGTTAAAAGATTTTACAAATGGACCCTTGGAATTTATGGATTTCTACTGTACAGGTTATTAATTTGGTGATAAACCTTTGCAGCAACCCTTGACAGTGGTTATTGGTCTGTATTTGTGATAATATCTTCTCTGCATAATTAATTTATGTAGAGTTAATTTCCTTATCAATTTCATCTTGCGTGTTACATGTGACCAAAATGGAAAATTAAAAAGACGTTTAAGTGAGTAAAGTGCAGCATTTGCATTGTGAGGAATGTTACTGCACTGGAGGAGTTGGACACTGGGTACATACAGTACGCCTGTATGACAGAGAAGCAACATGGCTGCCATGCGATTATGGTTAGTGAACTAATCAATTATCGATCATTTAATAAATAATCGATCACTAATCAATCCCTATATTAGGCATGTAATTATAGCCGAAAGTTTCCAAAGAAAATGACAAAAGGTCTCTAACCCATTAAGACAGGGGTATTCAACTAGATTAGGCAGGGGGCCACAATTGTAAAATGACTTGAAGTCGGGGGCCACGAGACCGTGTTCGTGGTTAACCGTTTGACTGTTTGTTGTGTGTGCTACTGTATATAGGACACACCAATGGACATATTATGTCCATTATGGTAACTTAATAGGGCCTGCTTCATACTGCATTCATGCCTTTTGATGTTTGATAGGATAATTTCTGTGCCAGTCCTTTATAATGAACAGACTTTGATTTGGATATTGAGAAAACAGGAAGTAGATATTTCAGTGTGTTCTGTACACGGGTCCCTGGCATTGAAGTGTCTTTGTGAGAAGAGAATTGGAGGAAGGCTGGCAAGGTGTCGTATGAAAGAAAGGTTTTTGCTGAGCATCCGGCTGATAAGAGCACAAGCTCTTATGATGCATTTTTTCATTAATAGTGGAGAGTTAGACCATCATTCAGCCCAGGATGAATTGAGGATGAATGAATCATACTGTGTAAAACCTACAAGTGGATCGAGATGTAGAAGATGGAAGATGGACAAAATCTAATCAAAACTAACCAATTGGTTGATTTGAAAGCCACCCAAAACTCATCTGTTATGCTCTTTTATGAAAAAACTGCTGAACTACTTGAAAGCTACATTATTCAGAAAGTAGAGAGAAGTAGACATTTCTGGCTGTTTTGAATATCACTGCATTAAGACCTGAGGTTCAGATTCTACAAAATATTTAGATTTTCTTTTGTATTTAAAAATAAATAAATATATATATTCAAAGATTTGCACACACTTTCCAAAAAATAGCAGATCTCCGCGCTACGAGCTTGTATATCTGCTATTTTTGAATAGCCAAAGAAATCTGAAAATGACACAGATGCGTTCCCGGTCTTAATGGGCTAAAATAGTGAAAATAGACAATCTGCTATTTTCACAATTATTTCATGTCACCGTTGTGCGACAAAGTTTAAAATAATGCTTGTGAGGTTAAAGGTCGGGTAAATTATATTTTTTTGTTAAAATAAGTGTTAAATAGCTCCATATTCTGATAGTACTCATTGATATATTGTTTGTTCAGTAACAGGAGTCTCCCTGTCGCTCCAGCTCTTTAGTGATATATATTAGTAATGTAACAATTTTATCCAATCAGGAGAGAGAGAGCTCGCACAGGATGCATATTAAACAAGTGAAATTGGAAGTGATGACGCGAAGAAATGAGCAGACAAAATTTGTGCTGGAACACTATAAAATTGAAGTTGATATTATGTTTTCAACATGGTGTTTTCAACATGGTGTCACAATATTTGGCATGTTATTATAGGAGAACATTTTGTATAATAATTTTAAAAAATATTTGAATTTTTATTTGTTTTCACAAATTGTACCAGATCTAGAAGCTCGACTACTTTCGCTATGAATACAGGTGTGCCTTGAGATTTGGACCTCCCAGTTGGTGTGAAGTTTGAAAACCACATGGCCTAGAGACGAAGCAGCGCCCTCCGGTAGCCAATAATGTCACAACAAGTCATGTTCCCTCTACATTCGTCTGTCTGGCAGATCACACACACGCCGTGTTTTTCCACACATCTCCAGGCCTTTGACTGGTGTGTGTGTGTGTGTGTGTGTGTGTGTGTGTGTGTGTGTGTGTGTGTGTGTGTGTGTGTGTGTGTGTGTGTGTGTGTGTGTGTGTGTGTGTGTGTGTGTGTGTGTGTGTGTGTGTGTGTGTGTGTGTGTGTGTGTGTGTGTGTGTGTGTGTGTGTGTGAGTAAATAGGAGATGTGAGGATGGGGTAACGATCCAACAGAACACTCCCGTGGGATAGTTATCTGTTCACCGCAAAGCCGAGGTCCAGACAACTTTGGACATTCCAAACACGACTTCTAATCAAATACAACCCAACGGCCACAGAGGTCGAGCAGGGATCGATTAGAATTGACGTGCCCTCCGGTGCATGCCCCCTTAGGTATTAGTAAAGTTAAGATCCTTGAAATGTGTGCCCATAGTAAGAATGCTTTGTCTGCAGCATGTTTGATAATGTCCATATTGACATTTACAGCGATCAAAAAGTTATGCTTACACAATGCATTCGGATGGTCTTGCAGTGTTGGTATTGGTTCTATTTCACCGTGCTAGACAAAAGGGATATCCTTCCGCTGCGGCTGGACCGATATATCCCAATAGTATGTGACTAGAAAAGCCCTGGTTCTCAACCTTTTCAGGCCGCGACACCCCCCCAAAATATTCACATTGGAACTGGGGACCCCCCACCCTGACAAGCACTCGGAATTGTAGGCATTACATTTAGTTTGACTCGCTCTTCCACAGATTAATGTCCTTTCTAGCACAAGGACAATTGCCAGGAATGAGGAACTGTCCGCCGCAATGTGAGGGGGGTTTCCAGTGGACTGCTGTCCCTCAAGGCAGAATGCACCGCATGGTTGGCTTAGATTATATTAGAAAGAACTTTATTAACCCATTAAGACCCGAGATACCATTCTACAAATGTCTTCTAAATCCTAATAGTTTTCATGTCAAGGACCCCAAAAATTTGATGTATTTGGCCCGCGGACCCCCATCTCAAAATGTTTTGTTCCAGAAGGTAGGAACCCCCAGAAGCAAAGATTTGAGTACAAAAAAAAATAGCTGTAAGATATATTCAAAGATTTGCACACATTTTCAAGATTAAAAAAAAAAATAGCAGATCTACAAGCTCATACAGTAGCTATGAGCTTTTATGTCTGCTATTTTTGAATAACCAAAGTATAAAATAATGGTTTATGTGGTTACACAGATGCGTTACCGGTTTTAATGGGTGAGGCACCTGGTTAGGCATATTCTCGCCCATCACTCTATATTTCCAACAAAGACGCACCCTGGCGTCACTGAGGTGTGAACTGTCACGAGGATGTCTTTCTGATACAGAGATGATGTCAATCGTCTAATATGACCTCGCGCTCTGCATCAAAGGTTCACACTAGACATGTTTAAGTACGAGTGTACATTTGATGTGGGAATAGCACAGTGGGAATGTGAAATGTTAATAATGCAAAAAAATACTTTCCCATGGGACGTATAATAACCGTGAGATATGCCATATACAATATAAGCACGATCGAATGATTTCCCTATTAATAATGTATCCACATGTATGTCTATATGTCTTTATGTTATTGGAACGTCACTCATCTCCCGATGAAATATTTATCATTTCCAGGCAGCTTGTGCAGCTATCGAGGGTGCCTAGTTACTTATTGGTCTTCATGCATAGTACATGTTCTCTTCAACTTATGAACTCAAGAACTTCTGAAAAAAAAGCCCATCGGAAGTTCTGAATGATGTCAAAATGTAGTTATTATCACCTCCCTTTCCGAAAAAAGAAAAGAAAAAAAAAACTGTTTGGCCGTCGAACTGTATTGCGCTTTATGTGAATGCAGGTGTTTACCGTCATACATGATATCACTACCAAAGTGTTAACATAAATGCATTTTTTTCAGAGCATAAAGAAATATGAACTGATTCTGTTTTCAATCGTGTAGACATACTGTAAGCAGAGAGGTCTACACTACTCAAGTACATCAATAGGTCTCTTGATTGATCCTTTTTCAGTCCATATACTGTACGTTTCTCCCTATATTTTGGTTTCTCTTGACATTCTACTGAAGTACATGAGAAGTTCATCATTCTCCTGTCTTTGGTCACTTACTTTACTTTACTTTTTATCCTTTGCTACATTACTTCTGGAAAGATCATTTCATTTCATTTTTTCAATAGTCATGATATTATTAATATCAAATATTAGGAATAATGTGACATAATTTCTATGCTTTAGCCAAACACATCAAAGAAGTTAATCTTTTTTTTCCGACTCTGCTGATGTAACCAGAGAATATATTAGCTATATAGGGCTTTAGCATATGAGACCTGATTTAGAGGGTAATAAATCACAGTCTATTCCTCTGACCTTAACACGCTCTGGTCCTTAGTTAGTTAAGAAATGAGGAGTACCTCCCTATACAGCGCAGCCAAGAGTAGTTTGTTATGAAAGGGCATCTATCAGGCCGACAATGAGGGTATGTATTAATTACCTCTAAGTCCAAACCTATTGTCCACCCATTTGTTGCAGCACAGAGAGGTGAATCCATCTTAACAGGGACTTACTTTACAATGGCTTAATTCTCCTGTGTCTATTAATCTCTATCTCATACAGTAGCTGGGAATCGTGATCTACAGTATGTTCCTTCACTCACTAACACGTCATCATTCTTGCAATGTGTAACAACAGAACCTAGATACAAATATATATATATATATTTTTTTTACAAACTATTGTATTGGAGGTCATAGCCTCACCCCCGTAGTAGAACTATTTTTTCCCCTTGTATCACTTCTTGATGTCTACAATTTTCAATTTACAAATGTAGGCACCAAGTTATGTCTGCCATATCTTGGTCAGTCGGTAGCATCGATGGAAAGAGAATGTGGCAAGAAGGGGTACAGGGAGAGTGAAGTGCTAGGGAGGGGGTGAGGTGAAGTCTGAAGAGGTGAGTCTTCAGATCACGGTGGGAAAACTGGGAGTGAGTCTGCAGTTCTGACTGCAATGGGGAGTTTATTCCACAGTTTGGGAGCCAGGAGGGAGAAGAGTCTAGGATGTGGAGCGTTGTCCAGGGTGTGTTACTGTAGGGAAGGCTCGGACAGCATGCCTGTGTTAGTGAGCGGGAGGGGTCTATTTTGATAGGTGCTAGTTATACTATGCAGATATGTTGGTTAATGGTTCACATTTGTACATCCCTCCATTTGTATTTGTTATTTGAAGCACTAAATTATTTTCTTTGCATCTAACCATTTCCCCTGTTGTGTGTTGACTAATGGTTCAGGCCATTTGCTTTGATTTCGCACTTGTAAGTTGCTCTGGATAAGACTGTCTGCTAATGCTTAAATTGTAAATTGTCATTCTGTCCAGTAGGTCACGGATTAATACACTGGATTAAAGCGACTGTAATGTGTGACCCGAAAGCCCTTGTTCGTCTTTGCAGCTGACCATGCTCCTGTTTTATAAAGACAGTAAGAGGCGGTGAGGTGATGAGGGATAAGCTCAGAAAGTTCAGAAAGTGTCATAATAACATTTTCAACATGAAAGCATCTGACGTTTGCTGTGCTTATAAAACCACACCACCACTTAGCTCCACTCTTAAGCCTATAATTCGTCACTTTGCTGGCATCACTCTCCAAAAATCTGTTATTTTCAGCGAGCACCGCTATTGTGCGACGAAGGAGTAATGAGGCTTTAAAACATGCCCAACCAAGATGGCGCTAATACACTGTGCAGCCATCAAAGTGGTTTTATTTGACCACGTTTGTACTTCGAAAAGAAGACATTAAAACGAGACAAATCCCTACACAAGCGACCACTCTCGGGCCCGCTTTGAGACAGCGTTGCCAGATTTTGTAATAGAAACAAGCGGTCAAGCCCAAAAGAAACGACCAGGCCACATGAGCACACACTCACACACACAGCTATTTGAAAATTGCCGATTTGCACAACGCGTCACATCGCGACACGATGTGAGCTTGTAGATCTGCAACTAAAAATAAAATAAAAATATAAAGAAATGTGAAAAATGTGGAAACATTTTAAAAACACAAATCTTGTATGGGGGTCCCTGTCACAAAATATTTTCAGTCTGCGGACAAATGCATGTTTGAGAACCACGGATTTAAACAACATTAGAAAGCAAACCCAAATAAGCAATTACACTTTAGGAACAAGCCCAAGAAACCGCCGATATTTACACGCACCCAAAGTTGCTTATAATAAGCGGACTTGGCAACGCCGCTTTGCGAGCACAGAGGAGTCTGAAGTCATAGAGGAAACAAAGCCTTTCCCCCTATTATTAATGGCCACAGTCTATCTTGGACACATTTGCCATTTCTGTAATGTCAGAGCACCAGAGGAGGATGCAATAAAACACAGGGCCCCTCTGGAAGCTCCACTTATTACAATTAATAATTCATATGACGACATTAAGCTAGGCTAAAATCCACAATTTCACATGGCAGGTGGAGTTAACCACATGGACCTTAGCTTCCCCTATTCTGGTGAAAAAATATATCAGATCTATAAGCTCACAATGTGTCGCGTTGTGAGCTTGTAGATTAGGTTGTTTTCGGCAAAGAGATTTGGGTATGGAGGGAAAAAAGGAGGGGACCCAAGTATAGAACCCTGGGGGACCCCGATCAAGTAGTATACAGGGTTTGAGTGGTTAAGGCTGCTTGTGTGTGTGTGTGTGTGTGTGTGTGTGTGTGTGTGTGTGTGTGTGTGTGTGTGTGTGTGTGTGTGTGTGTGTGTGTGTGTGTGTGTGTGTGTGTGTGTGTGCGCGCGCGCGTGTGTATGCGTGTGTGCGTAGGGGTACCTACATAATGGAGATCTGAAAGAATCAAAAAGCCTTGTTACTTAAGACTGCAACGAGTACATGAGTCATGAATAATGGATACAATATGTTGGCGTTGAATGATAACATGCCTGTGTGTGTGTGTGTGTGTGTGTGTGTGTGTGTGTGTGTGTGTGTGTGTGTGTGTGTGTGTGTGTGTGTGCGTCTGTGTCTGCCGATCACAGCATTTGCTAAACAGAGCTAAGGCGTGTATTGATTGTGTTTAATGTGCAAAATATCGCCTCAGATCAAGCGACTGAAGGATCCTCAGAGAAACATCTCACGCTGCAAAAAAGGCGTTAGGCTTAACAAGCAATCTAATCTGCTATCGACTGTGTTTAATCTGCAAAATATCACTTTGAGTCAAGCTACTTGGTAGGTAAACAACACACTGTTAACTACTTAAACCATATATATTTTGTTGACCGGGGTTCCCCAGAGATCTGTACTTTGCCCCCATCTTTTTTTCCCCTCTACACTAAATGGCTTCTTCAAAAACAGATCATTATGACATGCCCAGAATAGAGATGCTAGGGTTCATGTGATTAAACATGTCCTCCTCAACGAGACATTTACAGTTGAGAAAAAACTGAATGCAGTGATCTGACATATCATAAGACTGTGGCACGTCTTTGAAGAAATATAGTACTTCAAACGTTTAAAGAATGAACTAAAATTATCTCTTCCCATTAGCGGATGTTTTGACTTGTTTTAACCACTTTCATGGTGTTGCTATTTTGGGCATGTCATAAAAAAATTGTAAAATGGCAAAAATACCATAACTACAAGCTTGCATCGCGACGCATTGTGAGCTTGTAGATCGGCTCTTTGTTGCTGTACAACAAAGTATGTAGGCATTAACCACCATTAATCATTATATACGTATAACCATGGTATCCCGGGGGTTTAGCCTTGATCCCCTTCTTTCTGCCCGCTACAAAACAATCTTGGGGCGAAAATAACTGATCTACAAGCTCGCAATGTGTTGTGGGCTTGTAGATCATCTATTTTCGCCGAACGGTCACTTATTTTTGCCAAATGTTTGCCTATTGTGACATGCCCAGAATAGGGACGCTAGGGTTTATGTGGTTCAGTTAAGAACATGTACCTTTTCAAACACAACAGTAACAGAGATATCGAGGAGGCGGACATATTTTGCAGTGCATACTATAACACACTCTGTCTTCCCACCATGCATTGCAGTGTGCTTGAGAAGTTCCTAGTCCAGAGCGGGTTCCACTGACACTAGTAGCCCAATATGATATATTACAGTGAACCCACTCCACCCATTGGTACAATAGATGAACCTATGAATAGAACCAAGAATAAGCCTTAGTAAATATACCATATAGCTTGGAAAGCAAGGCTAGTGGTGACTAATGATTCCCCTGTTGGAGCTCAAAAACATGTGGCTGTGGTAATTACAGCACAAAAAGCACAATATACCACTTATGGTAGAGCCATTTTTCTCCTTAAATGGAGTTATGGAAGAACATATCTCATATGGAAATGCCCTTTTGGTTGTCATTCAATTGCTTAGCAAATGGTTAAGTCTTGATTATCCACACTAGTACTATATCCGTCGACCTTTATGTTTTTCACGTTTTAACCAGAAGTATGTGTACAGGAAATTGATGTGACATAAAAGTACTGATAAACATTGTAGGCATTTCCAAGGCTGGAATGAAAACAACGCCCCCGGAGGCATTTTAGCCTGTGATGTACAGTAGTGTTGAACATTCCATGTAGCATACACCGGTGGTTCTCAAAAGGTGGCCCAGGGACCCCCAGGGGGCCTTTTTGGGGGGAGGTGTCCAGGGGGTCCCATTTGGAGGTCCGTGGCCTAATCATGCACACGAAACTGGGGGTCCTTAGAAATTATAAGCTTTGTGAACAACTGGTATGTTGCCAGAGTGTGGGGTCAGTTTCACTGCAGCAATGTTTTAATTCCACCCCCTATATGGTAGAATCTCTGCCCCAAGAAGGGTTGCCAGATCTGCTTATTATAATTTCCTGATGTATGATGAAATAGCTGATGTATATGTTAAAGTGCTCCTGTGGCCCATAGTCGCTTCTTTTGGGCTGGTTTTCCTAGACCTGGTTGCTTGTTTCTCTCACAGAATCTGGCAATGCTGGCCCCAAGCTGTATTGTCTTGTGAGCACACATCTTAAGCGGGTGACACCAACTTTTACAATGCCATTATACGCCAAGGCATCCGAGTCAAGGGCCTTGCATGAGGGGGCAGTGGTTTATGGCATCTGTTTCGTGCTCCAGTGTTACCTCGGTGGCAGTAGTTTATCATGTATACAGCGAAGGTGACTGTGGTTTGCACCGCCGTGGCATCTGGCAGTGCGCCCGGTGTGTTCGGGGGATGACCCCCCACCCCAACCCCCACCACCACCCCCCCATGACTTACGCATTGCTCCTGTCTTTTAATATCAACTTCAATTATGGCCCAAATGCCTCTAGGGCTGTGTGTGTGTTGCCTGCAAGCGTCATGCGACAATATAAAGCCACACTGCCCGAGGCAATGGCCCTGAACATTGCTTTGGCGGCGCTTTCATCGCCCTTCTTCTTCTGCCATTAATGGCGTTCTTGTGCAGAACGAAATATGGATACAATTACAAAATAAGTATGTGAAAAGAGGGGCAGGTGCTAAATAGCTATTGTTGTTTTGGTAGCCTAATTGAAAAATGCTTTATTGATAATGCATTTGTGTTATGAAAGCTCTATGAAAGCTCTATGAACGGCAAGTTGTGTCATTTTTACCCCCGTTTTGAATATGTTGTTTTAAATAATATAATAACACAGGTCTAAAATGTTATGGGTTTTGCTGAGATCGGGCGGAGTAATGCCTAATTTATGCTTCCTCGTACAACAGTGTTTATTTGTTTATTTATATTGGTCATGATTTTACAGTTAAACAGTTAGTACAATTAAAGGGGACACACCATGAATTTCATTTTTTTTTTGGGGGGGGTATTTTTTGGGCTCCCCAGTGTCTCTTGTACCCCAAAATAATTTTTTTTTTAACATTCAGTCATTCATTCTCATTTCAGAGATTTTCAGAATGGGCGTGTCTGAACAGGCCATTTCAGAATGGCAATAGAGCACCGAAGTCCTGACGTGACTCGTTCATCCCCAGGTTTGCGGAAGTAATTTCTCTATGGAGAATAACATTGGGTCATCTTAGAATCGTCTCATATAAGAATTGTGGTCCAAAAATAAACACAGCGTGTCGGCGTTATTGTCAGGGAGGGGGTTCTGTATCGTTTATGATAGTCAGTCACTTATATTTGATACAGTCTGTTTCTGGCGAAAATGTAACTAATTCGGCGGAAGTAACATTAGCGTTTTCTCACCGTCAGTTGATGCTTCATATCCATAAGAGTCAACCCGCCGTGGTCATTTGTTTATTTTTGGAACACAGTTCTTATTTGACGCGATATTAAATACGTCTATGGGATTCAGAACGGGGGTGGAAAACTGCGAACAAGGTAGACAAACAAAGGATGTGTAAATGACGTCAGACTTCGGCGGTCTATGCAAGTGACATCACTTGCATTGCCATTGCATTGATGCTGGCCAGACAGAATTGCTCAGTAGCCCCCCCCTGCCCAAGAGGACGTTTTGGTATTGCAGCTGAAAGTGCTGTATAAGCCAGAGACAATTGACTTGGGATGAGTATATCTGAGTGATGATTTAGGCTCAAACCTTTTGAAAAAGGTTTGAGGGACATACACCATATGATATTAAATATCAAATATTTTTTTTTAATTCATGGTGTAGATCCTTTAAGGCAACAAGATTACTTTTGGCCGAAAAGGTGTCATGCACCGAACATCACGGACGCGACGCATTTTGGGGCTTGTAAATCAGCTATGTTTGGCGCACAATATTGCCGTACGATGAAATATAGATCGGCCTTAACCTGCTTCCCTCACATCCTGGTTCAAAGACTTGTTTGAGGAAAAATACTCCCCCTTTGAACTCCACACCACAGCGGCATGCTAGCAAGCACAGTTCCCTGCTGAGACATCAGTCCTGCTGTTAACAGTTGAAGGGGTACCTGGTAGCTCAAACAGTTTCTGTCGGGCAGAAACCTCGTATCCCCATATTTCAATGCACCGACCACATGCCACAAGCTCCTTGTGACCTTGCAAGTCACTTTCCTGTCTCTCTGCACTCTCCTATTCACATAAGAATAATGAAAAAGGTTGGCCATTTTGCACTACATCAAGATTTTACTTTGGGGGCCGGACTGCTCCGTAGGGAAAGTACTTGACCCCGATGTTTTAAAAACGAACAAGGCTAAAAACCTACATTAACCCTGAGAATATAAAAAGCACCCCAGAAGCTGTAGTGGGAAATGGGATTTGACAAAAGAATCAAAAAGTGAGAGAGAGAATAAAAAAAAACCTACATTCAGACACAAGACTGCAAAAATAACTCTGTCTTTTTCCAACCTTTAACCAGTTGGCTGTTATACATGGTGAAATACATTTAATTACCGGAGTCCTCTGTTGGGGCCCCGCACGCTCATCGGCTTGCGGCTGGGAGCAGCTATTGATTTTGGGTTGTCTTCTGCCTCATTAGACCGTGGCTAGAGCTCTCTGCCCCGCCAGCTAAAAGGGAACAGCGCCGATCCATAAAGAAGCCAACTACACAATAACTTCTATTGTGTTGGGGATGAAATATCTCGTTGCCTGCAGGTGTGGGAGTGGTTGGGTACGTCTGCGCCGCTACATGCATTCATTCCCCCTTAATGGTTCCTCGGGAGCATAAAGGCGATGAATACGACAGCCACCTCCCGATGCTGCAGGTCTCCGAGGTCTGCATACAAATTTGCATTGAAATAGTGGTAATTGCGTCATTATGGTCATTGCTACTTTGCTCGTTTGCCAGCGGCTTTACAACGGGGCAGTGTATACGTGAGGGCACCAAAAGTCACAGACGCAGTCAGGGTCCACAACGGTATACCTCTGAGGACATGGGCGACTATATAGTATCGATCGCCTGCTCTCTCATCCCATCGTGGGTCAAGTCTGCAAGAAGGAAGACATGGACCAGGCCCACTTTGCAGATCCACTGCAAGAACTTTAGCCCTCTGTTGTGTGATTGATCATCTGGATGGGAATTACACTCACCCGCACTATGCTTTTTAGCACCACGCTCAAAGTTAACACCTCAAACCTGAGCATCCCGAAAATAGGTGAACATTTGGTGAAAATAGTGACGCGCTGTGAGCTTGTAGATCAGATTCTTTCGGCAGAAGGAAAAAAGGAGGGGACCAACGCAGACCCCAGGGCGTCAAAATGGGGTCCCCAGCAAAATGTGTTAATAAAGCCTCACAATCATTTGAACCCCTTTATCCATCTTTTATACTTTGGCTATTCAAAAATAGCAGATCTACAAGCTCGTAGCGCGGCACCAAGTGCCGCGCTACATGCTTGTAGATCTGCTATTTTTTTTAAATCTTGAAATCTTTTTTTTTTAAAGGCGAATATTTTTAACACAAATCTTTGCTTCTGGGGGTCCCTGGCACAGCGTATTTTCAGCTGGGGGTCGGCGGCCACATACATATCAATTTGGGGGTCCTTGGCAAGACAAAGTTTGAGAACCAACTGCCCTAGTAGGGAGCCCTGGTGGACGAATGGTTTAGGTGCTTAAAGCACCAGATTTGAGTTGTCTCTCATATGAAATGGATCAACAGCGTTCTGAAATAGCTGATATCAGATTTTTCACCTCCTCCCCTTCAGAAATCCATGGGCTGCTGCTTCTTCTCTGCTCATTGTGCCCGATCTGCCTTCCCGAAGCTCAAAACGGAAATAAATCCCTGCGGTGCTAAAAAGGAAATGAAGGAATATTGATGGGGGTATAAGGCATCTGACGCCTCTCTACATTCATGACGAATGACAAGGGAAGGGAGGAGAAGAGAATGATTTCTGTGGCACATCCGAGAATTTTAATTCCAGTCGCCCCCCCACTTACCCCTTTCAGAGAGAAGCAGGCTAAATTGGGAATGGCGGGTGATAATTCAGCCCAAAAAAACAGAAAAGCCCCCGCTAGAACAGTTAGAATGAGATTTCAGAGCTATTCCCCCCTGTGTGAGTATATATATATATATATATATATATATATATATATATATATATATATATATATATATATCTCAACGAGCGAGGCTATGTGAACCTGTCTCTGTGAGGCATGAGTGTGTGAATTTGTGGCTCAGTCACTGCGTGAGATCGTTTGTCTGTTTTGCGTTGCATCCGGATCCGCACGTGACTGTGTGTTTTCCATCGATGCTTAGAACATATGACAGAGGTCATGTTTATTTGTACTTTACTTGAGTATTTCCAATTTCCAATACTTTTACTTCTACTCCACTACATCTCAGAGGCAAATATTGTACTTTTACTCCACTACAATAATTTGAAAACTTTAGTCACTAGTTACTTTTCAGATATAAACTATGATATAATGAAACATACATTAACCACTTTAGCCCTATTTTATACATAGGCTGCGACGCGTTGTGAGCTTGTAGATCGGCTATTTTCAAATATTTAGTACTTTTACTTTTGGTACTTTAAGTACATGTTGATGCCAATACTTTTGTACTTTTACTCAAGTACATTTTTAATTTTGGACTTTTACTTGTAACAGAGTATTTTTATATTGCAGTATTGGTACTTTTACTTAAGTAAAGAATTTGAGTACTTTTTCCACCACTGGATATGACTATATTGTTCCTGCATGGAGGCCAGACAGTGTCAGAACCTCAGGAGTTAGTGTGTCTTTGAGTCATTAACTAGGGTTGGAACTATCGATTATTGTCTTGTCGATTATTCCATTTATTACTTTTTCGATGAATCAAATAATCAAGACGCACATTCAATTTAATGTTTTTTTTAAACATACTGTATATCAACAAATCAAGTTTTAAAAGGTTTAAGCACTGTATTCTGATAGTACTCGTTGCTATAGAGTGTTTGTTCAGTAGCAGGGGTCTTCCCGTCTCTCCAGATCTTTAATAAACAGAAAATAAATGTTCAGATGGGTGGCCAATCATCAGCCAATCAGTACCCATACAGTATATTGAGTAGTATACAGTATTTTTGGTATAGAATTTGCCTCTATATTGGAAAACGAACGCTCAAAAATCATGATACAGCAAACTAAAAGTGAATTAATAACCTTTTGTATAGTTTATATGCGTAATTGCGTATATTGCAATAATGTGTGGCTGTCACAAAATCCCAAGGCACACCCGGACGTGTCCCGTGGCCTCTGCACACCGTTTGGGCTGACCACTGGTCAATATTCTGGGATTCTGTCAGAAGGAGCTCAGAGAATGTGAATCTTACAGCACTTACAGGAAAAGTTAGAATAGAGCAGTGGTGTAAAGTAACTAAGTACATTTACTCAAGTACTGTACTTGAGTACAATTTTGAGGTACTTTTACTTTACTGGAGTATTTCCAACTGTCTATACTTTTACTTCTACTCCTGTACATCTCAGAGGCAAATATTGTACTTTTACTCCACTACAATTATTTGAAAACTTTAGTACTAGTTACTTTGCAGATATAAATTATTACATTATAAAACATACATTAACCACTTTAACCCTATTTTATACCTAGTCTATTTGAAAATAGCCAATCTACAAGCTCACAACGCGTCGCATCGCGACGCGTTGTGAGCTTGTAGATCTGCTATTTTCAAACATTTTAGTACTTTTACTTTTGGTACTTTAAGTACATTTTATACCAATACTTTTGTGCTTTTACTCAAGTAAATTTTTAATTCCAGACTTTTACCTGTAACAGAGTACTTCTAAAGTGCAGTATTGATACTTTTACTTAAGTAAAACATTTGAGCACTTTTTCCACCACTGGAATAGAGAAAGAGAGAATAGAGAGGAAAGGAACGGAGAACACGCCAAATAGCAGTCAGGAGGACACAGTCAAAGCAAATACTGTAGCTGTGATTGCACACATGATGAACTATGGTGTTCCTTTCAGTTTCCATGCAAAACAAAAACCAAAACAGCCAGTGGTGAGATTGAAGTGTTAAGATTCATTGACTGATATTTCCACACAAAAAGAGCCATGAAGCCTTCTCTGAGGTCAAAGAATGGTGTCGACAGAAGCCTGTGATGTTTGGAGTATGGTTTCCTGTGGTTATATGCAGGATGTGCCACCAATAAACTGACAACAAAAGACTGCAACATCACGTCTTCCTCCCTGATCCTTTTTCTCATTTTATTCATCCCACTGCTTTACAATATTAAGGTGATAACCTTACCATGCAGTTCTCAGCCACAGATGCATGACAGAGCCTCAAAAGCAGGGCCATCAACCTTTACTGTAAACTTTGTATTAAGGGGGTGCTTTAAAAAAGGTCTCTAGAAGAAAAGGGCTAGGGGGCTTTAAGAATAATTATGTGAGGTTGGTGCATAAAATGAATTTTATTATGTAAAATTATTATCGTTTTTGTTATTTTATGCTGTGAGCTTCTAAATCGCCAATTTTAGAAATACCTGAGCGTTCTTTTCTCTTTATTTGTTAAGTTAAAGGCTCTCAAATAAATAAAATAAAATAAAATAAAAACGAATCAAATCAAAGTTTTTATTCAAATTCATTTCCGGAAATTTGCAACTAAAAGAAAAGTCAAAATGCATGTAATCTGTGATCTAGGACTCTCCTAATTCAGGGTTAGGCATCGGGAACCAAACATGTGACATCGTTCGGGCTCTATACTGTTCACCAACAACCTGTCTGGGCGACGGTGACAGGCAGCGATAGGTCTCTGCTGAGAGGAAGGGATGCAACTTTAAACACCTAGAGAGTCTCCATGTGGTGCAGAGCAGAGGAACTGTCACCTTGAATCAGGCGGTGCTTGATGGCTGGAAACAGCAGAGAGGTTCTGCATAATAACGAAGGCCTCATAATTAGTTTCGTGCTCGTGTCGACACTTCCCTTCTGCCCACAACCGCCTCATCAACCCCTTACTTCTCTGCGTCATCGTCATTAAATCTGAGCTTCATAGACATGTGTCAGACACGGTTACGCAGGGTTCTGTGGCCATCTATGGGGAACAGGTTAAAAACGCTTGCTTCAGTCCTAGACCATCGATTACGATGTTCTGACCGGAATTCAGTAAGAATAATGATTCAAAGTGCAATATTTTTTTATCAATTAAAAACGTATTTTTTTTTATTAAAGTTTCTATTTGAGAACATTTAACTTACACACAAATAACTTTTTGATTGATAAAAAAATACACGTAAACCGAATGTTAATTTATTCAACCGCCACCCTATTAAAAACTTTATAAATAGCCCGTCTACAAGCTCACAACAACACATCGCAACACGTGAGCTTGTGGAACAGCTATTTTTGAAAAAGTGTTATAACTCTTCACTTACAATGACACGGCCCATACCCAAAATAGGGTTGGCACATGTAAAGTGTTTAAAAATCAGGACACATCGGCTGCATAATTGCCAATACTGATGTCATCAAAAAGGTCTGATATAGAGGCTATGCGCGTGACATCATCGTACCCGGAAGTTACGCAGGAACGCCTACTGAGTGGCAAAAAACTACTTTCTGGCCATGACAGCCCATACATCCAGACAGAAAAGTCTGATTGTATTACGTTAAACTCACCAACATGGCAGCTGTACAGAAAGCTTGAATTATCCTCTTTCTATCTGCAAAGTTTTTGTTTCATAAAAATCCACCGAAGAGACATGTTTTGAGCTACTTTCTGTCAATAAATTCTGTGCAGGTGATTATTTTTCTAAGTGTCAGAGTTTGGAAGCGCTCGTTTTCAATAACGCAACGTCTTGCTGCCTCCTGCATTATGTGCCATTTAGAAACAGGTGGTACGCAGGACCGTTGAGTGATTTCCAACAAGCGCTTCCAAAACTCCAGTGCTCCATGCTGCTCAATGTTTTGCCACTCAGTCTAGATGAGGGGGGAAAAGTGACATATAACTATAGCGAGAACGAACCAGATTGCCACATTTCAACATCAGCGGACACAAGTTGAGAGGAGTTGGTGATGTGCCACAGCAGCGAGCAAGACTGTGATGGATATGCTGTGCGTGTGCGTGTTAGGGCATTCACCGAATAGTCGAATATTCGAATATTCGAATATCAAACCGACTATTCGACTATCAAACCACTATTCGATTATTCTATAAAAAAACTTTTTTTTTTAGTGTCTTTTCTACAGCAGACACGCAGCTGTGAGCTCTGGTGTGACGTCAACTCGCATTCCTTGAGTCGAATCATCAATGCCATTGAAAAAAACAAAAAAACGTTTTTTTTTATAGAATAATCGAATAGTGGTTTGATAGTCGAATAGTCGGTTTGATATTCGAATATTCGACTATTCGGTGAATTATAGGTCGAATAATTCGAATGCTAAAAATCACTATTCGTGAATGCCCTAGGGCCCGTGACTGCGTGTGAGTGGGTGTGTGTGTGTGTGTGCGCGCGCGTGTGCGTGTGTGCATGTGTGTGTGTGAGAGGGATATCTCAGCAATTTCCGCAGTGCTTTCATGACTCAGACACTTATCAATTACACATTACTCAGCTCAAATCTCCTCCAGCCTCCTCTAGTTAAACACCCTCCCCTCTATCGGCCTCCTCCTCCACTCGAGGGACGTCTGCTAGTCCAAGATGTGAAATAAGGTGAGAGGTTTTTATCCTGATTGAGCAGAGCTCAACTCCTGGTCCACAAGGGACAGTGGTGGAAAGTAACTAAGTACATGTTCTCACGTACTGTACTTAAGTACAATTTTGAGGTACTTTTACTTTACTTGAGTAATTCCATGTTCAATACTTTGTAGCCTACTTGTCTTCTATTCCAATACATCTCAGAGGCAAATATTGTGCTTTTTGCTCCACTACAGTTATTTGAAAACTTTAGTTATGAGTTGCTTTGTAGATTTAGATTATTATTACAGAACATGCACTAACCAATTAAGCACTATTTTAAAATAGGTATACAAGCTCACTATGCGGTGCTTGTAGAGCCATTTTCGAAAGATCTTGACAAATGTGTGTGTGTGCCTACATGCATAATTTCCTGATAAACATCTCCATGTTATTGCTCTTTCTCTGTCTCTGTGGACCACGAAACATCTCTTGGCTGATCTTGGGTAAAGGGATTGCGACCCAATGCAGCAAATGGACGGTCACAGGGTGCACATTACAGGACAGTAAATGAATGCTGTGTAATTTGATTTCAAATTAAACCACTGATAATTAGTTGACCAGGGTCCCCCAGGGCTTTATACTAGGTCCACTATTTTTTTCTCCTATACAGCAAATATCTTTGCCAAAAAATTGCAGATACTTGTAGATCTACAAGTATCTACAAGTATCTACAAGTAGTGAACATTCGGTGAAAACAGCATATCTACAAGCTCACTTGTAGATATGCTGTTTTCACCGAATGTTCACCCGACAATAGGGGCAGGGCAGATATGACAAAGAAACATATATGTATCTAAATTTCATACATGTAAAAAGAGCAGAAATAGCAGATCTACAAGCCTACAATGCGTCGTGACGAGTTGTAGTCTTGTAGATCTGCTATTTCTGCTTTTTTTTATATTTGAAAATGTGTGAACAGTTTTCAACATGTAGACGATTATGACGATTATACAAAAATAATTGCGATTATCTCAAATAATTGCGAAATAGACGATTATATAATAATTGTGACAGGCTTAGGTTCAAGTGGTTCAGCACAGTTTGGTAATCTTCAGATACTTGTCTAACATTCGCCTAAACCTCAGAACTGAAATTACCATACAAATATGAAAATAATGACTGCATAAATATCAAGTCATTACAGTGTTTCACAGGGATTGCTCAGCTCTGTTGTTAATCAAATTAGCTGAATTTGTCTCTGTATTGGGAATTGAGTGAGCACATGGTTCTGATATAGTAAATTAAAGGATAATTCATAACCTTTTGTATTGTTATATTTGTAATAATAATGTGTGGTTGTCACAAAATCCCACGGCACAATGTTTGGGAACCACAGGGTCTTGTCAATATTCTACGAATCGTGGTGCATCCGGCTTTGTCGGGCGTCTACACAAACACAATAGGCTCTATGCACACCAGCCATATTATCACTTCCTTACCAATGATACTAATGAAGGCTCTGTTCCATTTCGTGTAGCACAGTGGTTTCCACGACCCCCATAACTCTGAGAGTGTACAAATGGAACCAAATGGACCCTTACAGTCAGTAGGATACGACAGCAGAGACAACACAGAAATGTGTGTGGGGAGGAATCAATTGGCACAACGACTAAATTGAGGAGAAAAGTGGGTAAAATAGGCTACTCGAAATTATTATTATTTTTTTTTTTTAAATAAAGACATCTGGGAATCTGTCAAAAGGAGCTCAGATAATCAGACTCACAACTATTGTCACATCACACAATCACAGGTGTAAGGTGAATAAATTATATTTGTGAAAGCTCTCAACAATTGCACTTACGGGAAGATTTTAGAATAGGGAACTAGATAATGGAGAGGAAAGGGACATTGAACAAATAACAGGAAGGCACACAGTCAAATAAAAAATAAATATATATAGTAGCTGTGATTGCACACAGTTGTGCCGTGATGTTCCTTTCCGTTTACAAGCCAAAAAAAGCCCACCCCAAAAAGCCATTGCTGGTGAGATTGAAGTGTTAAGTGCAAAACACACTACCCATAAACGCTGCACACATCAAAACAGCTGTTCCCATTACTGTCTATGTACAACCAACCCCACACCGGAATCGCTAGGCCTCCGCCAGCACTTGGCGACGTGCTGCCCGGCAAACCCTTCACACCACTGTTCTATTTCCAGGTTGCATTTTTGTATGCATCTGGGCAGTGGTGTAAAGTAACTAAGTACATTTACTCAAGTACTGTACTTGAGTAAAATTTTGAGGTACTTTTACTTTACTGGAGTATTTCCAATTGTCCGTACTTTTAGTCTGGTTCACTATGTAATTTTGTTGGATTTTTTTGAAGATTTGCAAAACTATACATTTTTGGAAAGGTTATTGTCTAAGGAATCAGAAAATCAATGTTGCCATTTGCCCAGATGTGTATACGGCGGCCATATTGGCAATTACAAAATGGCCACCCTAAAATGTACGTTTTTTAATATCTCGGCCTCTAAATAAGCTGGAACATTGATTTTAACTGCTAATCCTACATTTTCAGGGTCAAGGAATCCAATGGTGCAAGTTATTATTTCATTTTTTTTTATCATCCCATTGACATAATCCACCATATGGGTAAAAAACAGCACAGCCCAGGCAGTCAGTCAGATACTAACTGTTCTTTTTATTTATTTTAACTGTGAACTTTGGATGTTTGTGTAACCATATTAAACATCATGACATGTGTAATCATAGACAGTCTCTATGCATCATCATAATCATCATCATCATCACTTTCGTGCATCACAGCTTGGGAATCGTCATCGTTCTGGCACTGGCTGCTGCACTGACACATTTCAGTACAGGCTAAGTCCTTAGCTTTGCAGGAACATCTGCCAGAAGAACAGTCAGATTTACACTTGCATTGAACCATCTCAAGGATGGCCTTTGGAGCTGGGAGGACCTCTGTGGTCGTTGGTTTCAGCATGCCATCCAAGTGTTTGAAGTACCCATTTTGCAGGGGATCCAGCTGTGGATCCTGCAGAGCAATGGCTGCTTGTGCCCATGCCCTTGTTTGGACATGGACTCTCAAGATGTGCTGCTTCAGAGCTCCAGGTGTCGGAGGGAGCTTGTCACTTTCTGCCCTGTGTTTGCAGAACAGATGCCATCGCAGTTCAGGGATTGTCTTGATGTTGATACCCTTGTGTTGACAGCTCCAGTGTTGACAGCATTCCTTCTGTCACTTCTGCTTCATCCAAAAGCACTCCAGACCCAACTTTTCCCAGCCCGGATATATGGAACAGGCGTGCGGACGCCGAGGACGGGCCGACGGCAGGCGAGAGAGAGGCCTCCGGTCGGACACGGCCGGGCGGCCTGGCACCCTGGAGGTCCTCGGCGAGCCCAGGACGATCTGGGCTCGGCAGTGGCCCCCTCCTTTGAAATTCTCTCCCGGGACTATCGGCAACCTTTCCCAGCCCGTATATGGACCAGCATGCGGACGCTGGGGACGAAACGCAGGCAGGCCGCCCCAGATTGCGGGCCTGCCGGCGGCCGCTAGTCGCTGCACTGTGACCCGGGAACCAGGCCGCCCCGAAGGCCGTGGAACCCACTACGTTCTGACCGATTGGCACTCGTAGCCCGCCTCTTGCAAGGGCCCCGCCGGCACCTTGTGTGCTTCGGCGGACGCTGCTTGCAGCCTGCGGGCCCAACCAGGCACGGAGGGACCACGTGCGGAGAGGCCCCCGGCCTGTCCTCCACACTCCTCCGCGGCCGACACCGGCCTAACGAGACCGAGACGCCCCGTCTGCCCTAGTTGCCCTGCCACGGACTGTCCCAGGGCCCCCGCGGTCGGCCTCGCCTCGAGCCCCATCACGGGGCTCGGCAAGGAGATCCGTTTGCCACGGGGGCGCGCTCCGGAGACTCGTTTCTCAAACCCTGCGTGTGTTGCGTACTCCGGCGACCGACCAAACAGCTGCGAAACGGGCCATGGGCGCCGATCCCCCGTAACATCCTGTCGACCTGGGTAGAGGGCAAAGGAGGATGTGGCGACCGTCGCAGTGCGCGCCACCGGGAGCTCCCGCCGCCCCTCTCACGGGGGGCCTTGGTGGTCTCCGCGGACCGGTAACCCCACGGTGCGCGCCTCAGCTGGGCGCGCTCTCCGCGGCGGAACAGGAGGCCTACCTGGTTGATCCTGCCAGTAGCATATGCTTGTCTCAAAGATTAAGCCATGCATGTCTAAGTACAAACGGCTTGTACAGTGAAACTGCGAAAGGCTCATTAAATCAGTTATGGTTCCTTTGATCGCTCCTCAGTTACTTGGATAACTGTGGTAATTCTAGACCTAATACATGCAAACGGGCGCTGACCTTCGGGGATGCGTGCATTAATCAGATCCTAAACCCTCGCGGCGCGGCGCTCTCGGGCGCCGCGTCGTCCGCTTTGGTGACTCTGGATAAACTCGGGCAGATCGCCCGCCCTCCGTGGTGGCGATGTGTCATTCGAGTGTCTGCCCTATCAACTTTCGATGGTACGCTACGTGCTTACCATGGTGACCACGGATAACGGGGAATCAGGGTTCGATTCCGGAGAGGGAGCCTGAGAAACGGCTACCACATCCAAGGAAGGCAGCAGGCGCGCAAATTACCCACTCCTGGCACGGTGAGGTAGTGACGAAAAATAGCACTCCAGGACTCTTTGGAGGCCCTGTAATTGGAATGAGTGGACTTTAAATCCTTTGACGAGGAGCCATTGGAGGGCAAGTCTGGTGCCAGCAGCCGCGATAATTCCAGCTCCAATAGCTTTAATATCTTAAAGTTGCTGCAGTTAAAAAGCTCCTAGTTGGATCTCGGGATCGAACTGACGGTCCGACGCCAGTCGAGTCACCGTCCGTCCCTGTCCCTGCCTTCCGGCGCCCCCCCCGATGCTCTGAGTGTCCTGCTTGGGGTCCGGAGCGTTTACTTTGAAAAAAATAGTGTTCTAAGCAGGCCCGAGTCGCCTGAATACCGCAGCTAGGAATAATGGAATAGGACCCTGGTTAATTTTTTTACTTCCTTGTTAACTTAAAACTTAAAAATTCTGTATCTAGGCTCCTGAGTACTTTTTTTTTCTCAATGAAACATCTGAAATAACTCTGGCATTCAATGTGTTAACTACTTTCGCGGCCCCGTGTGGTTGGCGACTAACTTCTTAGAGGGACAAGTGGCGTTCAGCCACACGAGAAGGAGCAATAACTGGTCTGTGATGCCCTTAGATGTCCGGGGCCGAAATTATTCCCCATGAACGAGGAATTCCCAGTAAGCGCAAGTCACCAGCTCGCGTTGATTAAGTCCCTGCCCTTTGTACACACCGCCCGTCGCTACTACCGATCGGATGGCTTAGTGAGGTCCTCGGACGGGCCCCGCCGGAGTCGGTCACGGCCCCGGCGGAGCGCTCGGAAGACGCCCGAACATGACTATCTAGAGGAAGTAAAAGTCGTAACAAGGTTTCCGTAGGTGAACCTGCGGAAGGATCATTACCGTTCTGTCCGGCACCCTCGCGCGGGGGTCTGGAATGCCTGAACATGCCACAACATAAAATAATTAACAAATACAGTCTGAGGGCAATGATTACTGGCCTTTTGTACAGTCACTGCAAATAAAATGCTTGCAACGGGAACTACTTGGTGTGTGGATCTACTCTCAAGTATAGTGTAAGCTACACTTTTTGATTCAGCACCCATCCTAGTAGTATTGGGATGTGCATGTCTTTGTAATAATTTCCGCAATTAATATCAGCCACAGTTTGATCATTTTGGACACACTTATGGAAGCTTAGAGTAGCAATAATACAAAAACAAAAATGTCTTTAAAAGTATCAATGGTAAGTTAACATTTTATTTAATTTGAATGAGCAAGTGAAACATGTTTTTAGGAACAGCTGGAATATGAATTGATAAATGATTTTCTTATTTCAAAGATATTGCAAGAAAGCAACCATATCTGGTCATTTTGGACTCAGTCATGCATCTAAGGGTTAATGTTGTAAAGTTTTGTAGCTTTATAATTACCACCATTGGATTCCTCGACACTGAAAATGTAGGTTTAGGAGTTAAAATCAATGTTCCAGCTTATTTAGAGGCCGAGATATTAAAAAACATACATTTTATGGTGGCCATTTTGTAATTGCCAATATGGCCGCCATATACACATCTGGGCAAATGGCAACATTGATTTTCTGATTCCTTAGACAATAACCTTTCCAAAAATGTATAGTTTTGCAAATCTTCAAAAAAATCCAACAACATTTTAAATCAAAGCATAAGGAACCAGACTATTTTACTTCTACTCCACTACATCTCAGAGGCAAATATTGTACTTTTACTCCACTACAATTATTTGAAAACTTTAGTTACTGGTTACTTTGCAGATATAAATTATTACATTATAAAACACACATTAACCACTTTATCCCTATTTTATACGTAGGCTATTTTCAAACATTTTAGTACTTTTACTTTTGGTACTTTAAGCACATTTTGATACCAATACTTTTGTGCTTTTACTCAAGTAAATTTTGAATTCCGGACTTTTACTTGTAACAGAGTACTTCTACATTGCAGTATCGATACTTTTACTTAGGTAAAACATTTGAGTACTTTTTCCACCACTGCATCTGGGTACCTGTGGTGTACTGGGCAAAGGGAACTCTTCTGCTCCTGTGACCTGCAGACTAGATCCAGCCTGTTGTTGTCACTGAACAATGGCTGAGGAGAGACTGGTCGTTGAAATAGAGACATATCCAGAGTTTTATATGGCACACAATCCCATCATTATAAAAACCCTTCTCAAAAAAGAGAATGCCTGGTGAGCCATAGCTCTGGAGATTGGCTATTCAGGGGAGGAATGAAGTTGCCTGGAATACTCAGGACACAACAAATGGCGTTCTCTCTGCAGTGCGACGCTTCCTGTGGGTTTGATAAATATTTTAATATATTAATAAGAGCTTGTGACTAAATAATAACATTTGTTCGGTTGGAACAAAGGTGCTTTGCTCCATTTCCTGGAAAGTAACGGTTTCTGTATTATACTGATAATAAAAATGGAAAAACTAAAAATCCAATATTTTCAGTGACCACAATGGAAACAAGCCCCTAGGGCAATTTGTGTTATCCTTCATTTTACAATAATTAAAATCATACCACTGTACTGTTTACAAACTGTTAATACATTTAATAATCTAATTAATACATCTAATTTCTGCATTCAGCCATGTATTTGGAGACCCAAAAAAGGATTAGTGTAATCCACTGTCTGCGTTCTTAGAGGGAATCTTTGACATGTGTATAGTAGCTAACTGTGGCCCCAACGATCACATTTATTTTCCCAAAACATTTAAGTCGTCTGAAACTGTTCTGCACCTTGATCTCAGCCATTGTTAAACACGAATGAAGGTGTGTGAGAACACCTCTTTCACAAACACTAATGCATAGTGCCATGCTACACAGCAAAGCCCTCAGTATTAATTTAACTCCAAGAGTGAGGAAATTGACCCAAATGGACCATTAGCTGTGTCATTCAATAAATTCCATCACTCACTGTCATACAGAATAAATCTTACCTCCTCTGGGTGTAGTTGTTGACAAGTGTACTCTAGGTACTCTAGGTCGTGTGTGTGTGTGTGTGTGTGTGTGTGTGTGTGTGTGTGTGTGTGTGTGTGTGTGTGTGTGTGTGTGTGTGTGTGTGTGTGTGTGTGTGTGTGTGTGTGTGTGTGGGGGGGTGGGGGTGTGTGTGTGTGTGTGGGGGGGTGGGGGGGTGGGGGTGTGTGTGTGTGTGTGTGTGTGTGTGTGTGTGTGTGTGTGTGTGTGTGTGTGTGTGTGTGTGTGTGTGTGTTGCATCGGGACGCGTTGTGAGCTTGTGGATCGTCTATCTTGGAATAGACGTTAGTATAAAATAAGGATTAAGTGCTTAATATACGTTTGGTTTTTAATAATCTAAATCTAAGTAACTAGTAACGAAAGCTTTCATATAATTGCAGTGGAGTAAAAAGTACAATATCTGCCTCTGAGATGTATTGAAGTGCAAGTATAAAGTATTGAAAAATTGACATATTACACAAGTACAGTAAAAGTACCTCAAAGTTGTTCCTATAAGTACAGTACTTGAGTAAATGTCCTTAGTTATACTTAAGACTTTCCACCACTGGGTGGGGGTGGGGGGTCCCTCGCCAGCTGTTCTGAGCAACACATCTGCTCTGCAGGTGTTCCTACCTGATGTTCTGCAGCTCTCTGTCCCAGTGGACTGGAGAGAGTTACAGCCACAGCCTTGACACTCCCCAAGTCCAACAGCAAATGCCTTGACAGGAGCTTTCTCCACTCTGCAGTAACTATAACTACATGGAACAGCCTTGATCCCCCTGCTGTTGTTGGATACACAACATTCAAGTGGTGTTCGTGCCTTTAGTCCTTTAAGACCGGGAAAGCATCTGTGTCATTTTAAGATTTATTTGGCTATTCAAAAATAGCAGATCTACAAGCTCATAGCGCGGCACCGAGTGCCGCGCTATGAGCTTGTAGATCTGCTATTTTTTTTAAATTGTGACATCTTTTTTAAATCTTTGAATATATATATATTTTTATAGGGAACATTTTAAACTCCAATATTTGCTTCTGGGGGTCCCTGGAACAAAATATTTTGAGATGGGGTTCAGTGGCCAAATACATATAATTTTGGGGGTCCTTGACGTGAAAAAAGTTTGAACACCACTGATATAGCAACCAAACAACAACAAAATATATGTATTTGGCCGCAGACCCCATCTCAAAATATTTTGTTCCAGGGACCCCCAGAAGCAATGATTTGAGTTAAAACATTTTGCTTTAAAAATATACTTTTTTTTTTTTCAAAACAATCACCTTAAAAAATTTATGCAGATATACAAGCTCGTAGCGTGGCATTCGGTGCCGCATTATGAGCTTGTATATCTGCTATTTTTGAATAGCCAAAGTATAAAATAATGGTTATGGCTAAAATCTAAAATGACGCTTTCCAGGTCTTAATGGGTTAAGAAGAGACACTGAACAAACACCTCCCCAGCATGAGACAGTAATCCCATAAAGCTCAAGGACATTCAATCGTACACAAGTTCAGTTCATATATAGTACAGTAGTCTACTCCTGAGTATAGCTGCAGATCAGTGATAGGCTCTCTGAATGCCTTTCATAAAGCCTGTATCTGCCCAAGCTTGAAAACAAAACAAAAAAAACCTACACCATCACCAGCGCATGGTTATTATAGTTACCTAAAGCTTACAAAATAAGAAAGAAATAAAAACATTTTGTTAACAAAAATGTTTATGAGAGCGAGGCTTTACATAAAAACGATGACTAACTGAAACTATATTAATATAGTTTGTTCATCATAGATAAAATGTCCTCTGTTTTAGTATTCGTCAGTATCCAAGATACTTCTTAAAAAATAGTCGATCTGCAAGCTTTTGGAATCATGCCCCTGACTACCCCTTATCACAATAAAAACTCAAACTAACACTAAAAACTAATCAAAACAAAATGAAAAAGAATGAAAAAAATTATAATAACCTTGGTTCCTTCTCCAGCACCTTTCCTCGCTTATTTATTTGAGTACAGATATCACAAATCCCATTAGCGCACTTAAACTGTGAAGACAAAAACAGCATCTTCCCACATAATCGTGTTAGCTCTCCACCGTGGCATGGGGATACAAGGGGACAACAAGGAGAGTAATAAAAACAAAAACAAGAGCATGACTGCTTTCTAAACAGATGGCCATGAAGATATAACAAAACATTCAATATAAGAGGGTTGTAGTGTTGACTAAGGCTTGTTAAGTTTAGAGAATGTTAGTTGGCCACAATGAAACCTCTTGCTCCATTCTATTTTGTGTGTTTTCTTCAAATGATCCTACTGACTCACCTGTCAGTGAGGAGCCCCCACCGGGAGGACGTAGAGCCTTCGTCCTACTCCTCCCGCCCAACACTCCCCGCTGACAGGTGCCGCCCCCAGCTCGTAGGAGTACATGCAGTGACCAATATCAATCACCCTCCCCGGGCCGAGCACGGGGCCGAATGTGTTCACATAGATATGCCCGACAAAGCCGGATGCACCACGGACGGTGGATTCGAACCCACAACTTTCTGTGGTGGTGGGCATGGACTTTGCCCCTGCGCCACCCGAGCGCCCTGTGTGTTATTTTCGAAGTAAAAAGTGGAGTGGGGGGTGCTGTAATGATGTTTAACCACATGGACCCTAGCGTCCCTATTCCGAGCATGTCATAATAATAATATTTAGACAAAAGTAAGAGATCTACAAGAAGATCCACTTGTAGATTTTTTAATTTTTTTATGAAGATATTTGGTGTAGAGACAGAAAAAGAGGGGACCAAGTATAGAGCCCTGGGGAACCCCAGTCAACAAAGTATAGTAGTATATAGTTTGGACAGCTGGCTCCCTTGTAAGAGAGATCTTACTTCTCAATAGGATTTCACATTGATCACATTTTATGTCTTGGAGGGAGATTGTACATATCTTTGCGTGGGCATCTGAGTGCGTGTCCGTGCACATGAATTGTGTGTTATGTATTTACAGCATGTGTGTGTGTGCGCGTGCATGCGTGCGCATATTTGTGCGTGCGCTGTTGATGCGTTTGTGTGCAAACCTTTAAAATATGAATAACTGCCACAGTCCCACACAGACCTTGAGGGGAAAGAAGCATAAAACCATGAACGTAGAGTGGTCTTCTACCCTTTGTCCCCATACACTAAGACTTTATTGCAAGGTTGCTTGTCTTATTTGCTGTTCCAAGGTCACAGCACAGTAAATGGTAAACATATCGTCTTCTCAGTCCGCAGTGTTCATCCCTCATTGTATTCCACCCACCACCGCCGCTGCGCTCACTCACCATTTCAAGGCTTTTGTATGAGGAAGCACTCCGAGATTTAATTAGCATTTAACGCTCTCCGTAAAATCTCTTACACACAATCTCCCCCTTTTTCTGCCACTCTGCAAAACACTGATGCTCCCATTCTGACTTTTAGAGTAGTGTCTAACTCCAATGTGCATAACGTAGCCCAGGGTTTCCCAAACGCAGCGGTGGAAAAAGTACTCAAATGTTTGACTTATGTAAAGCTATCAATACTGCAATGTAGAAATACTCTGTTACAAGTAAAAGTCCAGAATTCCATATTTACTTGATTAAAAGTACAAAAGTATTGGTATGAAAATGTACTTAAAGTACCAAAAGTAAAAGTACTAAAATGTTTGAAAATAGCAGATCTACAAGCTCACAACGCGTCGCGATACGACACGTTGTTTGTTTTCAAATAGCCTTGGTATAAAATAGGGCTGTAATCATTTATATCTGCAAAGTAAGTAGTAACTAAAGTTTTCAAATAATTATAGTGGAGTGAAAGTACAATATTTGCCTCTGAGATGTAGTGGGGTGGAGTGATAAGAGAAGTAAAAGTATAGACAATTGGAAATACAGCACTGCCCAAACGTTTCCATGCCAAGGGGGCCATAACCTCTGGCTGCGGCCCCCTATTGCTAAATGGAAAAGTACATGGGTAGTACCTTTTTCGACAGTTAAGTTTGGTAACAGACTAATTAAGCTCTCTTATAATAGCTACATGTGGTTAACCACATATTATTACTATATTATGACATCCCGGCATGTCATAATATACAAGCATTCAGAGAAAATATGCGAGCACTCGCAGAAAATGTACAATATGAACTGCAGCAATCTTACGTGACTGTATTCCGAGTTAAATTGTTCAAGAGAGCTTTGAACACAATTAATCCCCTATCATGCTGTGGAAACTCCTTTGCTTTATAAACTGCTGTTGTCTGAATTATTTCCCTTCATTTAAAGTACAGTCGGCTTAGTCCAATTATTTGGCACTAGAATCTCCCACCTGCAATGTCACATATTTTTCAGGGCTGGAATTTAAAGCTTTGAGCATAGAAAAAGCTGTGTCCATATATACATATATAGCAGTTCATGTTGCAGTAGTTGAAAAGATCATACATAAAAAATAATAAATACACTTGGTGCAGCCCCTAATTGGAAATCACCAGATAAACGCGAGCTTCAGGGTAGCTTTTATAACAGTTGACCTCATATGTGGGGTTACTGAAAAAGTACCCCCACACACACACCACCAACACCTTTCATCTTCCAACAACCCGAGACAGGTCTTCAGATCCACAGTGGCTAATTACTGCAATGAATGTTTCGTTTTTTAACACGGACAGTACACATTAATAAAGATGAGAACTTAAATGCACCATGTGTAAACGTGTCAGCTTTAGGCATACAGTACACCTAATTTTCGTCTGTACACCGTGAGCATGTTAATACAAGAATATACATAACACCTGTGCACAGACAAATGAGTCAAAACTAGAAATGTGCAGTCAGTAGAGTGCCCGTCTATATGTCTGTCTGTCTGTCTGTCTGTCTGTCTGTCTACCAGTGGTGTGTGTGCCAAAAACAGTCTTTCTCGAGAGACAACCAATTCAGTGACCAATGCAATAATGACGTATGCAATGATATTAATAACTGTGCCATGTGTTACATGGCACAGTTATAGCACAGCATGTGATTACCAGTTGTACATTGTACCTACAGTACTGGCTACTGTACCCTCTCTCTCTCTCTCTCTCTCTCTCTCTCTCTCTCTCTCTCTCTCTCTCTCTCTCTCTCTCTCTCTCTCTCTCTCTCTCTCTCTCTCTCTCTCTCTCTCTCTCTCTCTCTCTCTCTCTCTCTCTCTCTCTCTCACATTCATTGTCTACAACTCACTTTCCCATCTTTCTGTCAGAATTGCTGTCATTCAGATTTCTCTGTAATCCGCCAAGCCTGTATGCTAAGATTAGCCGCGGACAGACACACACACATGGGGCGAATGCACCAATCTCCTGGCGGAGATTAACACAAAACACAAACAATAACAAGACGGCATTACAGGCAACATAAAAGAACATGCAAAACACATGCTGTAAGCAGCACAGACAAGTGAGTACAACTCTTGGGCATTAACAAGATGCACTACTGTATGATCAGCATAAAAACATTCCAAACATTCAGACATAGGGAAGTCTTAAAGAAAAACTTAACGCATGGCACAGATCCAGTGACGGCTCCAGAGAATTCTGGCAGGGGGGGCTATGTGGGGGCTGACTTTTTTCCAGCGGGGGCTTGACGCATGCACGCGCGCGCGTTTTTTTTTGCGGTTTCGGGTCCAAAAATGTGCGGGTTTGGGCGGGTTTTGGTACTTTATCTCGGTTTTAGGGTTAGGGTTAGGGTTACATTATTTAATTCACATTTTTGCCTGATTTTACCGATTTATTATCAAAAAAGAAAAGAAAAAAAATTCCATAAATATTTTTTCTTAAAAATTGGGTTTGTGGCAGGGGGTGCTTAGGGGGGGCTAGGCTTTCGCCAGGGGGTGCTTGTGCCCCCCCAAGCCCCCCCCTGGCGCCGTCCCTGCACAGATCATGGATCTACAGTAGATGACAGTACCATAACACATGACAACACATCCCAAAGAGCACGTAACATTATGACATTACTATTTAACATATAGATTCTATTATGAGAGGATTGTTGACTGTCCAAGTACCACTGTTTTATACATTTGGAAAATAAAATAAGACATGTGCTATTCCTTCTGTTGGTATAGTGTTCCAGTTATGTGTGATGACTGCCGAAAAGCTAGAGTTCTGAAAGGTATTTTTAGTGACTTTGGGTTTTTATCCAATGTTTTGAGTGTTTGCTTATAAAGAATGTCAACTTATTTCAATGTTGACTTACGTAACTGTGTCCAGCAATTAAGGTATTAATTTAACCCATTCAATTAATTGGGTGAACATTTTAACTTTGATAATTTAGTAAGTACCATTGGACCTCATGATTCATCAAAATGCTTTCTTTATCTCCAGCCCATGCTGCACCACATCGCCCTTGTCCATTTTAGACGTAATATTTTCTATAAAGAAACAATTTGCAGTTTCAGCAGAATTACGTTTTTTCAAAGCCCATAGGATGCCATGCTTATAGGTTTGCGGTCAGACATTGTGAACTTGTGAACGTGCAGCGCACCGGAACGATGGAGGCAGGCAGGCTGGCAGACCAAGGTGGGTCCTTTGAGCAGACTTATCCCGTTAAAACTGGGAAAGCATCTGTGTAACCACTTTAACCGTTATTTTATACCTTGGCTATTTTTGAAAAATCCTGAAATCTTTGAATATACATATTTTTTTTAAAGCGAACGTTTTTATCAAAAATCTTTGCTTCTGGGGGTCCCTGGAACAAAATATTTTGAGATGGGTGTCGGCGGCCAAATGCAAGCATTGCGATGCGTTGTGAGTTTGTATAGCCTATCTATTTTCGGCAAACACATTTGGTGCACGGGGAAAGTGGTTAAACTTCCAGACTATGGTCAGGAAGGTGTTTGACCTTATAGATGTGCTGCTTCCTCTCTGAACCCTGCCATGGGAGTTGGGACAAGAGATCATTTTTGAGTGGTGCTAGCCACTCCAAGGAGTGACTTTGTCTGTGTGTGTGTGTGTGTGTGTCTGTCTGTGTGTCTGTGTGTATGAGCACGGCCCCTCTGTATGTTTGAGCACAGCCTCAACAGCTGCGGCTGATTGCAACACAAAGACGCAACCAGTTACACTAATTATACACACACACACACACACACACACACACACACACACACACACACACACACACACACACACACACACACACACACACACACACTTTTGAGTAAAAATACTTAACATGAGTAAAAATACTTAAAATGAGTAAAAACACTTAAATATTAGTAAAGATACTTTAAAGTTCCTAAACTGAGTAAAAATACTTAAAATGCGTAAAAATACTTAAATTGAGTAAAAATACTTAAAAGATGTTAAAATGAGTAAAAACACGTAAAAATCAGTAAAAACATTTTAAAGTACTTAAAATTAGTAAAAATACTTTGAAGTCATCAAAGTCTGTAAAAAGTAACTAACGAAATGAACTCATGAAAGGCACCACTCCCTTCACACTGGGTGTGATTTTTCTTTGTGTGTTTGCCTGCGTACACGCCACGGTGCATGGTTAGTGGCTGCTGCATCAGGCAGGCAGACAGACAGACAGAGAGGACTGTGCCAGAGAGTGGCTCCAAGAAGACAAAGGGGGGATCTGTGCAGAGACGGGTGATAAATAATGTAGGTGTAATATCGCAAAATGGACGCATGGTTTAGAGGAGCTCAGAGCGGAGCAAGGGGAGAACAGACGAGGGCAGAGATCCAACCCCCCAAAAGCACAATCATTCCCCTGTGCATACGCAATGATCAATATCAATAATAAGGCACACGTGGTGAATTATTCATCGATGTTCTGATCCTTGTCTCTCTCCCTCTTTTTCTTTCTTTCTTAAAAATGTTCTGCCTCTCATTCTCTGTCTCGCTCTCCCTCTGTTTCTGCCTTTCCCACTTTCTCCCTCTTCCATCCCTTCACCGTGTGCTCAGAATGACTGGACTAAAATAATAACGCTGAAGCCAGTTGTGTTTCTGCGAAATTACTCAAATGTTTTTCTTCAACAAAGACCCATTCTTTTGGCACAACAAGTGACCGTGATGAATGCACGCGTTCATGTTTGGCCTCCACGACGTTGCCACTGGTAACTGATAATAGCTGCCCGAACGTTTGTGAGCGGTTACCTTCGCGTTGCACCATCATGTTGGAGGAGGCACAACAGAAGGAATGAATCACTTCTCATGGCAAAATGGAAAATTAATATCCTCTGTGATCGAGGGTGCAAAATACACAATAGTCTTCAAGATGATCTCATAAACCTTAATTTTGTGAGATTTTGTTTTTGGCATTTTATGCTTTATTTTGGATGGGAGATCATAGGAACCAAGGACAGAGAGAGAGGGGAGACATGCGAGACAAGATGGCATGTAGGGAATTTGAGTCCTCACAAGGACCATACGGTATTGTCTGTGTGCGCTACCTGGCTGAACCAACAGGCACCACCATATCTTTTTTTTTAATGTGTCTCCTCCTTTAGATGGTAAGGTGTCTCTTAGACAAAAAGAGAGACATGCACATCCTATCCAACGTCCAGGTGCTCAGCAAACGGGAGATCGACAGTGAAAATCAATAGTCTGCACACTGGTTCTCAGCTTTTTAAAAGCTGATATCTTTTCCGTAAGGGAACCAATTCCCGACACAATAGGTCTACTACGGGGTACAGCAGTAAACATTTTATGGATTTGGTGCAGAGTATATTTGACCTTATGATGTATATAATATGACCTATGTCTTTTATCAAATACTGAATGAAAAGAACCCTACTTTATATTTCAAGGACCCCATATACAGTAAAGTGAAGCACTATTTAGATATAGGGGATATCAGTAAGAGTGAACATGATTACATGAAGGTTGACTGTCCTGTTATACTGGTTATATATACTCTGCCCAAAATCCATAAAAAACTTTACTACTGTGCCTCCCGCCCCCACCCCCCTGGTAGACTTATTGTGTCGGGAATTGGTTCCCTTACGGATAAGATAACATCTTTTTAAAAGTGGAGCTGAGAACGGGCGTGCAGACTTTATTGTTTTTTTCCACGAGGTGTCTCTTAGAAGCACCGGTGAACATTCTTCAAACATTCTCTGGCCGACGTACCTCTATCTGTGTGTGTGTGTGTGTGTGTGTGTGTGTGTGTGTGTGTGTGTGTGTGTGTGTGTGTGTGTGTGTGTGTGTGTGTGTGTGTGTGTGTGTGTGTGTGTGTGTGTGTGTGTGTGTGTGTGTGTGTGTGTGTGTGTGTGTGTGTGTGTGTGTGCGTGCGTGCGTGCGTGCGTGCGTGTTCCAGTTCTCTCAGAGGGTGAAATTCATTGCGGCTGTCCCCACAAATGAAAGATCTAACAGGGCTGAACGTACCGTACTCAAAAAATTTACTGAATATTTTGTTGTAACGCCAGATAAGCATAAAAAAAACAAAAAAACAAGACTTGATCAAGAATGAGATACAACAATGCAGTTTTTGTGCCTTGAACAGGGGGGATTTTCTCCCATCCACAGAGACACGCTGTGTCCCCATTTGTGCTGAAGAAAGAACAATAGAGATGAGAGGAAATGGTGACAAAATAAATCCCTCTGGTGGTTCATTTTGGAGTAGAGAAAATAGCATTGGTCTGCCACTCCAGATCCCAGGACAGTACGGTTACCACAGACCTCTGCCCTCCCTGTCATGTCACTGCGTGTTGTCCTTCCATTACATGGCTTTTGTCCACTGTCTGTCTGTCTGTCTGTCCTTGTGATACACAGCTCAGGTGTGTAAAGAATTGTGGGAGCCAGTGATTCTTCAATTTTGTAATATTTAACCCATTAAAACCGGGAACGCATCTGTGTAACCACTTTAACCATTATTTTATACTTTGGCTATTCAAAAATAGCAGATATACAAGCTCATATCGCGGCACTGACTGCAAATATTTGAATATATATATTTTTTAAAGCTAACATTTGTAACTCAAATCTTTGCTTCTGGGGGTCCCTGGAACTAAATATTTTTGAAATATATATAATGTATTTATTTTTTCATATAAAAAAATAAACTGTTCGGATTTAGAAAACATTTTTAGAATCGGCCTCAGGTCTGTCTGTCTGTCTGACAGTGGTGTGTGCCAACAGTCAGTGACCAATGCAATCAGTGACTGTTTACAGTTGTGATACCATATGGAATAGTAGGTCCCAGAGCCTTGTATTAGAGAGTTCGGTCCGCCAATGAGGCGGCACAAACAGCGCCGGTCACATGGTTCATGTAAACTGGAAATTGGAGCCGTAGACTTCAATGCAATCCATAAACTTCCGGTTTAGGGCTTTGTCTCTATTCGCCAATAGACGGCTATGTAAAGACCTGGCCCCATGAAGTGAACGCAAGTGTCAGAACTCTCTCTCTCTATGGGTCTGGTAGGTCCCATTGAACAATGTGTTGTTACTTGCAGTTGCATCATGAAAAAAATAACACATTTGTCCTAACATTTTCTTAGTTCCTGTACACTTTACAGTGAATTCTTAGGTGTGTGTTCTTTGTCAGAGTTTACCACTCTGCTTACAGAACAATAGTCTTTGGGACCATTATTTGAAGTCATAAGCCTGATTATTATTGCTACCCAATGTGATGGTCGATGATTACAATGATTAATTTAAATTAATCTCATGACATGGAGAACAATAATTATTGCATTTCTTATCCCAGTCTTATATTAACGTCGAACATATTAACCACGTTGGATAATTGAAAGGAAATGTTTCAGCATTACCAATGTGCCAATGTGCCAAACTGTACAATTACTAAAGGTGGACACTGCTGAAATTGTGATTTATGAGATTATGCATTATTAACTGCACTGGCATGATCATCTGACTGCAGCCTCATTCAGATGCTCCACAATGAGCTTACAGCAGAACTGGAACTCCACTGTGAGCACAGCTGCAGCCATCTATTTTTATCAGTGGCTCCCAATGTAGTGTTCAGATAATTAGAACTGGATAGTGGCAAATAATTAGCACCACATATAGCAAACCACCTTATGTGAACTCTATAGGGCTGTCACGATTAGGACATTTTTAAGTGACGATTAATTGTCACACAAATAATTGTGATTAACGATGTAATTGTGTTTTCGTCGTTGAACACTGGAACATTTGAAGCTTTGAAGTTGCACAGGGCATATATGAATAACCTAATAACCTAATTATACAAAGAAATGACTGGCAGATGTAATAACTTACTTTATAAAAACATGAATAGTGGAAATAGCCATAGCCGATCTACAAGCTCACAACGCATCACGATGCGTTGTGAGCTTGTAGATCTGCTATTTCCACTACTTAGGCTTACCTAGGCTAACATTCGACCAAAAATATATAGGCAAGCATTCACCAAACATAGCAGATCTAAAAGCTCCAGCTTGTAGATCTGCTATGATCTAGGTCTATTAGACCCCTTGGGGACCCCGGTCAACAAACTAGGGTTTAACCCATTAAAACTGGGAAAGCATCTGTGTGTCATTTTAGATTTATTTGGCTATTCAAAAATAGCAGATATACAAGCTCGTAGCGCGGCACTTGGTGATGGCACTATGAGCTTGTAGATCTGCCATTTCTTGCTCATCGTGAAAATGTGTGCAAATCTTTGAATATATATATTTTGTAAAGCAAGCATTTTTCACTTAAATCTTTGCTTCTGGGGGTCCAGAAAAAATAGAACTTGGACAGGTGGGTGGTAAGGTGGTGGAGGAGGTGCTAAGGTGAGAACCAGGTATACTTAATGAACTGGAGGCGTGTCCACATAAAAACGTAATTTTAACAATTTCTCTATACTTTTTTGAAAAAGATCTTCCTCCTAGTATAACCATAATACCTGATGATTATGTTTTAGGGGGGGGGGGAAATATCACTGAAAATCACGGCACCCCGTCTTTAACTTTTACCAATGATGCCTCATTGACAGAGGTTGATGCATTTATCAAGAAAAAACTAGCTTGTTCTGAATAATGCCAACGTCGCTTTATCACCATTTTGTATTCACATATTACATTCTGTGTGGATGGACTCATGACACAAACTATAGTTTAAAATTTTAGATTTTTGGGCAAATTAATTGCCCGTGCGTGTGGAAGGACATTATAGTGTGGGATACTGATCAAGGCCATTTATTTGCAGCCTCGCTCAGAGAGCATTGTTTATACGCTTTTAAAAGGGAAATAATAATAGGGTTCAACATAAATTCATCCCGGGTTCGGGGGGTCCATGCATCATAACATCAGCATTCTTTACATCTCTCCACAGGTTGCCTATGAGGTAAAAGAAACAGTCCTTTAGTTCTACATTTCACCAGCAATTAACACTGTGAGGGAAATTGTGGAGTATTCGCTTACCGCCTGAGCACCCGTCTGTTCACCAGGAGAGCCAGACTGAGGCAGAGTGGCTGCCTTTGAGGTTTGGTGCCACACCTAGCCGGTCTTCGTAGGTGCGCTCAGTTGGGGCTGATTCATGAGGGCGGTTGGTAAGTAACGCCCCTCTATGACGCAGCCCAGGCTGCTGCGCTGTCTGTAGGGCCTCTCTCTGTCTCTGTCCCACTGTCTCTCCATGGTGAGGTGCCTACCTAGGCGGTCTCCTAGCGATACTCCACAATAGGTAAAGATTTTTTTTACCAAATTTTTACCACATTTAAGAACACTATCGATACCAGGAAGCTGTAATTAGAAATGGCTATCTATCACCGTGAAGAGCAACGAATAGCACTTTCCCCACATTTTGATCACGCATGTTGTGCAAGTGGCCGGTCAGCATTTCTTTAATGACACAGTGGATTTCTGCTCGGCTCATTAAGCTCAGAGGAGTGCAAGCTCTGGTGAAATAGATCATGTGTGACATGTGTCAGTCAAAACGGTGTGAAACTAATTGCCTGCTCCTCGTTTCAACTATTTACAATCAGCTCTCAGGTTAAATTCTCAGTGTTCATTTAAACCAGGGGTCTTCAACGTTTTTCAGGCCAAGGACCCCCTAGCTTAGAGCGAGATGAAGCAGGGACCCCCACTACATATTGTATTCATGTTATTCAACCTTCAATACGTTGTAAACTTGACCGTTTGCGCTGTACTTGGTCTGCTCTTTATTTCCCCTCTACACCAAACCTCTTTGCCGAAAATAGCTGATCTGCAAGCACACAACGCCTCGCGGCGCGAGGCGTTGTGAGCTTGTAGATCTGCTATTTTCGGCTAATGTTCCCCTCAGAAAAGGGATGCTAGGGTTCAAGTGGTTAGTGTAAAAAAGGAGTTCCTATCACACAAATATTTGGCGGCCCCCCCTGTAGTTACTCTGAGGACCCCCTAGGGGTCCCAGACCCCCTGTTGAAGACCCCTGATTTAAACCATCTGTAACCGGCACAGGTCCATTTGGTTACATTTGAAAACTCTCCGAGTTGAATTAACACTATGGATTTTACTGTGTACTGAGGTGAAATACTATATATATCCATGCTTTGGCATACATACATTGTCATGTCAGGTGGTCCCTGCGCCGTTTGTTTTGGCTCGAGACTACCGTCAGATGTATTCCCAAAACTCGGAGGAGCATTCTCAAGTGGCGTCTGATTCATTCAATCAGAAGCATCAAGTACATTTTGAGAAGTTACTGACAGTGCGCCTCGAGCGCGCCTCGAGCTATAAAGCGCCCGCAGACCATTTTATTTTCTCCACGCTGTGGAACACTGCCTCCTTACCTTACCGCATGACATCTGGCATCTGTGAAATGATTGTCACTATTGCTTTTCTGCCACTGATGCCTCTCCTCCGCACTCTGGCTGTTCAATCAAAACACCACCGACCACACAGTCCTCAAAGAGAAAAAATCTCAGTCGGAGTCTAATCTCTGTTTATTTAGGTCATGCAGTGTGTAAAAGTCTACAGTAGCCTGTCTACTGTATGTTCCAGGGTTTTCCCCAAACTTTTCCAATAGCCTCTGGCTTAGACCCCCTATTGCAAAATGGATTAAAAAAACAAACGAAAATAGCAGATCTACAAGCTCACAACGTGTCACACTGTGACGCGGTGTGAGCTTGCAGATCTGCTATTTTTGCTATTTGGCTTTGAAAAACGTACAGAGTCGTGACTTATGTACTTTAATTTCATGCAGGTCAACAGAAAGGTCACTCTGTCCTGCCTAGTCTGGGAAAGATTCAAACCCATGGGAAAAGCTACCATGACCATAGACTTGGGTCTATGGTCATGGTAGCTTTTCCCATGGGTCTGGAGTATGATTCGACTTTATTTATCGTTTACAACGCATTTCACGCAAACGATTAGTTTCTATGTGGACACTGGGCGCCAATAAAATGCCACAACCCATGGTCACCCCAGGGGTCCTTGGGGGGGTACCAGGGGTCCCCAGCTAAATTAGTTAATATAGCGTCACAATCATTTAAACCATATTTTATACTTTGGCTATTCAAAAATAGCAGATCTACAAGCTCATAGCGTGGCACAGAGCTATGAGCTTGTAGATCTGCAATTTTTGAAAGATCTTGAAAATGTGTGCAAATCTTTGAATATGTATATTTTTGAAACCTCAGCGCTTTTTTAAAACATTTTTAACTCAAATATTTGCTTCTGGGGGTCCCTGGCACAAAGCTATTTCAGCGGCCAAATAAATATCAATTTGGGGGTCCTTGGCATGAAAAAGTTTGAGAACCACTGGTTTATGACAATGACGTGTTCACACCTGATCACTTTGCATGTCATCCTCTCCCACTTTCCGTCCCTATGGAAAAGACCTGGCCCATCTGTCGTCAATTCATCTCCCTCACATCAGCAACTATCTTTGTGTTCATTTATAATGCTGAATTATACACTTGCACAAAGAGTGGGTCACACAAGTAAAGTTCAGTGCCTCATACATACTCATTGTTCTTCGCAACAACAAAGTATTGTCCAGCCAGTGGAAGTCAATACAAGCCTCTTGTTAGCCCCTTTCGGGACCCTGTTTACCTTTTTTGTATTTGGGAAGGCGGTATCCAGGGTCCCTTGTTGGTTAGAACACGCTCTCTCGTACCGGCGGCTACCACTGTCTGGTCTCGGGCGTACAGCTCGTCGCTTAGAAGTTGCAGAGATTTCTCAAAGGTACCAACAAGAGCAATACTAACACGCGAGAAAGCGGCATCAAAAAGCGGGGATCGGCGATGCCGTTTAACATTTTTAATAATTTAGTAAACCTTAAGCTCATTTCTCACACTCTGCTCCACTGCCCATGTTCCGCCCCCCCCCGCGGTGACTGACAAGCTGCGCGTCCTACGTTACTGCCTCTGATTGGCGAGCTCCTACACGCTTGCATGACAATCACAACGCGGGGAGGCGGGACATGGGAAGTGGAGCTGCAGGAGCAGAGTGTGAGAAAGGAGCTTAAGGTTTACTAAATTATTAAAAATGTTAAACGGCATCGCCGATCCCCGCTTTTTGATGCCGCTTTCTCGCGTGTTAGTATTGCTCTTGTTGGTACCTTTGAGAAATCTCTGCAACTTCTAAGCGACGAGCTGTACGCCCGAGACCAGACAGTGGTAGCCGCCGGTACGAGAGAGCGTGTTCTAACCAACAAGGGACCCTGGATACCGCCTTCCCAAATACAAAAAAGGTAAACAGGGTCCCGAAAGGGGCTAGCCTCTTGTCAGCTACAGACACAAATGGTGTCTGTAAATGACTGCATTGTGTCTTGGAGATGTAATGAAAAAAAACATGGGTTTTCTAAATGTGCGTCTGCAACAATGGGGTCTACCCCTTGGCTTATTGAGCATTATTCTCCATTATTGTCAGACTGATAAGCCATTGCTTGACTAGTCTCCCTTCAGAAGTGTCTGCGAGGCAATAAGACTTGCATATTGTCTAATCACAGTGGGGTCAAATGCATTCTTTCGCCTGTTTATTAGATACTGTTGTTAGCCTCCTATAATTCCATAAATTATATTGGGAATTTGCGGTAGGCATTTTGTTTTGTTTGTTTACTTAAAGGAGAAATCCGGACATTTTAAGTGTTATCTTTGATGTGTCGTTACTCACCTACCGACGTAAAAAGTGGCATTGTTTATTTCCAGAGATTCCCCTGTCGTCATATTTTCAACCCCCTCCGTTGTCATAATGGGAGCGCGTGGCATAGGGAAATTCGTCTATTATAACCGATGCAAAGTTATTTTTTTCTCTACTACTACTCATTGTGGAGTCTCATGATAGTCAAACATGCAGTGAAAGTTCCTGAGAGGCTACCGCTAATGACGAACGAGCTAACGCTAGTTGCTTGTTTCTCAACATGGCAACACCAAGTTGCCAGGTTCTGGGAGAGAAACAAGCAACGGAGGGGGTTGAAAATATGACGACAGGGGAATCTCTGGAAATAAACAATGCCACTTTTTACGTCGGTAGGTGAGTAACGACACATCAAAGATAACACTTAAAATGTCCGGATTTCTCCTTTAATGACATGCCCATCAAGGGTTAAACTTTGGAATGCTCTAACAATGGCATAATTTTACTTACAAGCTTTGTTGAGACTTCGAAATAGCTGGGAACCTTTTTGAAAACTTTAATACTTTTTGAGACATGTAACTTAAACAAAATGTATTTAGACTATAACATCCAGGTCATATTCAATACTACGTCCAGTCGTCCAACATACAAACTTGGGACAGTTCGGGAATGACTGACGTCAGTTGTTTTTACACGGAACATCCTGTGTCAGACTTTGAGCCCACACTGTACCCGTCTAGTTCGATATAACACTTTAGACATGGTTACATAATAATTCCTCTGACTATACGAAAACAAAAAACAATGCAAGTGCTATGAATAGCTAAATTAAAGTCTGAAAGGTCCCCTTTGAGAATTATTTTTATTTTCTCCCTGCAGCATTCTAGCTCAGAAATCTTTTACTCTCAGCTACATTTTATCTCTGCGCCTCGCATCCTGATAGATCAATGCGTGGTGACGGTGATAGGAGTTCATTTTAGAATCGACTCTTGCCACTTATGGCTCATTTGGAAACTCCGGCGGGCTTCAGGAAGATAAACAACTCACAGCTCTCATCTCGGCATTCTGGGCATTTAATAATTGAATGTTTGTTTTTTTAAGGTCAAATTCAGGGCCATAAGTTTTGATTGCTGGTAATGCTGCCAATTAGACCTTCACAGTCTGAGAGCATCAGCCACCCCCGGCAGGCAGGTTGTCCACACATTAGATCAAATAAATAAATACATCTTCACAAAGGGGGGGTGGGCGGCCGGGCATCAGCTCTAATGGTACTGCAGCACTTTCGCAGGGATCCTGCGAGTGTGGCTTAATCACTTGTAAGACTTGATTGAGTGCATGTTAATAAACATTAGGCTGTCTCTCTGTCCTCACGGTGATTAGTGGTTTAAGCCTGATTGATAGGCTACTTCGACCAGTGACACCTCAAGGACAATAGCCGATCTACAAGCTCACAACGCATCTCGACGTGACGTGTTGTAGAGCTCGTAGATCGGCTTGTAGATCGGCTATTTTCATCGTACAATGAAGTTACGTATAAATGACGCGTTGTGTGTGCTTCTGCTCCTCCACAGGCCGAAGACGCAGTCCTGAAGATTGATGGAGGGCCATGCTATTCAAACAGCAGGCATTGCTGAGACAGAAGCTCTTCGTCCTGGTCAGCCTCGCTATTGGAAGCCTCCTCTACCTCGTGGCCAGGGTCGGGACCTTGGATAAGTGGGTATCCGCGGCGCTAATCGAAGGCTTTGTTTTGTTTAATCAAAGTAAACGTCTCGTTTCACATCACGTTAATCATCATAAATGCCCCCAATGAAATCAGCGCAGCGGTGAGACTGAGGACATTATTCATGTGTCTGCATTTCAATCAGTCCTGAGTCAAATAGAAGAATAGGCTATTTCATTGGAACAAATTAAGATAATGGAATAATAATGTCTGTTGTATTCTAAATCATTGAAATGCTTTGTGAGCAATAACAGACATAACATTTACTGGATAGGCCTATAGACAACTTGTTGTGATTTGACACTTTAATAAAATTGAATTGAATTAAATTGAATTATAGACGAACCAGCTGGCTTGTGCTTTCCTCCTGTTTGCAGTGGGCTTTGGGAGAGAGGAGTATACTGTGAATCTCACACGTCCACACGGCACAAGACACTTAGCACCACAGATCACACTGCAGCTCCACAGAGCAAAGTGCACTACGAAATTAAATCAAGCCAAGCGCCTTGGTTTAGCAGACAGCAATCCAAACGGTGTAAAAGTCCCTCCCCTTAATGGCAGCCGAAGCGCAAAGGAGAGCTTAAGCACAGCTGGGTTGCCAGATCAATCTAGAGTGGGGAGGATGGTTTGACAAACAAACAAACAAACTAAAAAGTTCAAACCAGCTAACTAACCATCTCCACACTCCATTTACTACAATAAGTCAATAAACTATTCACATAATGTGCTCACCAGCTGTAGCCAGCCAGCTGACTACGAAAGGTTACTTCCTTGGCCTATTAGCAGTGTGCACAAGACATTTTGTGCAGTTCGCGAGATTAGTCCCACACTCGTTTCTATTGCTCATGACGTCACTTTTGTCCTATAGTGACTTGCCTCCCTCTGGCGGCTACATTTAGAACACCCCTTGCATAATTGAGACGCATGGAATCTCTGAGTATCTGTGTGTTTGTGTTGTCTGCATATGGATTTTTAATTACTAAATAATTGAGGCTATTGTGTTAGGCTGGTCTCTAGATGGCCACCCTAAACATGGTGGTCAGGGCTAGTGTCACCTCATCAGTGAGTGACACTTCTGCCTTGTCTTGGATGGCCATCTAATGACAACATAATTGTCATGCTGCCCTGTTCAGATAATATAACATGGTTTTGTCCTCTTTCAGGTTGCAGCCCCTTTGCCCCGTTGAGAGCAGACTGGCCCCTCCTGAGCCAGAGCAGATACCTCTTCGCACCCTGCAGTACAAGCGCGGCCTGCTCCACGAACTGCGCAAGGGCAATGCCACCAAAGAGCAAATCCGCCTGCACAACCTGGTCCAGCAGCTGCCTCGGGCCATCATCATCGGGGTCCGCAAGGGGGGCACCCGTGCCCTCCTGGAGATGCTCAATCTACATCCGGCGGTGGTCAAGGCCTCGCAGGAGATCCACTTCTTCGACAACGACCAGAACTATGCGCGGGGCATCGACTGGTACCGGGGGAAAATGCCCTTCTCTTTCCCTCACCAGATCACCATCGAGAAGAGTCCGGCCTATTTCATCACGGAGGAGGTGCCAGAGCGCATCTTCAAGATGAACTCCTCCATCAAGCTGCTGATCATCGTGCGCGAGCCCACCACAAGGGCCGTGTCGGACTACACGCAGGTGCTCGAAGGCAAGGAGCGCAAGAACAAGACCTACCACAAGTTTGAGAAGCTGGCCATCGACGGCAACACCTGCGAGGTGAACACCAAGTACAAGGCCGTGCGGACCAGCATCTACACCAAACACCTGGAGCGCTGGCTCAAGTATTTCCCCGTGGAGCAGTTCCACATCGTGGACGGCGACCGCCTCATCACGGATCCTCTGCCGGAGCTGCAGCTGGTCGAACGCTTTCTCAACCTCCCGTCGAGGATCAGTCAGTACAACCTGTACTTCAACGTCACCCGGGGATTTTACTGCCTGCGATTTAACATTGTCTTCAACAAGTGCCTGGCAGGCAGCAAGGGCCGCATCCACCCAGAGGTGGACCCCTCGGTGGTGGCCAAACTGCGAAAGTTCTTTCACCCCTTCAATCAAAAGTTTTACCAGATCACTGGGAGGACATTCAACTGGCCATAATGAGAAATTTGGACTTCTTTAAATGGGTTTGTTCGGCTCTGTGCTTGTAAAGGGCCAGGCTGGGAACAATGTAAAAGGATATTAATAGCACTTTGATTGAATTTAATACAAGAATGACAATGTGACCAAATACTAAGCGGAAGTTTGTTTGTTTTAAACTGTGTGAAAGTTCAAAGGAAATAGTTTGTTTGACAGTTTGACAAACATGATTCTGTTCAAAGCACTTGATCTTGCGAAATATTCCACCTGTTTATCACCACCCCTATACATAAAAAGTCCAGTGCATTAGTGTGTGGTAAAATAAATACATTATTTTTATGTTACCATATATTGCTTTTCAAAAGACTATCAACATTCATGCTGTTATGATAAGCTTTAAGTGTGATGCCTTTCATGAAAAAACAAAACACCATGAATGAATAAAACGTTCTTTCAGTATAAGATTATTTTATTTCCCATGACACAATTTTTTCCGATCCTGTCTGCATGTCCAATCAAGATTTCATAATTACACAGTCGACTCCTGTGTTGTATATGACATATTTGTATTCATTTGAAACCATTTCTTTCATCATGCTATTTTCAATAAACACTGTGGCTACCGTGACTTCGGTCTGTTTTCCAATGGCGTTGCTCAGTTTTGATTCCCAACACAACAGTTCCCGTTTTCCCACAATAAAGACCAGAAATGCAGTTACAATCTGAAGTTTCAAACTGAACTCAAACCATGTTCACGCATTAATAAGACTCGAGACTTGTGGAGTACTTTAACTTTCTTGCTTTTCCCCCAACAACATTTACCATTTGCTTTCAATCCGCTTGGCACAAAGCCATAGTAAAAAAGATGTTCTTGTCAAACCAACTGTTTATTCTATGATAATTAGCAAAATTGTCTGTTTGTGTGCAAGTATTCATTCTGTATCATAAGTGTGATGTAAAAAAATGGAAAAAAAAGATTTAATTAAAAGAACATGTAAATATGTGTCAGTTCATTCATTATTTAACAACTCACATGCAGCATTTCTTTGTTTGATCAGGAAATACCTAAGATAGAATAGAACAAAAACAGTAGAAGCCTAGTAATGCTACTAGTATGATTGCCTTTACCCCACCATGTGGTTGATATTCAAGGCAAAGCAATAAACATATCTTAATATTAGCGTAGAACATTTTCACTTCAGCTTCTCAGATTTTCTGTATTTTTTTGTATATGGTGCAATATTTTCAATGTTTGATTTTGCAGTAATCAAAAATGCCCATCAGGTTGAATTATTTTGAGATTATGTTTTACTAATTAGAAAAATTGCCATGTCATTTGTATTCAGTAACTGACTACACATTTCAAAGTAATCTGACCCAACCCGAGATTTACAACACTATTCCACTGCAGACAATGATGGCCATATTTTGCTCGCCTCTATCAATGACCCCAATGATGTATTTGTTTGAAATGAGTTAATTCAAGTGAATCAAAATAGCATCTGATTATCCAGCTATGCACCAACATACACAAGGTCAGAACAACACCCATGACACACTACTTAGCTGAAATGCAAGTCAACTTTAAAATCTGCCATTGAAGCAAGTATTACGTTTCCAGTTTCAGCTGAGGTGGTGATGATGTTCCAAGATGATGGTGACATCTAGTGTTGTTAGATTTTACTGTAATTTTGACCATAAATCATTACTTTGGATTAGAACATGTATTGTGTTGGTCCTCGTGACTAAACAACCTGATGTTCTATAATTTACAGGCTAAATTAACTGTTTGTCTACTCTATATTGCTGAATCTCACAATAATATTGGCATGTATTATTGCCTAATACAATGGTTTTCAAAGTGGAGTCCAGGGACAAAGCAAAAAGTCACTATTCTAATAATGTTTAAATATCAAAACTGTGAATCTATTTCTCATGTACAATTAAACATTTTCATATCAGGGGTCAGTCATTTGATACCCATATCAAATCCATGGCATAAAGAAAATCAATGTGGGGGTCCATGACATGAAAAGGTTTGACAGTGAAAACCCCTGACTTAACAGAACAGCAGAAGGAATTAATTTCTAAATCCATGCAGCTGTGTCACCATGGTGTCTAAATTATTTGAGCTTGCACGGTTAAGTATTTCACAAACCTTTTAATTTCAAGGACCCCCAGTTTGGTATATTATGCATTATTCCACTGACCCCCTATAACTCTGACAGTGTACAAAGGGGAACCAAATGGACCCGTTCCTAACTAACAATTTTGCTGAGTGGGGACCCCCTGGAACCTCCTCAAGGACTGCTGAGGATGGTCCCCAGGCGGCCAGACCCCAATTTGAGAACAGGATCGGCTATTTTCAGCAAAGTATTTTCAGTTCATTAAAGTAACTAAGTATATTTACTCAAGTACTGTACTTAAGTACAATTTTGAGATATTTTCACTTTACTGGAGTATTTCCAATTTTCAGTACTTTGACTTCTACCCACTACATCTCAAAGGCAAATATTGTACTTTTACTCCTCTGCAATTATTTGATAACTTTAGTTACTAGTTACTTTGCAGATATAAATTATGATATTATAAAACATGCGTTAACCACTTTAGCCCTATTTCATACATAGGCAATTACAAAATAGCCGATCTACAAGGCAAGCTCACAACACAATGCATCATTAGATCTGCTATTTTCAAACACGTTTCGTATATTAAGTACATTTTGATGCCAATACTTTTGTACTTTTACTCAAGCAACATTTTGAACACAGGCATTTTACTTGTAACAGATCATTAATAATGATCACTGATCAAAATAATGTATTTTGATATGGTAAATATCTGAGTACTTCTTCCACCCCTCCCCCTCCCCCTCCCCCTCCCCCTCCCCCTCAGCCAGTAGGCCCCGCCTGCCTCGTGCGTTAGCACCGCCTCCTCCCATTCAACACAACCTCTTTATTGAGGAACCATCATCATCATCAATAACAAGATAGTTAACACCGGATCCCAGGCCTGAGGCCGCACCATCTTTATCCACACAACAACAAAACCCGAGTCTAAACTAAAGTAGTGGTTTTGCTGTGGTAGGGGTTTGAGCAGCAGCATGGCCTTCACGGCTGCAGGAGGGACTAAGAAGAAGGTGTGCTACTACTATGACGGTACGTGCAGTAGTGAGGAACGGGACGTGATCCAAAGGATCATCCCAATATTGGCCCAAATCGGGGCACCTAACCTAGCCCGGCTGGTGTGATGTATTCATATACTGTGTCGCACGGAGCGTGTTGTTGCTTGACCAAAAAAATGACATGCTTTCGACCCAAGGGGACGCGATCCGCGTCGACGCTTTTTTTGCATCGGCGTCATTTGTGTCGATCAGCAACGCGCCTCGTCCGACCAGAGATGTTAGGGTTAGCCTGTAATGCTAGCTGGTTAGCAGCAGCAAGGTAGCCACACAAGAACGTTGTTGGCTAGCATTCAGCGTTGCCATGTCTGCTTATTGTAAGCGACTTGGCTTGTTTTTTTCCTTTACTTGTAAATATTGGTGGTTGCGTTTATTTGGGCTTGTTTCTAAAGTGTAGTTGATTATTTGGGCTTGTTTCACATTTATAAATTATTTTAACCAGTGGTTCTCAATTATTTATTATCATGGACCCCCACCCAAATGTATTTGTCCCTAACCCCCATCTGAAAATGTTTTGTGCCAGGGAGCCCCGCATACCACATTTGTGTTCTTCCAAATCTTCCACATTTTATTTCACGATTAAAAAAATTAATAGTAGATCTATAAGCTCATAATTGCCGAAGTGCCCTAGTTGCTTCTTTTGGGCTTGTTTTCCTAGACCTGGCTGCTTATTTCTCTCACAAATTCTGGCAACATTGATAGCACTAGTGAATGGAGCTGGTTAGCAGCTTGGAGGCTAGGTTGGCTAACTTGCAGGCTTGCTACTAACGTTAGTGGCTGATATGATATGACTAATTGTGTGTATGGGTGGGTGGGGTTTGAATGGAACACACACACACATATTGATTGAATACTTTACTAACAGTTTGCAAATGGTACAGTGGTACGATTATACAATATACAATGGTGCTAAAAGAATAACTCAAAAAGCCCTGAGGGCTTATTTCCATTGTGGTCCTGTGTATTCAACACACACACACACACACACACACACACACACACACACACACACACACACACACACACACACACACACACACACACACACACACCCACACCTTTAGTGCATGCATTTAAACCACACTGCAATGGCAGTGGTTTTATTTGTAAGGTCACAGAGGCACATTTTTTGATGGAAGTGCTGATTTTGAATATAGGTTAAATTATAGGTCTACTTATTGGACCCACAATGAGCCTTTTATGGCCAAATTGTATTATTAGAGGTTAACAACTGAATAACAGACATAGAATCACCTTTATCAAGCAGGACGGGAGTTGATAAATTGAGGTATGCTGTTATATAAATTGACCATGAAGATGATCCTTTTGATAAATTCTAAACTAACTAAACCCTATATACTTTATTGAGCGGGGTCCGCTTTTCCACCCCACTACACTCTACCTTAATTTCTACACCAAATCTTCTAGCTGATCTACAAACTCACAATGCGTCGCAACGTGGACTTGTAGATCTGCTATTTGCGCCAAATGTTTGCCTATTATGACAATGCCCAGGATAAGGATGCAAGGGTTCATGTGGTTAACCTAGTGTAAGATTTTTTAGCACTTTTTGTAAGCCTAAATATTTACATTATGTTATGGACAACGGATAATGTCAAATGTGTCCTTGGGTCATCAATGACATTACTTTCAGGTCACTGAAATTGATAGCAGTGCATTACTTATGAATGTTCAATTTAACCAGTTGTGGTTCATTTTTGTGCAGGTGACATTGGGAACTACTACTATGGCCAGGGTCATCCCATGAAACCCCATCGCATTCGTATGACCCACAACCTCCTTCTGAACTATGGACTTTACAGGAAAATGGAAATATACGTAGGTTACTTACTTAGGTTCAATCATAATTCTTGCCTGTAACATTGAGAGGATGTAACATAAATGGAAAATAAGGCATTTGTATGTTCATATTATACCCTTTTTTTAAGGTAAAAAATTGGGCAGTTAAAGGTAGGGTAAGTGATCTTCCTTTGTTAAAATAAGTGTTGAATAACTATATATTCAGATAGTAATCATTGCTATAGAGTGTTTGTTCAGTAACAGGAGGACAATGCATTTTCAACTCATACAGGATAAACATGTGAAATTGGAAGTGATGGAAGAAATAAGCAGACAAAATTGGAACTGGAACAATATAACATTTTTAAGCTGATAAATGGGTACTCTCTCCTGATTGGTTTATTAAATATCTGGAGAGACGGGGAGACTCCTGTTACTGAACATGCACTCTATAGCAATGAATACTATCAGAATATAGTGCTTTAACCTATTAATAAAAAAATATCACTTACCCTACCTTTTTATTTTAAAGTTGTGAAATTGAGAACAGTTACTTAACAATGTATCTCCTGTCCTACCAAAAGCACTGTTGTAGTACATAAGTTAGTAGTATGATATTATTTATCATTTATTGGTACACACTTTGTACAACAAAATTACACTCAAGTAAAGCAATTACTCCTGGCATACTATTGTACTATTTCAAATTGTCTGCAGTAACACATTTGCAGGTCGCACTTTCCATTGAACTGCTTTGGTTCTTTTGCATTGCAGAGACCTCACAAAGCCACAGCAGAGGAGATGACAAAGTACCACAGTGACGATTACATCAAGTTCCTCAAATCTATAAGGCCGGACAACATGTCTGAGTACAGCAAGCAAATGCAGCGCTGTAAGTGATGCGAGTAAACGTTCTTACGTAGGGCTAAGTCATTGGTCTTCATATTAGTAGTTTTTGGTTACAAAATAGTTTAACAGTCATGCACAAAATGCAATAATCACTCCCCCCCCCGTCCCCCCCCCCGTCCCCCCCTGTCCCTTACAGTCAATGTTGGAGAGGACTGTCCAGTGTTTGATGGATTATTTGAGTTCTGCCAGCTTTCCTCTGGTGGCTCTGCTGGTAAGTTTAAAGAAAAGATCCAACTATTTAACACTTGGTTAAGATACTGTGAAGTTGTGTACATAAAGTGGCAGCTGCTGGAAAAATGCTGTTGGTTTATAATATACCAAGATCATATGCAAGTGTACATGCGCTTATTGTCTCTTTTTTTGTGTTTAGCCAAACCAGCTTTTGACAGACTTGTTTGATGCCTCTGCTTTAAGCGTTATGCAGAGGTATTGGAGCCAACCTTTTACATACATGTACAGTATATCGCTGTTGTCGGGCAGAAACCTTTTTTTTTTTTTGTAACTTAACGCCCTACTTGATCATACTACAGCGTCACACAAAAGTAGCAGATCCACAAGCTCGAAACGCGGCGCGATGCGTCGATCTGCTACTTTTGATACTTCTCGAATCCTGAAAAGTCACAGTTTTGGACATGTGAGGTTTCCACCCGACAGAGACGATATACAGGTCTTGGTAAATGGGAAAAGTCCTTATCGAGGCTTATGGCTGTCACAACACCCATTTCGGATGCTGTCAATGCACTGAATGGGACATTATCACGTTGAATCAGACTATTGATTGGTCTAATCAAGAGATACTGGCCTACCGACGGGGCTCACTAGGTGTTTTGTATAAAGTATAGTTTTGGAGTGCGTCCGGAGGCACGCCGTCTCAAGCGAACTTGAGCCACGAGAGGCACCACCGAGAGAGCTTGAGCGAGTTGCCGTGCCAAACGTTGCGAAGTTCGCCTGAGCCGACTCAGCGCCGTCCGAGTTATGTACCTATAGGCACAGAATTGTAAATTCATCAACTTTCATCAACCCACAGTAGAACACCTACTGAGCCCCGTCGGGAGGTCAGTATCTCACCTACTTCGACCAATCAATAGTCTGATTAAACGTGATAATGTCCCATTCAGTGCGTTGGCAGCATCCGAAGCCGGTGGTCACAAAGAGGGTCATTGTAGTAAAGTGACCTGAACTAAACTTTATTTCCTTTATCTTGAAAATCTGAATCTCTGAAATGTTAAATGTCTAGCCTCATGTTTAATTTACCCCATTTTCAATGAAAGATTAAAACCGTTGATCAAACAATTCTTGCTTTTATTTGGGCCAGAAATATATTGTATATTAGATTGATGGAGGAAGCATTTTTGGTATGTTGGGTTATGCCATTCCTTCTGAGTGGCAGTCAATTGAAATGGCATGTCCTTATAAATATGGCATTTTGAAATAGAAAATGTGTAGACACCCTGTGAAATGTACAACATCAATGTACAGTGTGTGTGTGTGTGTGTGTGTGTGTGTGTGTGTGTGTGTGTGTGTGTGTGTGTATATATATATATATATATATATAATATATATATATATATATATATATATATATATATATATATATATATATATACATATATATATATATATATATATATATATATATATATATACATATACATACATACATACATACATACATACATACATACATACATACATACAAAAAAGGTACTAAGATGGCTCTCTTCTTGGCACAGCGGGGGCAGTGAAACTGAACAGACAGCAAACAGACATAGCAGTGAACTGGGCAGGAGGACTCCACCACGCTAAGAAGTCGGAGGCCTCTGGTTTCTGTTATGTGAATGACATTGTCCTGGCCATTTTGGAGCTGCTCAAGTGAGTATTATGTTTTGTTTTTACATTTCATCTTTCCTTTTTTTATTTTGTATTACATTTTTGGAGATGAAAATGCATTGAACATTTTTTTTTGATTGTTATTTTGTTGAAGAAATGACATTTCATGAAATTGTTGTGATACTCACTTGTGTCACTATTTCTCCTCTCCCTTCTCCCCAGGTACCACCAGAGGGTGCTCTACATCGATATTGACATCCACCACGGGGATGGAGTGGAGGAGGCCTTCTACACCACTGACAGAGTTATGACTGTGTCCTTCCATAAATACGGGGAGTACTTCCCCGGTACTGGAGACCTGAGGGTGAGCCTTTGCATTTAGAGTGGGTGTTTATGTTCAGACCTGATGATTTCCAACCGTACAATTGTTCTGAATGTCTTTACAGCCACTCCCCACTTGCAACACTTATCACAGCTATGCAGGCCTGTGGGACAAATATTCAGCCATGGCATTTCATGCGCTGAATGACCCATTTCCGATGTGGGGGAAATAAGTGCCTCACCTAATGTTGTTTTCATCCCTTGTGCTCATCCTCACAACAGGCCTACGTTTCAACATCGATTCTTTGACTAACAGAGGTAGCAGACTGCCCACGCAGTCTCTCTCACACACATAACCTTCCAACGTTGTTGTCACAGCTTGCCTATCAAATCAAGTAGATACATAGTAGTCTAAACCAAAAAATGGGCCCTTACCAAATCTGCTTTATTCTTATCAACGCATGCATGTGCGCGCTCTCTCTCTCTCTCTCCTACATAAACACATGCATGAAAAGTGAGTGAGACTTACTCAGTGATGGTGGCTACATAGGTATACAAGGCTGGATAGCTGAAACGTTTGTTCATTTAACATGTAAGAAATAATAAAAGAGGAAACTCACTTGCAACCCATTACTTTTATAAATGTTACATAGGGATACACACACCAGAATGCAACTCTATGATACACTATACACACGCACACACACACACACACACACCATAATACAACTCTGACACACACACAAAGATGTGTTATACTTAACCACACACTGCTTAGTAGAAAAGGCATTTATTTTTGCCTCTTCTACAGCCCTTGTCTTCATGAATGCAAAGTCCTTTATAGTCTTAAAATCCATCTGGTTAGCCAGTTCACACTCAATGGCAGGTTACTGAGCTCTCCTGCCACACTTACTGGTAAAGTGCAAGATATCATCAGTGCAATGCAAATCTCACCAGCTAGCTAGGCACTCGCTACCTCTTGGCTGGTAATGTTAGCCAACAGATTTTCTAACGATGCAAGCTTGAACGCGATGCGAGCTTGAAAATCACTTGTTGGCAAGCAGCATTGTGATGTAGTGTTAAATCAAGCTTACCTCTGCTCTTAGGACATTGGAGCTGGAAAGGGCAAATACTACGCTGTGAACTTCCCACTGAGGGACGGCATCGATGATGATTCATACGCTTCGATCTTCAAACCGGTGAGCATCTTTTTATGCTTTATTCACTGCAAAGACGGTGTGAATTCAACTCTGAGGGTACAAATTTTGTAATGATGCCTAAGATTTATTTAGTGCTTTTCTAGGTACTAAACGTGGCTTTACATTGAAAACGGATAAATAAACCTTTATCCGGTAAATAAATAAAACTGTACCCGTACTGGTTTGGCTTCCTGTGTGTAACTGCTTGCTGTGGGTTTACAGGTGATGGCAAAGGTGATGGAGATGTACCAGCCCAGCGCCGTGGTTCTTCAGTGTGGTGCAGACTCTCTCTCAGGAGACCGTCTTGGCTGCTTCAACCTCACCATCCGCGGTACGAGGGCTCAACTTTTAAAGTCCCCCTAAACTCAAAAATGTGTTTTTCCCCATGTTTTTGTCCAAAAAAGGTTTGGCATGACAATACCAACTGGTATTTGTGTGAAATTCATTTATAAAGGAGCTCGAAGCTCTACACTTTCTCCCTCATAAAATGTTACGTTAACTCTGAAATTATACAAATGTAACCAGAGTCTATTTGATTTCATTCATATAATTTGTTACAAATGGATACATTGACCCTGGTTGTTTTTTTTTCTTTTCCACAGGACATGCCAAATGTGTGGAGTACATGAAGTCGTTCAACTTGCCTCTGCTCATGCTGGGTGGAGGAGGCTACACCATCCGCAACGTGGCGCGCTGCTGGACCTACGAGACGGCAGTGGCACTGGACTCAGAGATCCCTGATGGTTGGTCACTGGCTTCTCCAAATATCTGTTGAAATTATGACTGAAACTATCCATTATTGTCTCAGTGATTATTCTATCGGTAGCTTTTTTTTTATGAAACAAAACATTTTGAAGCACTTAAAAAAAGAATAAAAAAATCTTTATATATTTCAACAAATAAAATCAACTAAATCGGTTAGTCTGGTGAACCATTTAAGCCCTATTTTTAAACGCCGTCGTGCAACGGTGTCGGAACATTCTCCCCCATGAAAATATGATGTGACCGCACCATAACTCCTTCAGGGAGCTGACATAACGTCTCCATCACAAAGCGTGTGTCTGAAGTAGGCGACATTATCAAAAGTGCCAGTGGTTCAGTTAATGGAATTCCGGGGCATTAAATGTAACCCTTTTCCTCTTTCTCGGCTATCCTCCACTCTCAGTGTGTCACCTTATAAATCACATTAACCGGTGCCGTTATCCCTCATTTTTTATTTGAATGGCATTTGAAAGGGCCGACAATGTGGCGCTTTCGTTGAAGCATCAGAGTATAAATCTGTTACTGCCATGTTCATCATCTTAACCCGTTAAGACCGGGAACGCATCTGTGTGTCATTTCAAGATTTCTTTGGCTATTAAAAAACAGCAGATATACAAGCTCATAGCGCGGCACTCTGTGCCGCGCTATGAACTTGTAGATGTGCTATTTTTCAAAAAACGTGAATATTTGTGCAAATCTTTGAATATATATATATTTTTTTGACGCGAACATTTTTAACTCTGTTACAACTTCTGGGGGTCCCTGGAACAAAATGTTTTGAGATGGGGGGGGTCCAGGGCCAAAATACATAATTTGAGAACCACTGATATTATTAGCAACATTAGTTTGGATTTAGAATACATTTTGTAGAATCCCCAGAAGCAAAGATTTGAGTAACAAATGTTTGCTTTAAAAAACAATATGTATTGAAAGACCCACGATTTCCCCCCCAAAAAATAGCCCAAAGAAATCTAAAGATCACAGAGATGCGTTCCCGGTTTGAATGGCTTAAGTCACAGCCCATATAGATTCCTCCTCACCATTTCCCAATGATGTTTCTATTCCAGAGCTCCCGTATAATGATTACTTTGAGTACTTTGGGCCTGACTTCAAACTGCACATCAGTCCCTCGAACATGACCAACCAGAACACACACGAGTACATGGACAAGATCAAGTATGTATTGTATATTAATGTACACAATAATAACTGCAACAGTGTTTTAAGTATTATATAAGTACAGTATGTTTGTGCAGCATTTTCATAAAGATACAAAGTAATGCAAAATAAAAGGAGCTCAAAACAAAAAAGATATACAGCATAGTATAGACGTCTGAAAGTGTTACCAATAACAGTGAGCGTTTCAGCCGATATTACCGTCTATTTCCTGGATACTAAATTAGAAAAAGTATTGTTAATTCAGAAGTTAACTTAGCTAGCTGGGTGTAATGTCCAGTAGTTATTATGATGTGGAAAAAAGGGATCTCTCTCCCTGACCGTTTCCATTGACGGCTACTGTGCTATCTGTCATTGATGTCACAGAAATGCTTTAAGAAATAATATTGTTAATATCAGCTGTACTGAACTGGTGTCGTTTATTTGAATTTCCAGGCAGCGACTGTTTGAGAACCTGCGAATGCTGCCTCATGCCCCCGGTGTACAGGTACAAGAGCGCCCTGAGGATTCCATTCCAGATGACACTGTTGATGAAGACACAGAGGATCCTGATAAACGCATGTCCAGTAAGACAAGACAGCCCACCATTTGTCCCTTACTTTTCAATGTAAACTGGATCTGCATAATGGACCAACAAAAAGATGTAACGTTATATAGAGGGTTGTTGCATGGCTGCATCAGTCCGAGCCAAAGGTGATACACCTGCCCCTCGTTGTATAACCTTGTTCAACGATGAATGCCGGGCCGTATTTTGCTCGTCAAATACCCATAGCCTTAATTTTTGGAAGTCGATGGGAAAATGGACACTAAATCAACACTTTAATAGAATAAATATATGAACAGACGATCCAAATGGTAATTCTTCTGGGATTCCCTGAATCAGTGTGGGGAGGGAGTTGGCTGAAAACACTGCAGGTGCTGCTGGAGGCCAGCGTCTGCATTATGCAGCCGTTCTGTGAGTTGTCGGCTCTGGCTCTGGCTATAAACCAAACAAAAATTACTGCTGACATCTATCCTTTGCCAACAAATCAGGTTTTGACAGTTTTGACTTGTCATCGCTGGCAGTATCTTAAGCATTGCGTCTCTCGTCCCTTTGCAGTTCGCGCCTCGGACAAGAGGATAGCCTGCGATGAGGAGTTCTCAGACTCGGAGGACGAGGGAGAGGGAGGCAGGAGGAACGTGGCCAATCACAAGAAAGGGTTGAAACGACCACGTGTTGAGGAGGACAAGAAGGAAGCAGAGGAGAAGAAAGTCGGTGAGTGTTGTTAAATTGGACGATGAGGCACACACCCGTCTTGCATCGTGCAAGACGGGTGTGAAGGATGAGGCTGAAGCTTTGCTCACATGACACAAGTTTTAAAATCCTGAACGATTTTCAAATCTGGTTGCATCTCGTACACAAGGATAATGTTAAAAGATTTTCTTCTCTATAATCTTACCCCATAAAGACCGGGAACGCATCGGTGTCATTTTAGATTTCTTTGGCTATTCAAAAATAGCAGATAAACAAGCTCATAGCGCGGCACCAAGTGCCGCGCTACAAGCTTGTAGATCTGCTATTTTTGAAACATTTGTGCAAATCATAGATTTATTTTTTTAAGGGAACATTTGTAACTCAAACCTTTGCTTTTTGTATTGCCATCTCAAAAGTCCTCTTATTCACTTCACGTCTGTCTCCTCGTAGACTTATCTCAACAATTCACACCATCCCACACAGACAGTAGTGATGTAATCATCCATATAAATGTCAAACATTTTGGATAATCGTCTGTAAGCAGATCGAGAGGTTTAAGATTGGATCCTTGGATCCCCTTACACTGCAGGTTAATCTGGGCAGATAATCACTCCTAATCAGCCTCGAACCAGTAGCATATTGTTAAGAGGGGCATTTCCAATCCAAATCTCCTTTATTCTCCTGTAGTGTGAGCCCAGCTTAAGATGTCTATAAAATGTGTGGATAACATTTGAGACATGACTTACAATGTTTTAGTCTGTCATGTACCAAGACCATGTTGTCTACATGCCTGGAGTTAAATCACAAGACCGACACGTTGCATGTATTGTTTGAAAACGTTTTGGAAGTAAAAGTATGAAAGAGCTTTTTCCTATCGTCTATGCTGAGGAACGGTATATTCCTTCCTATACTGAAACGGTTTATTCAATATTGAAATTACATGGAATTTGGAATGCTATTTCATGTGTCTTTTCTGCTTCTCTCCACCACAGAGATAAAAGAGGAGAAAGAAGAGAAGGGAAAAGACAGTAGCGCTGACAAGGCTGACCCAAAAAGGTAACACGCATACTGTGATTTTATTATGAATACAATCTTAATTTTATACACCGACTTTTCTCCGTCCTTTTAATTAAAAAATAAACCATGTTCTGAAAACTATTTGTAGATTTTTACATTTGGTCACTTTCAAAAGAGGCATTTATGTCCAATTCAGAGGACCGAATGCAGTTCTATATTTAGCTTTGTGTTGTCATATACTGCGAATGAGCCAGCACACATGCATGTGTGCATGCCTAGCTAATAAGAAATTGCTCTTGCTGACTTTAGCCATTAACCATTTAATGGTCACATTTTATCTTGTAGATCTGCTATTTTTGAAAATCTTTTTTGACAAATTCCGACTATAGTGACATGCCCAAAATATAGATGCCAGGTTGAAAGTGGTTAACGGCTAGTTGCATTGGACATGTGGCAAAGTTTGTTTTTGTCAGATGCGTTCCCGGATTGAATCGGTTAAGCCTATGTGTTATTTTAGATTTCTTTAGGCTATTTGCACAAATTTTCAAGATTTTTCCAAATTCGCAGATCTACAAGATCATAGCGCTATTTTTGAATAGCCAAAGTATAAAATAATGGTTTTAGTGGTTACACAGATGTGTTCCCGGTCTTAATGGGTTAAAGATGTCAAAACAAATCTTTCAAAGAGCTTATCTTTCCTCATCTTTTTATTTTCACAGTGTCGTCAAGGTGGAGCAGACAAGCAGTGCCTGAACACATTTTTCCTACACCAAACACAGCAGTGCAGTCTGACCACACCACCTGAAGCATTATGCTGTATTTATTACAGATCTCTTGTGTCCTAGTTGTAAATCTCTTGTGAAAGTTAGTTTCCCTTTGTGTATTGCAGCAATGGATTTCCTGAATCCGTGATTGACTTGAATTCCCAACACAGCTTCAATTGATACTATGTTTTGTTCCCCCTCTTTTCTTCCCCTACTGCTATTGTTCCAATGTGCTTTACCTTCTGAACAAAACATGAACCTCTTGACTTGTTTTTTTTTGGAGATAATTGTGTGGGTATTCCCTGTAGATTAACCTATAATGATTTCATATATTTGAAATTTGATAAATAAAACATTTTTATACCAAGTTTAGACTGCAGAAATTATTTCTCAACCTAGTCGTGAGTTCTACAGACGCTCTTCACAGAAGATATTTTGAAGAGTAAACACAGCTGAAGGTAATGCCACCATGGACAACTTCTGTACAGTTAACTTGATGCTGGCTGGCACACAATCAACAAAATAAAACGAACCCACATGCAGTGGTGTAAAATAACTAAGTACGTGTACTCAAGTACTGTACGGACATTTTTAGGCGTCTTTTACTCCACTACATCTAAAATTATTATTTCAAAACATACAGCCCTGTATACATTTGATAATACCAGATTTTTCAAAAGATTTTTTTGATACATTTTAAACTTATGAAATGGGACATTCTGATTCTGCACAATGAGTACTTTTACTTTAGGTACTTTAAGTATATTTTGATGCTGATAGTTAGTAGTTGTACTCAAGTGAACACACTTTTACTTGTAACAGAGTATTGCTTTTTTACAATGTTGTATTGATACTTTTAAAGTAACAAATCTGCCCACCACTGCCCACGTGCCAAAATTAAATGTCTGCTCTGTGAAAATAGACCAATTATTGTGTGTTTCATGCAATCAATTCTCAACCTGTTGTTTCGGGATGCACCCCAACCGCCTCTTGTGTGTTGGCTAGTGCTGCGCGCCCTAGCGAGACCTGACAGAATGGGTTTTATTTGCAACCAGAGTATGACGCTTGCAACCAGTGTGACGTCGTCTGAATGTGGGGTCTATTATAGAGAAAGGGGTGGTCCAATATGTCATGACAATATAGAGCCACACGAGGGCGCCACAACACCAGGTTATACTTGCCGCTCATACTTGCCGCTGCAGACAGTAGCGCCACTGATCATTTCCGGTCTTCATTTGGGAATGTTTGACTTGTTAGACTTGACAAAAGCGTATGGTATTTTTTGCACCGTGATGAAAATGTGCGTCGCCTGCAGCAGGTTTGGTTCATGTAGTTAACTGCTCATAAACAGCTGGAACCTGAAGACTCAAGAGAAGCGAGTAAAAAGAAGTGACAGCTGCTGCCCGGGGCGGGGCTCCCCCACAGCCACACACTGACCAAGGACAGCCAGGTATGGTTGGTTTCGAGTAAAAAGTACAACAACTACAATAGCATGGTGCGCATTTAAGCCAGTGGTTCTCAAACTGTTTCATGTCGAGGACCCCCACCCCCCCACAAATTGGCAGTGGTGGAAAAAGTACTCGCATGTTTTACTTGAGTAAAAGTATCAGTACTGCAATGTAGAAGTACCCTTTTACAAGTAAAAGTACCAGTGTTCAAAATGTACTTGAGTAAAAGTACCCTTTTACAAGTAGAAGTACCAGTGTTCAAAATGTACTTGAGTAAAAGTACAAAAGTATTAGCATTGAAATGTGCTTAAGTACTGAAAGTAAAAGTAGTCATTCAGAATGTCCCATTTCACAGGTTTTCAAATGTATACAAATCTTTTGAAAATAGCAGATCTACAAGCTCACCATGTGTCGCATTGTCAGCTTGTAGGTCTGCTATTTTCAAATAGCCTAAGTATACATAGGGCTGAAGTGGTTAATGCATATTTTTTAATAAAGATCTACAAAGTAACTAGTAACTAACATTTTAAAAAATTGTAGTGGGGGTAAAAAGTACAATATTTGCCTCTGAGATGTAGTGGAGTAGAAGTAAAAGTACTGCAAATTGGAAATACTCCAGTAAAGTAAAAGAAGCTCAAAAATCCTAAATACTCACTTTCCACCACTGATAAATAACTATAAATAACATGTCATGATTTAAACCAGTGGTTCTCATACAGTTTCATGTCAAGAACCCCCCAAATTGGTATGTATTTGGCCACGGGCCCCCATTTGCAAAGAGTTTTTAGGACTACCCCTTATTTTTTAACTCTATGGACTACCCCCATAAGAGCTCTGCAATTTTAGAATAGAGAACAATTAAATGGAGCTTAATTGTTCCCCATTTTTGCTGGGGACCCCCTAGAACCCTTAAGGATCCCTAGGTGGCACCCCTGACCCCACTTTGACTCGGCTATTTGACCGGCATAAAGCCTGAACATGGCTCACATACATTATTGTGATATAGACTCACTTGTTGGACAGGCGAGAGATACTTGCGTCATTAAATACAGTTAAAACTTTGTTGGTAATTAGGATGCATTGTTTGAGATGTAAGATTTTGAGATTTTTGGGGTCCCATCACCTCAATCCATGTCAAATTGCTCCTCACACAACAGCATAATTAACCTTTTTTTTGTGTGATTGTTTTACACAAAGTTTGGAAATTGACGACCTGAAAGGATCAATTTGAACCCTGTTTGCATTTAAAGGTGGAGTTCTAGAGTGACAATTGATAAATGCTACAATTTAGATTTTAAACAAGCCTGTTTTGTAAATGGGTGAAACAGCTGTGCCAGAGTGGCTGGCTGGCAAGGCTTGAGTTCAGATGCCTATAATGTGTTTGTTTCAATGCAATATGTAGTTGTGAGTTTGTAGATTTTGGAATTGTGTGCCTCTAATGACATGCAAAACATAGGGATGCCATGTTGAAAGTGGTTACGGATACAGTGACAAGAGATTGACACTAGATGTCATGGGCATGCACGAGCGCACACACACCTGTGACATTCCCACGTAAGTGTATACATAATTCAGCCTATAATAAATCACAATGAGCATATTTCCCCCCCAGTGGGCAATTCATTTCTCATCACAACTTCCACAAATGCTATGTGGCGTCAAACTTGTTCTATGATGGATTTTTGGACTCGCGCCAAAGTGTTGCAGCACCAGAATCCGTTGACTCAGAATGATGAATCCACTTAGCTTAGGTGTCAAAACTACACTTCAAACAAGCAAGCTTTGCTGCCTGCCTGACACACTACTGGCAGACTGGAGTGATTTATTCCCATTAAGACCCGAGGCCGATTCTGCAAATGCCTTCTAAATCAGTAGTTCTGACACTTTCGAGATTTTTCAAAAATAGCAGATGTACAAGCTCGCAGATGTACAAGCTCGAGCTTGTATATCTGCTATTTTTGAATAGCCAACACAAAGAATCTAAAACAACACTTCAGATGTGGGTTATTCCCACTATTGCCACAGGGAGGGTCAAGAAAAAGACAAAATACTGCTCAAATTTTATTCACATTTATTTTTGCTTTTAGTGTGCTCACAGAAAATCAGAACACCTTAAGCAGAGGAGTTTAATAAGCAATTTTTGTAAGCAAAGTTACATTCCATCTCTAAGTCAAATTGGTCAAAGCTTCTCCAGTATTTACAAAAGAAAAAAAGAGACAAGATGCTACACAAACATTGCATCTGATAGAGATTCCTTAAATTTGTCAAAGACCACTGAAAAAAAGCAGTTTGCTGTAATCAAAACATACCACAGTATATAAACAGTAACCATTCCACTTATCACAGCTTGGTTTGAGTTAAAAATTGCTTAAAAGGTCTTTCCAGGATGAATTTTGTTTGTTATCTTACAAAATGAGCGGGTGGAAAAGAGAGCTGCAAACTTCATGTGCTTCTTGAGATCAAGATTTCATTTGTACAATAATCACAGTTAAAAACACCCCGCCTATACATACTTACACTTTATTAAGGTCATAAAACCAGCAATAAACAATAAAGCCTATACAAACTTGTTTTTTTCTACTGAATCACTGACTGGTACAGCTAATGAGAAGTGAAAAGCTCCTATGATTTTTTTTTTAATATGACTTCCTAAACCTAACTCTGGGAATTGTATTTTTGTTGTCTTATAGTATAAATGACTTAGTGTTGTAAACCGCATGGTCCTTTCATGGTATTATAGACGTTGGTCGATCATGTGTGTGTGTGACGTGTCGTTGTGTGTTGTGTTTTTAAGACTACTCCTTACATAATAGTCTGTGGCACATTTCCCCCAGGCACAAGGGTGCCACCCCTCCAAAAGCCGTTGCCCTGGCCCCTCTCCCGAAACCCCCCCACCCTTCATTTACATCGCAACTGTATCCCCATCTCCTTCATACCATGGGCAAGTCCATACATTTTTGACATGTTTACATTTTGTATAAAAACGAGAAAAAAAAATTTAAAAGAAAAAAAAACATTTAATACTGATGCAAAAAAATATATGGCAAAATGTGGGTGTATTTTTTTCTGTTTTACATATTTGTAAGCCACCCACCTCCCTAGCCCATTGGAATAGTAGTAACATTGGACCGAGATGGGTTTTGTGTAGTTGGGGTGGGGAAGGGAGGGGGGATATGGAAACCAAGAGAGAAAAAAAGCTTTAAAATATCCCTGGTTGTAGACAAGTTCTCCAAACGCCATGGAACTGGCACCACTCCAACATACGAACAGGGAAATGTTCTTTGATTATCTTTTTTTCCTCCTTATCTAGACTTTTCTTCCGCATTGGCCGCAATACCTCTGGTATTACTCGGCGGCCTCGGCGGCAGCAGCGGGGGCCTCTGGTGATGCTGCCTCTTGTGTTGCGGGTGCAGCCTCCTCTGTTTTGGGCTCCTCCTTGGCCTCTGCGACCGGCTCGGCCGCCTTCTCCTCTGCCTTCGGCTCCTCCGCGGGCGGGGCGACCTTAGCCTCCTCGGCGGGTTTCTCTGCCTCTGGCTTGGCCTCCGCTGGGCTCGCGGCCTCCTTTGCCTCCTCCGCGGCGGGTGCGGCCGCCTCGGCAGGCTTGGCCTCTTCGCCACCGGCGGCGGCGGCGGCCTCCTCGGCGCCCTCCGCCTTGGCCTCCTCCGTGGGAGCGGCGGCCGCCTCCTCGCCCTCTGCGCCCTCGCCCGTCTCCTTCTTGGTCTTCTTGAAAGAGAAGCCGCTCAGCTTGAAGGACTTCTTGAAGGAGAAGCGCTTCTTCTTCTTCTTGGGTGTCTCGTTGCTGGTGGAAGGCGTGGCTCCGTCCTCCGGCTTGGCTGCTGCGGCCTCTCCCTCGGCGGGAGCGGGAGACGCGGCCTCTACCGTCTCCCCGTTTGCAGCCTCTGCCTTCTCGGCGGGTGCCTCCTCCGCCTTGGCAACCTCCTCTTTAGGCACCTCCTCAGCTGTGGCGCTGCCGTTGGCCTGCACCACCTCCTCAACTGCAGGAGAGGCATCTCCGTTTACTTTCACGTGACCGTTCTCCTGAGAAGAGAAAACAAGAGAAGAGAGAAATGAGGAGAATGCAAATAGCGCCTCTAATTTGGAATGCAATATGGACCAATGCCACCGACTGACACAAGGGGCAGCAGACACCATAAAAATCAGCAGCACCGACTCTCCGTTCACCGTTTGGAAGCCAGGCGTGGGCTCCATGATTTCACTCTCTCTCCCTCTCTACGTTGGCCCTTCTTAGCAAATAACGTTTTTGAACAAAAAGCTTAAAGTTATGCTCCAGTCGGCCTACGAGCTCATCCGAAAGTATCATTTGACATTATTTGACATTATGATGAGCGACATGGAGCACAATGCCTCTAGTGGATCGCAAGGGGTCGGTGCCTGGCTGGGCGCTCCAAAGAGCGGAGCGCCAAAGCAACGCAACCAGTGTTGCCATGTCCGCTTATTATAAGCGACTTTGGGCTTGTTCTTCTGTAAAGTTGCTTGTAAATATTGGTAGTTGCGGGTTGCGGTTTTTTGGGCTCGTTTGAGTAGTTTCTAAAGTGTAGTTGCTTGTTTGGGCTTATTTCCTAATGTTGTTTAAACCAGTGGTTCTCAAACATTTTCATGTCAAGGAAGTGAAGAAACCCCAAATGAATATTTGAAGACCCAACCTTCTGAAAATATTTTGTGCCAGAGACCCCCACACAAGATGTTGTGGATTTGCCCTACATTTTCACTTTTCCCCCCAAAATGTTTTCTTTGAAAATAGTAGATCTATAAGCCCACAACTCGTACTTGTAGATTGGCTATTCCAATGTATTTAGGATTCGAGTGCTCATGTGGCCTGGAGTCGCTTCTTTTGGGCTTGTTTTCATAGACCCGGTTGCTTGTTTCTCTCTCAAAACCTGGCAACACTGAGCGCAGCTGCTCATTAAAACGGCAGATGCTCATTAACACACAAGATCACGAAGAGAAGAGCCACATTCTGGTGGGTATCATCACAAAAACTTCAACATGTTAAAAAACGGCTCGTTTGGTCGAACTTGACCAAGAATAACTGACCAATGCATCTCATCTCTCTCGTTGTGTGGCCGTTCTGTTGTGTTCAGTGTGATAGTAGCTGCCATCTCCACTTTCTACTCGAGCATCGCTAACAAAAGGCGTGGTGCTGGAGCGTACAAAGCCATTGTTGGCGTCGTGCATCTCGTCTTCATTCGACTACCATGCATTCAAGCCACAAACGCTGAAACAAACTTCTCTTTTTCTCATTTTACGTAATCAATTTAGAGTGACTGGGATCCCAAATCACGTCCCCCGAATCAATCAACACATGGTTTTACTCTAATCCTTCTACAATGTGATCACATTCTAGGCGACTTGCTCTAAACAAAGGATTCCGCGTCTGGTGCCACAAAAAGGGTTCAAAATAAGAAATAAACCCCCATAAAATGTCCACGTTATCCACAACACAAAACTGTTCCATAATTTCGCAGTGAATGAAATTAAAACAAACAACCAACGGATCAACTGTTGCTCGCAAACTAGAGTTGAGTTTATTCTCATTCAACATCAAAATCTAGTTGATTTTCATTCACAACTCCTGGGTGCAATTCCGTTTAAGTTATCAGTCGACAATTACGCACGGTTTGCGCCATTGTCCATCCAAAGCCCCCCCACCGCCCCCCAGTCCCAGTGAAGACTCGCTTCCACTCGGTGAGCGTAAATACGATAATAAAACATCCTTTTACCTGTCCGTTAGTCTTGGTCGGTGAAGCGGCCACCTCTCCTGGCTTCTCAGCAACCGTCGTTTCGCCCTTTGCAGCCGCCGCCTTGGAGTATTGCGCTCCCATGCTTTCGCTCCAACAAAGAAACTCAACCGATCCAAAAAAAAAAAGCCCCGAACAAAGACCCTACAAGCTCTTCTTTCCTTTAAAACGGCAGGCGCTTTTTGCACAAGGTCTCCCCCCTGTTTGAAAAGTTCACCGCCGAAGAGAAATCAAGGGTGACCAAAGGCTGCAAGTGAACGAAATTTTAAAAAATCGCGAGGAAAAAAAACTGCCGAGTGAACAGAAGAAGTAATAAAAATCCCCCAGATTTGTGGCTGTGTGTCGCCGTAGACAGGCTGGAAAATGGAGAAATTTCCCTGGTCGCTAATAAGATGCGGAGTCCAACGCCCAAGTGCAGAGATGAATGGGCATTCCGAGCGATGACGGCACCGCACTCGCGCTCGGCCAATCACGGCGCGCCGTACGCGTAAGTGGGCAGGGCCTCGAGCGAGAGTGAACAATGGATTGTAGGATATTGTAACATATCTGAAAAGATCAGCTTATCGTGGGCTACAATTTGTCTTTTTTCTAAAAAACACAAAATGGTTTCCTTTGCGCAGCTCACGAGGATATATATTTTTAAAATCGTTTTGGTGACTTTAAGTTTTAAGGAAATAAAAAATATATATATTTTGGATTAACTCTTTGAAGATGATATTTCATTATGTTAAGCCATGTTGCCATGACTGTGCTTGTCTTAATGGGCGGTTGGTTATCTGACACTTGGAGCTGGAGGGATGGAGGCTACCATCCCTCCAGCTAGATTTTGTTTTGTTTTTTATATACTTTCACTTGCATGCCTGACTGTGTGGTTGTTATGCAGCCTTACAATTCACCTGTTTGTCTACTGCTCCTCATGTCCAGCTTAAGGACATTTAATTTGATTGAACAATGCTTTAAAAGCCCAGGAACTGTACCAATCGCCTCCACTGATGAGCAAGAATTGAGGCTTAAATGATCTATCCTGAGCTCTGGGGAATCACTGATCCTGATGCTCTTCTTAGCATGATATACCTACTTGGAAAATGGACTCTGGATTTTTTGTTAGAGTTCTGCCCTCTTTATAATTAAACATTGCATCTCCTTGTTGCTGGGAATCTCAATGTTTCCATGGCAATGTGGACGGCAAGTGGGAAGCTGAGCGGATGGAGGCGTGTGCATAATATGCACAAGGATATTATCCTTTCCTTGCAGTGCATCGTCCTGGTGCACATTTCACAGCTTATGCAAACCATAGTAGGACTTTAAACCACTGTCAACCTGGCATCCTTACTTTGGGCATGTCATGCTCATTATCGGCAGAAATGATCAAGGATTGCCAAAAATGCTCTCAAATAGTGAAAATAGCAGATCTACAAGCTAACAACGCGTCACATCGCGATTGTGAGCTTGTTGATTGGCTATTTTTGCTATTGTCGTACTACAATTATAGGGTTCAAGTGGTTAAAGTGCAATTGAAAAATAAGTACAGGGGGTTGTAAATTGTACCAGATTAGAGCCCATGATGGAAATACTTTTGAAGAAAAATCATGGGAGCATTGTTTACGGCGTTACGATAAAACACCAGCATTGCTGCAGCCATTCGTTTTTGTACTGCATCATTAGGCACACTTTGCATAAGTGCTTGGAATGACTCGATGGACTTTCCATAGAACTTTGTGATGTTTGAAGTATCCTAATACAAACTTGTGAGATGTGTATGTACTTGTGTTTGACTGAATGCAATGTTTTCCTCCAAAACGATATAACTGAAGGCAAACGCCTTGAATCTTGGCATGTGGTTCTCCTGAGCCTTGCGTGCACTTCAGGCTCACACAACACTCTCTGCGTTGCTGTTTGTGAATCATAAAACAATCACAGTCGTTTAATTTCCCTGTTGTCTTAAGCATTAGTCATTGTTTTAGCATAATTCGCAGTGCAAATCGTGTGATAGCCACACCTTGTGTTAAGCCATTATTCTCAGAGCAATAAACAAACATACACAAATAATGAGACGGAAATGATTTGAATTGATGCTCTCGTTCCCTTATTTTGTTTGTTTCATTATTTAACCACATGAACCCTAGCGTCCCTGTGCCGGACACGTAGCAGATGTACAAGCTCACAACGCGACGCATTGTGAGCTTTTGGATCAGCTATTTCCGGCTGTAGCGAGGGGAAAAAGGAGGGGACCAAGTATAGACCCCTGGGGGACCTCGGTCAACGAAGTACTACATACGGTTTAAGTGGTTAACTGTCAGTTGTATGAAAACATGTCATTCCAGTCTGAAACCAACATATTGACATTCAGTAGAGAGACGTTAGCATTTTGACAGATGATGAGTGAATTATCTTTTTCAGGTGACCGTCTAGGGCAAAAGGTCATTCGGGGTCACTGACAAAACTGATACCCACCCTCTCTGTGCATTCCTGCACGGACAGGCACCCTACCCCCCACCCGATGGGGTCTTCCCCCCCCTCCTGCCCCCACTCCACCCACCCCAAGTATGATGTAAGAGCAAAATGGCCGCCGTTCAATGAACATGTTCAATGATAACTGTAGGAGTGCAACAGTTAATCAAACTATCAAAAATAATTGATATTAATTTAATAAAATAATCGATTAATAATCAAACCCTACTTTGGGCATGTCATTATTGGCAATATGTAAAAAGAAATTTACAAAAGTAGATGATAATAATCAAAAATAGCTCATGTAAATTACAAGCTGTTTTTGCACAACACCATTGTATGACAAAGTATAAAGTAATGCCTTCAGTGGTGAATCCGCTTTTCGGTTAATCAAAAAAGTAATCAATAGAATTATGGCTAAGAAAATAATTGATTGCAGTCCAAGATAACTGCCCCGCAAAATAATGTAAATAAACCATACAGATTAAACCCACAAACCAATTCGATTTTTTTTCATAAATATTTTAACAATTATTATATTTTGCAAGACAGAAAAACCTACAAAAATCCAAGTTGGTAAATATGAAGGTAAGACCTGAGCTTCTGTTTCCATTAACCCACGTTGGTAAAAATGCACACTCGGCAGTATTTAGAAACCCTCCCAGATGCAGAGTGGACAAATTATCAATACTACTAGAGAGCACAGTGAGACCAAAACACAAGTTAATCTACATGAACTGAATTTGTGTCTGCTACTGTGCTAAAACACAGAAAGTCAAAATATTTAAGAGATTTCTGCCCGACATCGACGATATGTTAGTGGTTCATGGGTTCGAGGACCTGTTCAGCTGCAACCGCTTAGGAACTACTCGCTAGAGTCTGACCGTCTGCCTGGTATATCGGTCATTATTAGATTTGTTTTTAAGACATCAGTATTGGCAATTATTATATGTGGCGTCATTATAAAAATTCTCAAAGTTTCAAAAAAAGAACCACAAGCTCACAACAGTCGCAATGTGACTCGTGAGCTTGTAAATCGGCTATTTTAGAAATGTTTTGATTAGGGCTTAAATGGTTAAATAAAATAAAATGGCAAATCATCAGTAATCGGTGGTCTACGACTCTCCAAAATCACAATCATCTGGCATCGGTTGCACTCTACCACCTGCCCATTTGATTAATGACAGCGAAATGGACACACATTTGTTTGTTTGTGAAAATGTGGGCGTCACATCATGCATGTTTGTGTCTAAACACAAGTGTACGGTGTGGATATAATGTATGTGCGTGTGTGTGTGTGTGGGTGTGTGTGCCTGTGTGTTTGTGGGTGCGGTGCGCTGTTGACATCCATGTGATCTGCCCCAAAGGGGAAGTTGAGTGTGCAAACAGGTCCCATGTCCCACATTTGCGATGCAAATACAACATCACATGGAGCCAACTGCACTTTGCTGCACATGGAGATTGAGAAAACAGATATGGTTTGGCATAAGTACCTAGGCGTGCTTCCTGGAGGGACTTTTTTTTTCTGATATCAGATGCTATGCAAAAACATTAGAACTGCTACTACGCATCTTCCTCTTGCACAGAGATCTCATACTGCACAGTATGATGCCAGATTCCTGGGTCCCGATTTTGGAGAGTCCTAGACCATGGAATACCAATGTTTTAACAGACACATTGTCAAAAAGTGAAACATCTATTCTGATCCATTTGAAAAATGTAGATTTGAAAAAAAATGAAAATAGAAAAATAGCCGGTTTTCAAGCTTTTTGAGCTTGTAGATTTGCAATTTTTGTACGTTTTTGGAAAGCGTTTTAAAACTGAAAATGTTCACCTTAGATGAAAATGAGGACACCAGAAAGTTATAAAGAAATCAGGATTGGCTGCATAATTGCCGATACCGATGTAGTCAAAAAAGTCAAATAGTAGCGTGGCTGATATATCGTCCAGACCGATATTGGTCTGGCTTAATGTTAGAGGTGGTGTTGGAGGTGTGAAGGTGGCCTGATGTGTCCATCCTGGTAGGGTGCAAAAACAAACTAGTCTACTGAACTATACCTGCGGCTTGTAAATGTAAAATGGATCAGATGATGGTGTCATTAAAAGCCCTATTTTATACTTTGTCGTACGACGGTATTCCACAAAAACAGCGATGTCTAAGCTCACAACGCGTCGCACTGCGCCGCGTTGTGAGCTTGTAGATCGGCTATTTTCACTATTTTGGTACATAACGGAAAGAACAAACGCCAGGTTGAAAGTGTTTAAAGAGACTGTCCTGTAATCAGAATTTCAAAGGTTTGATCCCTGCGAGCAAATGTGTTCCTCAACAGCCACGCTGAAAACTGGAGGTCACTCATTATGTCATTAGTAATGCATATTGTACTCAGATTTATTTTCTTAAATGAGTTTTCTTAAAACAAATACAAATATAGGCTATATTGTCATTCTTTTTTCATCATAAGTATATAACAGGAAAAAAACAAATATTGATAACATTGCATGTTCGGCATGTGGATCCATTTTCCACTTCAGGCATCAGGATTAGGTTGAGCTGAGCAAACACCCCGTGGCAGCTTACAGTATGTATGTAGCTAATGTATCTAATGATTGAACAGTAAAAAGGGTGTCTGGAGGAGACATGACGGCCTGGTATTCTTGTCGTGCGCATGCAAATAATGTGATATATAGCATGTTCTATTTGCACTAATGAGATGTCGGTTCTGTTCAAACGCCAGCTTGTCTGTCTTTGGGAGTTTCACTCATATGGGTATCACGCGACCACAAAACAAGTTTCAACCTAATTTAGCATTTCTTATGTAGAACTTGCTATACGCGCAAGTTGCATGCAGACTACAGTGGCTACTTGATAACATGATTTAGCAGGTACTGTTGTGCTAATTACAGTGTGTTGTCATGACATTAACCACTTAAGCCTTATAGCCTATCTATAGCCCACTTTGTCGTAGAATGAATAGCTAAAATAGCCGATCTACAAGCTCACAACATGTCCTATTGCGATGCATTTTGAGCTTGTTGTTCTGCTATTTTGGCTATTCTTGAATATTTCGAATCGCAATGACTGGTGGTTAACCGCAATGTTGGTGAGTGAGTGTTCACCAGCCATTTTGATCTACAATGACCCATGTCAAAACAGCTTGGTGAAGATAAGGGTACTGTGATTTTAGTTGTTGAAATTACCACTGATCAAGGAGAATTAATGACCAGATTTACATCTCTGGCCTGTAGCTGATGCTTTTATCCAGACTAGGCCCTTATCCATTCATGCAGGACCATCTGGATAAAAATTGCTCAGCCAAATTAAAGCCCCTCTGGCAGATACTCATACAAAATGGTAGCCTATGTTGACAAAACACATTATTTGCCTACTCACAGGATTTGTTAGTAAACACACCTTTGTTGACTGAAACACAATGGCTGGGGACATACAGGGTAGGGGAAGGCGTAGCATTTTTAGAGGGCAGACTGTGATCTTCAACACGACACCTTTCCAAAATATGCGACCAACTGTTTTTTGAAAGAAAAATGATGTTACTATGTCAGTGGTTCTCAAACGTTTTCATGTGAAGGACCCAAAACTTTATATGTATTGGCCACGGACCCCCATCTCAAAATATGTTGTTCCAGGGACCCCCAGAAGCAAAGATTTGAGTTACTAATCTTTGCTTGAAAAAAAGATATACTCAAAGATTTGCAAAAATGTTCACGATTTCTCAAAAATAGCAGACCTACAAGCTCATGAGCTTGTATATCTGCTATTTTTGAATAGCCAAAAAATTACACAGATGCTTATCCCGGTATTAATGGGTTAATATGTAAAATTAATTTTACAACAGGTATTGCTATTGCTACACAAGCCAGGCAGTGTGACTTTCACAGGAAACATTGTATCGTAAGAGTGGAAGCGTGCTCTTTGCCTAATTAGTGTCTTGGGTTTCTACTGCGATAACTGCCGCCAGTCATTTTAATCTCCACTCTGCGCCCTTAACTGGCTTTGTGAAGATAAGGTGAAAGGTGGTCAACATGCATCACCTAAAAACTTTAATGAGCTTTACTTTGCCCAGCCGTGTTCACTTTGTCTCCCCCCCGAACCCGAAATCTGCTTAAGCAGCATGAGGTCCTATCTCCCTAAACATCCACCGCTGAGATGCCGTTATGTGAGATACTTAATCCCTAGCTGCTTAAAGTGAAGTTGCTGTACTGTGGTTCCACTGGTCAGCTGGAAGGTGTAAATGTGTAAAACCACATTGATGTGAATCAATGTGTTTCACTGTATTTCCTCCCTATATGGTATGCATCTTCTTGACTAGAACAGGTGCCTTGTGACTTGATGTTTACTTGCACCTGTTGTAGGACTACGCACGGTGTGTGGAGAATGACTTAGAACATTAAGAGGCGTTAAACTCTCAAGGGTTTGAGAGTCAGCATTTGATAATAATAATGTGTAATATTCCTGCCTGTCATCAACAGTGGTTACTTATAGTTTAACACAATTTCTGAAAGTACCATGATGACTAACACTCTGTCATTGTAGATTTACTTCCTCTTTCGGGTTCTGCTTTGTAATTTGTCACTTTTTCCCCCCTATTCTGTCATAGGCCTCCCCCCCTGCCCCTCCCGGTATTGATGAATGCCAGTGCACATTTTGTCCAGGGTTCAGGATGTTGTGGAATCAGCTGCACCTTGGGTAGCGGGGCTGAAAGCAGGAGAGGTGGGGAAAGAGGTATGGGTTCACTCACACATTCAAAACAAACCATGGTGATTTTCCGCTGACCTGCCTCAATTGGACAAGTGCAGGTATAGCCTCTTTCAAAACTCAATCTGCCCCCAAACCGTGCCATGTTTGTCCACAGCTTTTCTCCTCTCGCCGTTTACAGGAGCTACTATTAGCACGACGGGGGCACCTTTTGTTGCCCTGTGGGAATAGCCTGACTCAACCCCGTTGGCCCAAGCTGAGATTTTGTCTGCGTGGTTCCTATACAAAAGCTATAGGAACCAAACACTCAGGCGCACACAAAAGATCAGGGAAACGTGATATGTCTTTTTCATAAGCTCATGATTTTTTTTTTCTTCTGTCTTTGCGTGTGTGTGTGTGTGTGTGTGTGTGCGTGCATAGGGAGTGGCAAGGCTTCCGCTCTGGGTTGTGTATAATTGCACCCCCCCCCACCCCCGCTGTGGAGAGCTGGCCCAGGTTACTGCTCCCGTTGCTTTGTTTCTTCCTCTGCTCCGTGCCCCGCCCTCACTGGGAGAGCGTGGAGGGAATATCTCCTTCTGTTTTGGGTGTGCCGCTGTTACCGGCCCAGATGGCCACTCGAGCCCTCTCCCGCATTATCTGGTCGTCGACGACGACACACAAGTGACTTGACACGAAGCGGTGACTTCATTCATTGCGGTTTTCTGATTCGCTGTATTTTGCGTACGCCGCACGTTCTGACCTGCTTGAACCCTAGCATCCCTATTCTTTTTTTTAACCCTTTAAGAGACCTGAAGCCAATTCTACAAATGTCTTCTAAATCCCAACAGTATTCGGAAAAAAAACGTATGTTTCTATATCAGTGGTGCTCAAACTTTTTCATGTCAAGGACCCACAAAATGATGTGTATTTGGCCGCCGACCCCCATCTCAAAATATTTTGTTCCAGGGACCCCCAGAAGCAAAGATTTGAGTTAAAAATGTTTGCTTTAAAACAGTATATATTCAAAGATTTGCACACATTTTCACGATTTTACAAAAATAGCAGATCTACAATCTGCTATTTTTTAATAGCCAAAGTGTAAAATAATGCTTTTTAGCTCAAAAAAGTAACACAGATGCGTTCCAGGTCTTAATGGGTTAAAAGATATTTTTTGGGGGCTTTTTCTGCCTTTTATTGATAGGAAAGTAGGTTGACAGGAAAATGGGGAGAGACACACAGCAAAAGGTCGTCGGGATCGGGAGTTCGAACCCGCGGCACGCTGTTGAGCTGGATTAACCAGCATATGTGGTATGCGTCTGGACCGCTAGGCCAGCGGGCGGCCTCAGCATTCCTATTCTGAACATTCGGTGAATGAGCTTGTAGATGTCGTAGATCGGCTGAGCTTGTAGATCGGCTATTTTCGGTCAAGATATTTAGTTGTGTTGAGCGAAAGAAGCACAGGGCCTAGTATACTGCCCTGGCGGACTCTGGTTAACCAAGTAGCCTAGAGCAGCGATTCCCAAACCTTTTTAGCTCAAGACCCAAAAGAGATATTAGTTAATTAACGTTTGCCCGGGACCCAAACTAGTGAAATTAGCAGATCTACACTACTTCTGTTTTTATTAATTAATTATTTGATTTCTTTATTTTATTTATGAAATACTTTTGAAAATTAGTTTTTTTTTATTGACGAAAAGTTGTGATTATTTTGTTTAAACTTTTGTTTTTGAAATAATATCCTCCTATTATTTGACAAACCTCTGTAGTGCGTGGGTGCATAGTGTCGTCGTGGTGAGGCCAAAATTGTTCTGCCCGGTTCTCCTCAGTGGTTGGAGCAATTGATCTGAATTTGCACACAGCCATTGACTATTACCATGTGCACCGAACAGCGGGGCCCGTTTTCTAATTACACGAAATCTCAGCTGTTTATTAGCGTTTTTGTGTTCGCTGGCTCCCGGGTTGCCAGATCATGCGCGCATATCCCCCCACGTGTATGGTCTAGTTTTTTCTAAATGTAGGAAACCAAAAAAAGGGGATATTTTACTTGCGACCCATAAAAATTGGTCCGTGACCCGAACATGGGTCCCAACCCACTGTTTGGGAAGGGAAACAGTGGCCTATATAGGATTTAAGTGGTTTAACAGAGTAAAAGACATTGTTTGCCATCAGACCTGTTTTTTTGTTTGTCGTCAGAACCTGATGAGATGTAAGAGGAAAACAAACACTGCTCTGCCGCTCTGCAGTTTTTCTCCACTTTTTCTGAAGCCTTTCAACCCCGAGACTTCAGAATCTTCTAAATGACATACGATAACATATACTATGGTTTCTTGGCTTCAAATAATCAATTTCGTACACATCTTACAGTATGGTAATGTTGCAATTAAAATTGTAATACTTGTATAGGCCCTAATGCATGAAACAATCCTTCTGGGTTTGATGTTAAGCCTTTCCGTATGGGCATCGTGTATGTATGTATGTGTGTGTGTGAGTGGGTGAGTGGGTGGGTGGGAGGGGGGGGGGGGGCCTTGTTTCTTTGGGTATTTCCGTCTATATAAATGTGTGTTTGTGTGAATATTACCGTGGGTGGACATGCTGACTTGCGTACATGCTTGCCTGCACACACACACACACACACGTGCGTGTTCATAAGCTTGTGTGTATCGACATTTGGCACCTGGAAGTAATAGCCCCGCATTCCATGACTGATGTTTAAGTGTTTCTCATTAGCGAAGGAGGAAAGAGTCCCTGGCCCTGGCGTCCCTCACAGAGCGTGGTCGCGGCTGCGTTCTCTCAGCACATCACATCCTCCCCAATGCAGCCTTCATGCCCTTAAAAAAAACCTATTATTGCCCCAACCCTAAAACATCACTGAATGTTGCAACTATAAGCTCCTTTGTGAGTGTTTCGATTAGTCATGAATTGCACGCCGTCTTTTTCTGTTCTTCTTTCCCTTTTGAAGAAATTATTAAAAGCAGGCCTGTGTGAGGAAAGAGAAAGAGAGGGGCTTGCGGTGGTCTGTGTGTGTGTGTGTGTATGTGTGTGTGTGTGTGTGTGTGTGTGTGTGTGTGTGTGTGTGTGTGTGTGTGTGTGTGTGTGTGTGTGTGTGTGTGTGTGTGTGTGTGTGTGTGTGTGTGTGTGTGTGTGTGTGTGCTTGTATGAAAGGGTGATGGAGAGAGATATCTGGTAGTGTATTTGTGTGTGTGTGTCAGAGAGGGGTTTGGGGGGGGGGGGGGGTCAGACTGTTGTTTGTGCGCGGCGTGTCGATAAGACTTTTTGTCTGTGCGGATCGCTGCCTCAGCATTAGGCCGTAGCCACAGGAATGCCACCGGCTGACAGATGCACTACAACGCAAGCAGCATGTGTGTCACAGAATGCGATGTTCATCATAGCCCGCCCCAGTGTGCTGCTACGTGCCAGGCTGAATGGCCTCTCTCACTCTCTCTCTCTCTCTCTCTCTGCCTGTGTGGAATATCTTAAATGTGCACTGCATGGGTGATGGATTGGATTGGGTTATAGGGGTGCAACAGCTTAACGGCAAACTAATTGGTTCTGAATTTCGTTTCGCACCGATTCGCTGGTCTTTATATTAAAATTGCCTTGTGGGCGGACGGTGGGCATCACAAACGTAACATCGGGATTTGATTGCTTCATGTGATGTAGAGCTCTGATCAACGGTACTAGACTTTCAGGCTGCTGAGTGGACCATTATCATTGGTGCGCTCTCTCTCGTGCCAGCTCCTTGTTACGATGCTTAGATGTGGTTTGAATGAATACGAATCTCGTCTCCATGATTGTTCTGTAACCATTTTTGTTTGAGTAATCATCTTGCCGACTCATTTTCATTGAATAATAAAGGATAGGAAGGGGGAAGGTACTATGGAGAGCATAGCAAGGTAAACAGATGTAACATGAACTTAAAGAAGAATCCTGGCGAGAGAGATAACTCTGACCCGCCCCTTTAAATCACAATGTAAACAATGTGCTCTGGAAAGGCCAATCAACTGGTTAACAACTTAAAGGATATTATCGTTAACCCCCAAAAGTGACTTATTTATTTTCTATCGATTACACACCCCATGAAGACCTTGAATTCATGGATTTATAGAAAAGATTTTTTTTTATAGAAAATATAACTTTGCAAAAAGACAGGATTGTCTTTTTCTCATTGCCTTCAGCTTTTGCTTGAGGTAACGTTGTTATCCCTGGCTGTTTCCCCTCATACAGTTCCCCCAGTACCCACAGCAATGCCCCTAAGGCCTGGGGGGGGGGGGGGGTGTGCAGCACGCGCATGTCTGCAACCATTCCCTTTGATGACACCGACGGTCAGTTTCACCTAATTAATGAGAAACGTGTGTGTCAAGAATCTCTGACCCCTGACCTCTGTAAACAGGACTGCCGCTGGGTGGGGCGTGTCATACCAGAGAGCTTAAAAGCAAGCGTTTTAGGAGCTACTAACAGGAACAGGGTTCAAGTTAAAAAACAACCATTTAACAATCCCTGCTGCCTCTCTCCATATTTCTTAACCCAAGACCTGAGGCGATTCTTAAAAATGTTTTCTAAATCCTAACAGTTTTTTTTTTTTTAAAGGAAAAAAAATGTTTTCAAGATTTTTCAAAAATAGCAGATTTACAAGCTCATAGCGCGGCACTCGGTGCCGCGCTATGAGCTTGTATATCTGCTATTTTTGAATAGCCAAAGAAATCTAAAGTGACACAGATGCGTTCCAGGTCTTAATGGGTTAAATACTGTCCTACTATTACCTAATACTGTTTTTTTTTTTTTTTTACAATTTGTGGCTTATAATGTTAGAATTTCATCCATATCTTATAATTGGTCCTTGACCTTACTAACGCTCATTATAAGATGGCACCATTTCTGTCTACTCACTCTGTGTCTCATTGTTGGCTATGGACAGTTCAGAAACGGTGATTCCAAGCTAATAGAAACTACAGCCTTTCTCTTTTTTTTGCATGCTAAAATAGAAGCCAAAAAAGAAGGTTGAATTTGAAGTTTAAATGACCAAAACCTGCCTATGGATGATGTCACTGGTAGGCAGGCCTCCTCTGAGACATAGTCCAAGACAAGTAGACAGAGATGGAACCATATTTATAATGAGCATTAGTGAGGACCAGTTACATGAAGATTATATGAAGAGGTTGAAACGTGGTGAAGTGGTCTTTTAATTTGCTAGAATGAGTTGCATCAATGAGGGGTCACAGATGATCAGGTCAGGTCACGTGATTCATCAACACCCATTATGATGAATTCAATCTTTAAAACTATACAGTAGTGTTTGGAACTATTAGTCGCTCAGTGGCAAGCGTTACCTCTGCATTATTCTTGTTCTTGTTATCTCTGAGCACACCAAAACATGTGATTCTTCATTTACACGATCCGCCATTGCTGTAAAATAATTGGCCCGATGGAGTGAACAGAGATGACGAATCTCCTATCTCAATGGCTCTGGGTTAGAGCTAGCCTAGCATGGCCAGACTAATATCACTGCACTGGCAGATTCGTCTGTAATATCACTGCACTGGCAGATTCGTCTGGTTTCCAGGCTAGGTTAGAGCAGTGAATGGACCCTCATTTGGTACTTTTTAAAATTCTTTGGGACCCCAATCTACGATGTAAATGGAACTAAATGGATTTGGATCCGTAAGGACCCATAAGGGTCCATTTGGTTCCATTTGTACAATTTGGTTCCATTTGTACAGACGTAGAACTCTCGATCACAGTCCATCCACTACTATAGGATTGTATTTAAAAAGACCCCAGGCTTTCATGTAAGACGAGTGAAATAATTCCCTATCCCTGGCCGTGACCCCTGCCTTGTGGTACATTCTTGCATCATTCCAGTTTGGACACTGGTGGTGACACAAAAAACACTTTATACCCTGTTTAAAACTCCAGTGCCGAAAGTTTGGCAAGTTCCAAGTGCCTTTGGCAACTTGGAGGGCAATGCTTTCCAAGAGCAAGTCAGTAGGCCAGCTCTAAGCAAGATGAGAATCTGGATCTGTTGAATAGACTTAATTTGGCTTGACTTGTAATTAGATTGTCTGCCTAAATTGCTACTTGGATTGAATCTCATTTTGTTTATTATTGGAAATCATTTTGAAGCAGTGAAGCATGAATCATGGGATTGAAGTAGAAGATGGAATTTCTGCGACAAAGTAGAGGAAATTAAAGCCGAAAGGTTCTAAGATGGTATGTACACAGAGGGAAGCTAGCAATGACTCATGTCAACGTTCAAAACCAAAGCACACGGATGATGCTCTTTTCACAGACATATTTTATAAGCAAAGCTCAAAAAGATGACTTGGGAGTTAGCTTTAATCCTTAAAGTGTCTAGCCTTAAAATGGTGGGTATTTTCTTTTGGAATGAATCTCCCAAGTATTCAAATGATGGTGCTGGCGGATGTCTTTTAGTTTGTTTAATTTATTATTAGTGTATGGATGAAACAGAAGGATGCTAAAACACTTTGTTAATGTTTAAAAAGTATACAGGAAGATAAGTCTCTGGTGTTATGACAACAGAGGGTAGAGAAAGGTTAGAAAATGCCAGCGTTTTTTTCTACTGCTTTGGCCATGAGCCCAGCCGAGACACTGAAAGTTTCACAAGAAGAGGAAGGGGTTCCTCTTCTCATTTAACAGGAAGTTGCTTTAGATTGTCATTTCCTCATTCTACGATTTTCATTCTGATTCTCCAATAGTCTGTGTTTTACGTCATGGACAAATGGACTGATGACTGTACATATTACCAAATATTGTGGTTGGCTACTTTTTCCATGACACGTACCTAAATCACTTTTTGAAAAGTTTCAGAGGGGAAGGGTTGTACAAGAGACAACGAAACTCAATATTAGAAAACTGGTCCAAATATGTGTGTTTTTCAGCCAGAGAATGAACCATGATATTCTTGTGATATTAAGTATTATAATTAGCCTCATATATCAACTAAATGTCCCTTAAACTCCCCCTCACTGGTGGCGAAAAGTAGTCTCTCAATGCCCCGACAGCAGCACCTCACAAGACGTCTCGTCTTACATGTCTTTGTCTCTTCGCCTCGAGCCTCCATTAATCATTTTAATTGATGTGATGTGGTCAAACCCTCAAATCCCAATGAAAGCTCCCACAAGCAGTGTGTGACTCGTACTTCCCCTGCCAACAGAGGCCAGCCAGTGGCTGCTTTGGTGTCCACCAGCTGGGAATATGTCAGCGAGAGACGGAGGAAAAGGCCCCCCCTGTCTCACCCAGTGGAAGAGGTGGGAGTGGACGTGGAGGCAATGGGAGAAGACACAGGAGAGGAGTGGGGATGGCTTGGACCTGGTCCAGAGGAGTGGGGGGGGGGGTGTTGGCAGACCCCTAACAGGTCAGTGTACTTTGTCACTCGTCACTGACAGAGGGACCCAGTTGGTGGAATGAAAAGTGAAGGAGAGCTGGCAAAAATAATGACCTATTGAGGGTTTTGTTTTGTGTGGTAGTAGGAAGGGCATTGTTGGCTCTCTTGGTCGCAGTGCAGTCCAACTGCAGTCCACGTAGACTTTTAAAAGTATACACAAATAAACATCAGTACACTTGTCTTTAGTCTCATTTCAGTTAGCACTTATAGCGAAAGAAAGGACGCCCACACACTGTCCTCGTCGCTTGCAATTAATCCATTGAGACCGGGAACACATATTTTTTGATTTCTTTGGCTATTCAAAAATAGCAGATATACAAGTTCATAGCACGGCACCGAGTGCCACGCTATGAACTTGAAAAATTTTGTTTTGTTTTTGCAAATCTTTGAATATATATATATTTTTAAAGCAAACATTTTGAACTCTGTTACAACTTCTGGGGGTCCCTGGAACAAAGTATTTTGAGATGGGGGTCCACGGCCAAATACATTTGAAAAAAATTGTAGGATTTCGAAGACATTTGTAGAATCCCCCTGAAGCAACGATTCGAGTTACAAATGTTCGCTTTAGAAATATACATATTCAAAGATTTGCACACATTTTCACGATTTAAAAAAAATAGCAGATCTACAAGCTCATAGCGCGGCACTCGGTGCCGCGCTATGAGCTTGTAGATCTGCTATTTTTGAATAGCCAAAGAAATCTAAAATGACACAGATGCGTTCCCGGTCTCAACGGGTTAAAACATTTGACTGGTATTAGAAAACGTTTCGGTACACAGACCTTCATCAGGCTATCTTACAAAGTTAAGAGACCTCTTAAACAGGCTATGAAGGTCAGTGCACCGAGACGTTTTCTGTTCCCAATAAATACATTTTAATTGCAAGTGAAGAGAGAGAGAGAGACAGTGTGCGGGGAGACCTTTCTTCTACATCGGTTGGCCCATGCACCTGTCGACCTGTAGGCGTGCAAAAGTTCCTCTCGTTTAATTAGCACTTTGGTCAATTCTGACACACTCAGCAGGCTTTTAAATGAACGCAGTGGTAAAGAGGAAGCTATAGATATAAACCACAAAGTGAAAACCAGAACAACTTCCGACTCAGTCCGAGCACAGCCTTTTAGAGCAGAGGTCAGAGCAAACCGGGACAGCTTCTCTGTTTGTCTGACCTCCTTCCATCAATAAGTATCGCCATTGAAACTAATGGAGGTGGCCGTTACAGTCAAATGATTGCACAACTGGTCGGTCATTTATAAAGCACAACGCATTTTCTTTGTATATACTTTAAGTAAAATAATAAGAGTCAGGGCAAATCTGAATTTCAGGAAATTGAAAGTATAGAAAGAAAGAATATGAAAGAATAAAATGTACCTATAATACAGATAAAGTTTTGTGTAAAGCACTTTGAATGGTTGTTGTTGAAATGTGCTATACAATTAGACCTGCTTTGCCTTGCCACAGCCAGGAGGATTATGATTTCCATTCCTTCCTTCACTGTAAAATCCTGAGTGTTAACTTAGCACTGAGGGTGTTTACCATTTTTAACCCTTGCAGGTCCATTTGGTTACATTTGTACCCCCTCTGTGTTACAAGTGAATACCACTGAGGATTTCACTGTGCAGTTGCTCAGATGGCATTAACCCTTCCATAAGAGCAGTATAGGCGTATATTGTAACTTTGACAAACATCCGACATTCAATTTCACGCCAAGGTACACTGATTAATGGCCACAAAGAACATTAGAAATTAATAAAGAAAATTAAACCGTGAGGATTTGATTGTCCAGTAGAGCTGCTATTGCAGATAGAATCCACTGTAGTTATTACCCGACTTTTTCTTCTTCATCACCGACTCTGAGAGCCTTGGAGGGCTTCTCCTCATTCTCTTCATTTAACATCTGTTTCTGTTTGGCTGCTCCAAACACCTCTTCATCATAGCACATTCTGTCTGCTGATAATGCACTGGAATGTGCAATCTGTCTGGCCATGGAGAGATCATCTGGACTCTGAAAGCGTGTGTGAGATGTGAGCAAATTTGCACCCTTGTTCCTCGGCTCTCCTCTTCCACAGACTGGAAACGCTCCAAATCATTGGGACACTTCGGTGGAAGAGAGACACAAAGTATATACTAGAAGGTAGACCTTTAAGTATGCCACAGGAAATTCAGTTTCAGCTTCAACCCCTGCTGACATGCTCAGAGGTGCTTCAAGGGGAGCTGTTTAGGGTGTCTTCTCTCAGGGATGCTCGGGGTCAGCAGGAAGGTGAACCGGTGAACCTTTTGATTATCAGGAAGTGGTACACTGTAAAGTGCGTAAAGGTCAGTGGTGTAAAGTAAGTACATTTGCTCAATTGCTGTACTTAAGTGCAATTTTGAGGTATTTTTTACTTTACTGGAGTATTTCCAATTTCAGTACTTTTACTTCTACTAACTCCACTACATCTCAGAGGCAAATATTGTACTTTTACTCCACTACAATTATTTGAAGACTTTACTAGTTACTTTGTAGATTTTTGTAGATTATTATTTCAAAACATACTATTAACCACTTAACACCCTATATACATTTCGGCCATTTGAAAATAGCTGATCTACAAGCTCACAATGTGTCACGATGTTATACATTTGAAAACTTGTGAAATGGGATATTCTGCATAATGAGTACTTTTACTTTTGTACTTTTACTCAAGTACATTTTTTATTCTGGACTTTTACTTGTAACAGAGTATTTCTACACTGCAGTATTGATACTTATCAGAGTTAACAACATTACTTACTTCATATACGTTATAATACTTCATCGTACGACAAATAGCAAAACTAGCCGATCTACAAGCTCACAATGCGTCATGACACGTTGTGAGCAGAAGATATGCTATTTTTGCAACAACAAAAAAAGGGAAAATCTTTGATAACTTTTAACAATTGTTGCCAAGTTGAAAATGGTTATATCGACACTCAGAATTCTGCTGTGTTATGCTTTTCCTGCCATTCGGGGGGGACTCCTTCATCCAGAGAGCGTTGCCTCTGTACCAGGCCGTGAATACATTTTCAGTATGGGTGGCCCCTGGAAGTACGTCTACCCTAAACCCCTGGCATCAGTTCTTACCGTGTTCCATGTATTGAACTTTTAAAACCACACTGCTCCCGTCCGGCATATACTATACACACTCCGAGATCAAAGAAGTGTTTAAATTGGCAACAGCCACCTCTTTAGCAATGCCAGTCGAAGGCGGCGGGGAGTAAAAAAACCTTTTCTCTCGATATCACACGCAAGTGGTTCAATTTCTTTCTAAAACACTGCACAGTAGAGCCCAATTTTTTATTTGTCACGCACTGTCACGCACAACCGGTTGGTCATTTATAAAGCAAAAACGAATTTCCTTTGTGTATACTGTAAGTAAAATAAGAGTCAGGGGCAAATCTTGAATTTCAGGAAAGCATTGAAAAAATGATGACCTACAAGCCCACAACGCATTGCGGATGCAACACATTGTGAGCTTGTAGTTCAGCTATTTTCAGCGTCTGACATCGTCGTTAAGATGGAGCATAAATTAGGCATAAGCTCAGGAACCTTGTGGTTAGCAGATAAACGATTTCTTTCTCAAGCAATTGCATTGCTGACAATGGAAATGGAAGTCGATGTATGTGCGTGTGTGCATGTGTGTTTAGAGACCTCTGCTTACTGTGGCTCACCAGCAGAGAGCCTGTCAATAGCAAAAATAATGAATGCAGGCCCAAGCAGTGACTACTGTATATCCAGTAGAATTATAGATAGCGGCGGGCACTCTGGGGTAAATTAATTTCTTTCTTCAGTAACCGATGCCGAGTCTTTAGGCTTTCAGTCTTCATGCCACAGGTTGTGACTCTTCATACCGTGACCTTTATTTGCCTGATAGGCATTCATTCTTTAGAGCGCTGATGCTTGGTCAAGCGTCGATTTGAAGGAGTTTAGTGTAGTTCTCATCCAAGCTCTGTCAACAAAATGCCCCGAGGGTGCAAGAAGAACACGCAGAGGCAGTTGTGGTACAAGGAGACTAGGAAATTAACTTGTCAGAGTTTAAATGGGGACACTGAGAAGCCACCAATCACTGTCAACTGCCGCTGCGTAGCATTTGTGTTTGAACGTGAGGGTGCAGTCCTATAGTCCTATAGTCCAGATTTCTGCGCCTGGAAATTTGCATCGGCTGACTGAAGAGCAATTTTGGTGTGATACCCTCTTCACTGGGATGTTAAGAGGGGAGAGACACGGAGCCCTGGTAGCTCAAACACTTCATGTGTACTATAATCACATATCCTGGGTACGATGTCAGCTGTTAACTACTTAACCCTTTAAGACCTGAAGCCGATTCTACAAATGTCTTCTAAATCCCAACAGTATTCTGAAAAAACTTATGTTTCTATATCAGTGGTGCTCACACTTTTTCATGTCAAGGACCCCCAAAATGATATGTATTTGGCCTCAAAATGTTTTGTTCCAGGGACCCCCAGAAGCAAAGAATAGAGTAAAAAATGTTGGCTTTAAACAATATATATTCAAAGATTTGCACACATTTTCAAGATTTTTCAAAAATAGCAGATCTACAAGCTCGTAGAGCTTGTAGATCTGCTATTTTTGAATAGCTAAAGTGTAAAATAATGCTTTTTAGCTCAAATGAAAAAGTGACAGGTCTTAATGGGTTAAGCCCAATTTTATACTTCATCGTACGACCGCGTTGAACAAAATTATCAAAAATGGCTGCTCTACCGTACATAGAGCTTGTAGATTGTTTTTTTCACTATATGACAATTTCTACCTATGCTATCTCATGCCCAAAGTAGAGAGCCAGATTGAAAGTGGATAATTAATTAATTACGGACTTTGCCGTACGCTGTCTAATAAATTGTTTAAAAGCATATTTTTTAAAAACAGAGCATGCACAGTATAATCCGGAGTTAATTAACATTTACTGTTTCTCTCAACTTTAGAGGGCACAACGACCCTTACATTAAATTAAATTTTATGGCACGTGGATTTACTGCTAAGCACCTATAAATACAGTTTAACATAATACGACCCTTAAACCCGAACCTGCAGCATTGTTCAACATATTGAGCAGAAGGACCCCACCACTCATGCGGAATATTCAGATTTTCCGCATTCTAATTGGCCTTGGTTGCCCTAATTTTTTATGTGAAAATATTTGGAAAGCAACCTTTTAGCCCTGGCCAGAAGACAGACAGCTTCCCACGTGTGTAGATTTAATGAGTCAGAGTCTGGGCAAGGAGCTTAGAGAAATGAACAGGCTCTTTAATGAGACAGCTTTTGTGGTTGTTCTCATCTTCCCTGTGTGTTCGTCTGGGCGTGGATACCTGGAGAACGAACCGGAGCTTCTCTCCACCCACTCCAATACAGGCTCATTTCTCCAATAGAATTACAATGTCTGCATTAATATGCCTGGTCTTTCAGACGGAGGCACAATCACTGTCAGTCAGTCAGTCAGTCATCAGTCAGTCACTCCATCAGTCGGTTAGTTGCCATGCACCAAACAGTCGCCACCTTCCCCAGATATATGCTGTTTTCCTAATTAACCCATTAAAGACGGGGTGCCGTGATTTTCAGTGATTTTTTCCCCCCCCTAAAACATAATCATCAGGTATTATGGTTATACTAGGAGGAAGATTTTTTCAAAAAAGTGTACAGAAAGTGTTAAAATTATGTTTTTATGTGGACACGCCTCCAGTTCATTAAGTATACCTGGTTCTCACCTTAGCACCTCCTCCACCACCTTAGCACCACCTACCTGTCCTAGTCCCTCCTCCTCCTCATGCCCACACCTGTTGTGTTATGATAATGAGGGGGAGGGTATAATTTTACTCTGTCATTAAAGTGCTGTTTTTCCATTGGCACGTTTGACCCTCAAGGTTTCAGCCTCCAGGAAGAAACTCAGAATAGTCAGAGAAGACATAAAACACCATAAAAACACCACCAGGGAGCTTAATAAAGTTCTATCAACCTCATAGACACATGAAAAACAGAAAAAGCCATGGCACCACCTCTTTAAGACCTGAAGCCGATTCTACATGTCTCCTAATCCCAACAGTTTGCTGAAAAACTTATGTTTATATCAGTGGTGCTCAATCTTTTTCATGTCAAGGACCCCCAACATTATATGTATTTGGCCGCGGGCCCCCATCTCAAAATATTTTATTCCAGGGACCCCCAGAAGCAAAGATTTGAGTTACAGATGTTCGCTTTAAAATATATATTCAAAGATTTGCACAAATTTTCTCAATTATTCAAAAATAGCAGATCTACAAGCTCATAGCGCGGCACTCAGTGCCGCGCTATGAGCTTGTAGATCTCCTATTTTTGAATAGCCAAAGTGTAAAATAATGCTTTTTAGCTCAAATAAAAAAATGACACGGATGCGTTCCAGGTCTTGCAGTGAAAGTATAGGTACAGTTGTGAAGATGAAAACCATTTATTGCAATGATATTGCATTTATGCAAAGCAGAGCCTAAATATGTTCTGTTATTACATGGACATGATAATAGACATATGAAACCCTCATAGGCCGGGTTAAAACCTGAACATACACAGAAGTGAACAGAACATGATACAATAGGAACCTGCATTGAATGACATGCTGACAGCTGATAGTGAAAATCTAATCTGAGTTCCCAGAAATTCTGGCATTAAAAAACGGGAGGGGGCGAGAACAGTGAAAACGTAAATGCCTCTATACGGGAGGAGGCTGGGTAGGTGGAGGGAATTTGATCACTGACAAGCTGTCATTTGTGGTCGCAGTGAGAGATGTTAAGCATGTAAGAGTGAATATCAGTCTACTTAGATGGACCGTGTAGCTTGAACCATTAGGATCATGGCCATTATGTGATTGGAGTAGGGTTTAATACCGGGATTCCCGGAAATCCCGGAGGTATTTACCGTCCCGGGAATTGACCTCGGTTCCCGGGATCCCGAAGGTTGTTTTTTTTCTTGTTAGAAATTACTGCTAATTAGTAGAAAGGCCTATCTACAGCGCAGAGGAATTTTTATCACAATTATGATTAGCCAAGTTACTTGCCGCGTTGCCGACCAGGGTCACATCGTCCCGTTTTGAACCAATACGGGACGCACTGAATTGAACAGAAATGAACAAAATCCTTAATCTGAATAAAAAAATGCAAATTCAACTCTCAGAATTAAAATGAACGCTGTCTACAGTCTGATTGATATTAAGTCCCATGCTGAAAATAGCCGATTGGCTATTTTCTGCACAGGACACCGTCGTACTATACAAAGTGTATCAGGCCAGTGTGTACATGCATGGACGGCAGATGCATTATCTGGCAAGTTGCAACCCCTCTTGGTCGTGACAGCGAGGAAGCTGGCGTCTCACCACAGGACATATCTGCGGTTTTGCGGCGCGTCATGTGCATCTCAGACCGCCTGGCACCCTCTCGCTGATCACTGAGACGGAGAGAGGAATGCACACAGAGCAAGACCTCCAAGTCACCCTCATTACATGTTCTATCACATCTGTTGCTTCGATACATATAGGACCCGGTGTAATTAATGCCCTGGGCTGGGTGTCATTATGAGGGCAGAGCCGTATTGATTGATCCATAATGTATCAATTTAATTTAATGGCAGGGACAACAGCACACATAAGTGGTAGCAGCACAGGTAATGCATTCACAGAACCCCCAGGGAGGTGGACGTCTGACTTAAATAGATGACTTCAGTCTTGGATTAATTGTTGGTACAAAACGACTAAATCATGGTAATTGCCTTATCAGTCTTTCCTGCTTACGGCTATAACAGGGGACAAGCTAAAGCGATGCTTGTCCTTGGCCTTTCGCTTCAGGAAAAATAACATGTATTGCGTGTCAATTAGGATGCTAATGGTTCTGTTTGTGTATACTTTTTTTTTACATTTTAAAAATGAGGGTGGGAAATGTATTCCACTCTCCTTTTACTTGTTGTTTTTCTATCATTCAAATGCAGCAGAGTAACCCTAAGCCTCATACCTCCCTTCCTGGGGAGGGGGGGGGGTGAATTCCACTTTTTGATTGAGCGGTAGATGTTTGGTTTCCCACGTGGGAGACGCGGGTTTGAATCCAGGTGGTTACACAAGCACTTGAAAACGTCGAAAGGGAGAGACAGCAGCACGGGTCCAAAAACAAAGTGTCTGGTTGGATTTGACGAGCCCCCCAGACAAGTAAAGGGAGGTGCTTGTCACTCCAGAGGCGAGGGGGTCTTAACCACACACTGTAATATATGTACGGCACTTAATGCAAGCACCTGTGCACCTGTCACACAGCCCACTGACGTCTTTCCCCCTTACCAAAGATAAGGAATGATGCACGAAGCACACGGTGCGCATTATATGCCGTCACGCCTGTAATTCGGTTTTGACAGATGGGCGGAAATCCTTCCATTATGTGGCACATATGCACAGTTATACAGTGGTGGAAAGTAACTAAGTACATTTACTTAAGTACAGTACTTAAGTACAATTTTGAGGTATTTCCAATTTCCAATACTTTTACTTCTACTCCACTACATCTCAGAGGAAAATATTGTACTTTTACTCCACTACAATTATTTGAAAACTTGAGTTACTAGTTACTTTTCAGATATAAATTATTATATTATAAAACATACATTAACCACTTTAGCCCTATTTTATACGTAGGCCATTTGAAAATAGCCGATCTACAAGCTCACAACGCGTCGTATCGCGACGCGTTGTGAGCTTGTAAATCTGCTATTTTCAAACATTTTAGTACTTTTACTTTTGGTACTTTAAGTACATTTTGATGCCAATACTTTTGTACTTTTATTCAAGTACATTTTTAATTCCAGACTTTTACTTGTAAAAGAGTATTTCTATATTGCAGTATTGATACTTTTACTTAAGTAAAACCTTTGAGTACTTTTTCTACCACTGCTGTTATACCATTGCCCGAATGTTCGCCCCTAGAACCCTAGAATGTTCGCCCCTAGAGGGATGCTAGACTTCAAACAGTGGTGGAAAAAGTACTCATGTAGAAATACTCTGTTACAAGTAAAAGTCCGGAATTCAAAATTGACTTGAGTGAAAGTACAAAAGTACTGGTATCAAAATGTACAGTACCAAAAGTCAAGTCACTCATTATACAGAATGTCCCATTTCAAGTTTTCAAATGTATAAAAATCTTTTGAAAATAGCAGATCTACAAGCTCACAATGCGTCGCATCGCGACGCATTGTGAGCTTGTAGATCGGCTACACCACAACCAGTTGAGCGTGATGCCTCGTCCCTTAACGGAAGAGAACCCAGTGGATTGAATTGTTACCATTGCCATGTATTTAATGTCATGTCCGCTTGTACGTTGTATTTAATATATGGGACCTATGGGAAACCGGCGAATTGGCGGGGATTAAAGTGTTAATCTCAATTGGCTTTTTGTCCTATAGATGAGACCCCTCTGAGAGCTTTATTTGGTACTCTGTCAGAGGGCTAATTGTGAGACCCTCTAGACTTCATATAGGCTTACTTGTGCAATTGCAATGCTACTTGGAATGAGCCCCCTCCCCATCACACACACACACACGCACACGCACACGCACACGCGCACACACGCACACACACACACACACACACACACACACACACACACACACACACACACACACACACACGCACACGCACATCTTGCTAGGGGCATACATACATGCACTCTGGAATGCCGGAAGGGCATTGTTATGTCCTTTGGAAAAGGTCTGCTGAGGTCTGTGAATGTTACATTCCCAAGCCCTCTACATCATGTATAACTCACAGCTCACTAATTGCTCCTTGGTTTGGCCGGGGGTATTTTGGGGGGAAAAGAATGGGGCAAAGCCATGGTCAAAGTTGCATGGAATTTTGTGAATGAATAAAGACATGGACATTATGTCAAAAAGGGCAAATATAGTACAAAAGGAACGGTTCCAAATGAAGGGACCATTAGAGAATGCCAGGGCCCGCTGAACTGGGAAAGTGATCCATGCTTTGGCTGGATGGAACGTCTCAAGCTGGCCTTGTACAGTTGCTTGCACACATCCATGGGACTGCAAAGGAATCGTGAAATGCACCGAAGAATACTTTTAACCAATTAAACCCTGTATTATACTTTGTTGACCTGGGTCCCCCAGGGGTCTATAATTTTGGTCCCTTCCTTCTTTTCCCCTCTACACCAAATCTTCAACAAAACTGTTTAGTCAGCAAGAAAGTGTTGTGCGACATGATGTTGTCAACACTTTTCTTTTGAAAATCCAAGAGAAATGTACCCAATCACCTTTTTTTTTACCGAAGAATTGATTAGGCTCAATAGGCTCACGTTATCTAGTTTGTTTGCGAGGTCGTCATAGTTACCCACTGAGTTTGGGACATCCCTGAGATGACACGCGCACCTTAGCCGGTGGTATAAAGGACACCGCTTTCTCAGAGAGGGGGCTAGATTCAACCAACGCACTTGAGAATCTCCGACTATCTCCGCTCTTCTGGACTCAACTCTTCGCCGGTCTTCAAGACTCACCCTTCAGGATCTTCAGCAGGACTCGGCTCTTTGAACTGACTCTCCTGGACTGTTTCTTCAAGACCCCCGACCTTCAAGACATTACCTTTGAGACAACCACAATCAAGCACACTCCAACACCAATTTCCATACGAACCAGGGTATACTTTAATTCGGTGCCGGAGCTGGTGGTGGGATAAATGTTGTGCTGGGCGTTGAGTTTGAACACAGGACTGCCAGACCATCAGAGGAGAGCGTTTCGTGTTCCTGTCGGAGTCGGGAACAAGGCGTACTTCTTTGGAGTGTACCGCGATGGTGGTCCGATTGATGTGCAAGTCTTCTCTGCTGTGTCACTCTGCTGGAGGATGTTTCCCCCTGCGACAAGAGAACCTCACCTAAATACTTCCTTAAGCTGCGGCTACACAGCTGTGCTGATAGACGATACTGTCTACATCTGGGGGAGGTTGTGGTGGTACGGCAGAGTGCTTTATGCGTTTGATGTCAACACCCACAGATGGTTCAAGCCCAAGACTTCAGGTGATGTTCTACCGGCGATGCGGGACCACTCAGCCGGTGTCTTGGGGAAGCTCATGTATATCTATGAAGGATCCAACCGGACTATATACAATGACATCTACAAGTTGGACACCACCACAATGGTTTGGTCTTTAATTAACACCGGAGGCACTCCACCACTTTCCTCATGCGGTCGCTCCGCCACCATCATCGGGACAAAGATGTTTGTGTTTGGGGGGATGGGGGTGAAGGACAACAACATCAGAGTGTTTGACACAGAGACCGACAGCTGGCTGAGCAGTACGCCTTCAGTACAGCTCCTTCCAAGACCACGCCACGGTCATGCAGCCTTTGCCTACAAAGGAGAGCTGTACATATTTGGTGGCTACAACGACAACGCTAACCAGGGCGTAAATGATCTGTGGAAATTCAATCCAGAGACCCTCTCCTGGAAGGCGCTTGAGCCTCTAGGCGTCTAGGATGTGCTGTTGCATGGTGGGAGATCTTGTCATCCTCTTGGGAGAGTTTTTGTATATCTTAGACCTAAGTCCTAGTCTGAAGACGTTATGCAAGCTAGCAGCTATGAGTTGTGAGCACCGTCTGATTCAGTCACGAGTACTCCGACACGACATCAGGTGGGAACTGACCGCCATGCAGCCAGGGCCGTGCTAAGGGACCAGGAGGCCCTAGGCAAACCCCAGTATGAGGCCCCTGGGTCGGGACCCATATGTGGGTCGCGGACCAATTCTTAAGGGTCGCGAGTAAATAACCCTTTATTTTTTGTTTCCTATATTTAGTTTTTAATTATTTCAAAAGATGAAAAAATGTTTTACAAACATATAAAAAAAAATCAAATCATAAGTTTAAAATGAACTGAACGTTTAAAATATATATATATATATATATATTTTTTTTTAAAGGAGTGAAAATAGCAGATCAAGCTATAAACTTTTTTCCTAAATATTTTTGGGAAGTTTGAGATTTTAAATATTGTGCAGTGCACAGGGAGCAATTAGGGGTTAAGAGTCTTGCTCAGGGACACACTGCTGACCTGGCCTGGAATCGTACTTGGGACATCCAGGGCCACTGGCTCCTCAGGCGGGCTCACTAACCACTCAGCTATGGCCACCCCAGAATTGTATAGAGAAAGGGAGGCCACTTAATTACATTTAGAATTATAAAGAGAGAGAGAGAGTTTCAAACTTTCAATAATGATTATTAAACGTAATTGTAAAGTTTTTAATGAACAGGGTTTTTTACATGATTTATTTAATTCTGATTTGGACAGGGTCATTTCAACTCAAGACCCTGACTTAGCTCTTAACTATTTTTAATTCTGTTACTGAGAAACATGCCCCCTATAAGAATAAAAAGTAAAAAATCGATCGAGTCCCTGGTTTTCAGCGGATCTCAAAGAGGCTCTCCGCCACAGAGATGTGGCCTGGTCAAAGGCCAGAAGTTCTGGTGAACCAGCAGACTGGTTATCTTTTAGATTACTGCGAAATAAAGGTATCAGTATGGTCAGAAAGGCAAAATATTTTATTTATCTAGGTTACAATATATAATCTCGGGAATCTACAAAGAAAACAAGATGTCAGCATATATTTAGAGAGAGTTGGGGGGGGGGGTCTTTAATATGTTATGGTATCTTTATGTTTTGACATTGGGATGTTTTCTCCAAATGTTTATGATATCGACCGAATATGAATTTACAAGCAGTTCAATGCGACGCGTTGTGAGCTTGTAGATCTGCTATTTTCGCTGACTGTTCACTCCAGATTACGGACGCTAGGGGTTCATGTGGCTAATGTATCATACAACACATTATGCCCTGTGTTTTATAATCTGGCCACCTTGTTTCGGTCATTAATTCCTTCATAAAATATGTCCTGATTATTAAATAAAAATTAAATAACCCTCCTCTGTGTCAGGTGAAAGGTGGCCGTAAGGTCCTCGCACAATTTTTTTCATGTGGTTCTTTGCCCCCAAAACTATATATTTTAGAACCGTTGATTGTGTATTGAATACGTCCACACAGAACACTAATATCATGCAGTGATAAAGCAACAACATTTTTATTCGGAATGGAGTTGATTTTTCACCGCGAATAAAGGTGTCAACCTGTTTGAATGATGAACTATAATATATGAATAGTTGCCGGCGATTTTCCTATTGTCTATTTGTCATGCCCCCGGTGTGTAAAGACCTTTTAATCTGAGCAAATTTTGCTCTGGTGCCCCATCTCTTGTTCAGAATGGAGGGAAAAAAAAGGTCTCCAGGTGCCTCTAGTGATATAGGGCCATCGCTGGTTGCACAATCACCCCTTTGTGAATGGGGAATTCAGTTACAAGTGACAACAATGTCGGCGGAGTATCTCCGCCTTGTGCGTCAGCAGTGTCTTCAGCAGAGAAAGGACTCATTTTTAAAGTGGGAGGAACAGCCTGGGGCAATCGCACCCTTTCATCCACTATATACCCACCATATCCCCCAACCCCGTGAAACCAGAAATGTTGTCTCACTGTGGGCTTAATCCGTCTGAAATCATAGCAACTGGAAAGACTTCAATGCCATTTAGGGCATTTTTTGAAAAAAAGAATACTAGTGTTTGCTGTAACCAAACAGGCACAGTAGTCTGTCTTTTTAAATTTACATTCCCTGCGACACATTCAAATAACGAATGACGCCGCCTGGTCGTAAAACCTACAACAATATGCAAAGCGGTGACATCACGTTGTAGTGGTCGGTTGGAAGCTTGTTGCTGAATTGACGAGCATCCCAAACGGCCGCCGAGGGAAATCTCCAGCCTTATAGACGGAGATTCTTACAGAAATTTAATTAGAACCGCTTTCCTCTGATAGTGATAATCAATTAAGCTGTTTACATAGGCAGAATGAAATTAATGTTCTGCTTCTGTTCCCATTTCCGTGACAACAGGAACAATAGCAGATACAGTACTGTAGCTTCTCATGAGCATCCTCACTTCACTATGGGCTATAAACAGTCATACGTAAGTAACAGTTACTGGTGCTCCGTTGTATCTTTACTGCAGTCTATTTTATGCTGACGCATTAAAATGTTGATGACAAGTAGATGGAAATAATAATAAGAGCTAACATGGTGAACATACCAGTGGGTAGGAGGATCAAGCTCTCTAAAACAGTGGTTCTTCTGAACCTTTTTTAATTTCAAGGACCCCCAGTTTAAATGAATTTATCTCTGAGAGGTTCCATTTGTACTCTCTCTGAGTTACAGGCAAAGCACGTGTCCATTTGGACCTCAGGTGGTCCCCGGGCCTGACATTGAGAACCAGTGCTCTAAACAGTGATGTAGTTATTATATTGTAGTATACATCTTGTTTTGAAATCATGACTATATCTACGGTAAAAGGGCTCGCGGCTTCTATGTGTCGAATTGTCCCTGAGTAAGACCCCTAACTGCTCCCCGGGCTGTGTAATAATAGCGCCCATTGCTCCTAATAATTAGGAAGGGTAAAGGCAGAGGACAAATTTCACCTATGTGCAAAATGTACAGTGACAAAAAATACCCTAAAGGGGTGGGGACTGAATTAATTTATTCTAATCAAAGTAACAAGAATTAACGGGGCAGCGGTAGTCCACTTATTTAAAAGGTGAGATATTGAATGTGTTATTCGTCGACTTCCTATCCTTTCTTAACCTCTTAAACCCTATACCTCTTTTAGCGGGGGCCCTCATCAGTCTGTACCAAGTACAGACCACAATTTTCTTTCTACACAAAATCTCTCTGTCGAAAATTGCCGATCTACAAGCTCACAACACACATCGCTTAGCTGCTGTTTTCACTGAATGTTTGCCTATTATGATATGCCCAGAATAGGGACGCTAGGGTTCATGTGGTTAATAAGATACAAGTATATTTGTCTTTTGAGTGTCCTAATAGACCCAGAACATAATTCAGTGTCATACTCATTCAATATTGGTGTTAATCCCGATTCCCCAAATAATATTCTTTTAAAAGTGAGAGCAAATATCTTGAGATGAACCAGAGCACGTCTTACCCAAATGATGTAACTTGACATAAGGAAATGTTTGAAACAAACTGATTTGGATTGTGAAAAAAAGTTAATTTCCCCTTGCCCCACACTTCTCCCAGTTGTTGTAAGAAAACCTTTTAATTCCTTCTTTTTTCTTTTTTTTTACTCATTAAAATTGACTCACGTACAGTAAATTACAGATCAAAGACACATCAAACACAAACTATTTAAACCCCAGTAAGTGACTCAGGGGTTATTCCTGGCGGTTCAGGGCTGTGTGTTTACCAATAAAGAACTTCAGTCAATTAGTCCTGCTGTCAGGGTTGTGAAAGAGCATCACAATAGATACACCATCATGCTTTTCAAACACTCCCCCCATTTACTTTCCAAAAACCTCATTTGCATTTTCCTTTCAAGCCGGGGGGTGGGGGGGGGGGGGGGGGGGGGGGAGCCCTCAAAAGGAGTGGAGGGCCATACATCTTTTCACTGGCTTTTGACTGCCTTTGCCTTGAAGAATGAGGCCTAGTGATTGTTCCAGGTTTCCTGCATTGTCAAACATTTACCCAGGGGTTTTGAACTGGCTTTTCACGGACGCAAGCGATGCAGGCTCTGTGTTGTCGTGTCATAGGAGCGACTGTCCCTTAAAGCGTGATTTATACTTTGTCGCACGGCGCGGTGTCACGTTGGCCAAAAATAGCCGAACTGCAAGCTCGCAAGCTTGTAGATCGGCTATTTTTGGCACTGTCGTACGATGGAGTTTAAATTAAGCATCGCTGTCTCTACCCTTTTAGACAGATAGACTGAATAATGGCTGCAGTTTGTACGGGCAGGGTGCCGACGTTTCCATCCAACGAATGCTGTAACATCGCCATGTGGTCAAGAGGATGGCTTATAGAATCATTTTACTGGTAACTGTATTATTAGCCTATAGTGTAGACGTTGGCCAGTGGATGAATGCATATCTCTGCATCTTTCTGGACTCTAGTCCAAACCATCTGTATACTGTTATTTAAATAGCAGGATCTGAGATATCGACAGATGTTTTACTCTAGAACAATCAAAAAAGAACTTGACAAAATTTTAAATCTTTAAAAATGACTAATCCCATAATGACCCCAGTGTGGGAACACTTCACAGAACAATGTCATGCTCTAAAGATGCTTCGTAACCATATTACCGCCTATTTGCTGTAATAAGAGGCAATTTAAGGATTTGTTCGTGGCATGTGTGGCTCATGTGCAGTTTCTTGAGGGACACGTGATGACAGCTGTTCCTGGTCTTGCACTCATTCTTAATGGTTAGATCCAAACATGGAATCCGTCCATTGCATACCATAGGAGTGTTGAATAACTGTAACTATGAATGCCGTTGATTTACGTACGAGTCATTTATCGGACTCTTTTATCCAGAGGAACGTGAAAGGATTTAGCAGTGAGATGTGCCAGAGCCTGCAACTATTGATTATCTTCTATTTGGGATATTTCTTTTAAAATGTTTATATATCAAAGAATCAAAGCGATTTCCCCCCATAATTGACTATATTGATTAGCCTGATAGTAGGTCTAAAAATAGCATATCTAAGCTCGCTGTGTGAGCTTGTATTTCCGCAATTTTTTTAAATAAATGTTTTTTATTAAAATTGATTATTTTTGATAATCGGTTAAATCAATTAGTTTGATTAACTGTTAACCCCTAAACAGCACATTGACCATTATTCACACACGGCTGTCCTTTTTACTCTTATTTCATACTTTGCAGTGTAAAGACACGGCTGCTGTTTGGATATGGTCACTGAGGGGCACTTTGACATGACGCAAGACATCTCTTGATGGACACAACAGCTATCGTGGGGATCAAAACTGTGACACTGTGACACCTCTCAGAACAGCGTTGTGAGCATGTAGTTCATATTCGGTCGATATCATAAAAAAGTTAAGAAAACATCCCAATGTCAAAACATAGATCAGTGTAATTTGTGTGTATACCCTGTTGCTGTACAGCAGTGTTGATTTCATCGACTAAAACTATGACGTCGACTGCCTTTTTTCACTGACGAAAACGAAATAAAAACTAAGCCACGATGACTAAAACTAAGACTAAATATACTGACATTTTCGTCAACAAATAAAAACGAGACTAAAATGTTAGTGAGGGACGAGTGGAGAAGAGATCCAGTAGAACTAGAAGACAAGTCATTTTACATTTGGTTGCGCTCGGGTGTTGCGCTCTGAAAATAGCAGATCTACAAGCTCGCAACGCCACCCGCTGCTTATGATATTTATTGGACTAAAACTAGACTAAACAGTAAAACATTTCAGGTGACTAAAATATGACTAAAACTAAATGGAATTTTATTCAAAAGACTATGACTAAAACTAAATCAACATTTGCTGTCAAAATCAACACTGCTGTACAGTATATTAATTATATGACATGTCACACAACACTTTTTTGCTGACCAAACAGGTGGTTTCAGAACAGTTGTTGTTGTTGTTGTTGTTGTTTTGGGGGGGGGGGGGGGGGTCAACTGATGGAGATGTCATATGGGAACAGAACTCCTCTCTATGTTAAAGGATGTTTTTCCTATTACTGTGTGACTCTGCAGGAGGCTAGCCGTCTTTAAGAGGGTTGGTCTGTGTGTCTGTCTGTCTGTCTGCGTGTCCAGAGATAATCTCTCAAACCACTGGGGCTGATCCGTACCAGATTTCTTATGCACACTGCCAGTAAGCCAAAGAAGTACCTCCAATTTTGTATACTTTTTTTCTTTAATTATTGATGGGACTGTGATCGGACTGAAACCTTGCCCAAATTTGGAGTTTACATCATACAGTAAGAATGATGTCATGGATGACTGATGTTCACAGGCTGGCCACTTGAAGTCTGAGATCCACAGTCCACTCAGAGGTGGACTGTGTATGGTTAGAAAATGTGCCTACCTTAGTGAGGAACAAATATGTGAAGAGCTGAAAATAGGTGAAGTGTTCCTTTAACCAAATAAGCTCTTTTTCACCCATTATTTTATACTTTCTTTGGCTATTCAAAAATAGCAGATATACAAGCTCATAGCGCGGCACCGAGCCTTGAGCTTGTAGATCTGCTATTTTAGAAAAATCATGAAAATGCGTCCAAATCTTTGAATATGTATTTTTTTAAAGCGAACATTCGTAACTCAAATCTTTGCTTCTGCGGGTCCCTGGAACTTCATATTTTGAGATGGGGGTCCGCGGCAAAAACTGTTAGGATTTAGAAGACCATCGGTCTTTATGGGTTAAAAACATATTTCATCAGACACCGGGATTGCACAGCAAAAATAGCCGCGTTGTAGACGGCTGATGATGTTCACCTAAAATGACACGGCTAAAACAGGGAGACGCCAGGTTGAAAGTGGTTCTAATGGGAGGCTGCTGATGCCCCCTCTTCACCCACATGGCACACGTGGCCACCGGCTGCTTTAATGAGCATGAAAACAATGTAAAGCAGATGGCGTGCCCATCTCACTTACCACATCTCAAGCCAATTAAACACTTCTGGCAGAGCAGCTGACGCAGCTTTTTTTTAAAATCATTTTCTTGGAACAAATGGAACCAAACTGAATACTTTATAGAACAAGTGGTGCATTATTATTATTAGTAATGTGATAGTAGCAGGATGGATAGTATGGTTCTAATAGATCTTTGACACTTTTTTTATCCAACTTAACCACATGAAACTTTGCGTCTGGTGCTCTAAAAACGTTGCCATGTTTAGTGAGAGAAATAAGCAACCATATGGGATCTAAAAACGTTGCCATGTTTAGTGAGAGAAATAAGCAACCTGGTATAATATGACTGTGTCATATATTGTTAATCTATATGTAAAATTTTTGTAATCTGAACCCATTATAATCCATGTAATCCATCACTCCCTAGTTGTGGCCACCACATACATACAGTAAACACCATCTCATTCCCCCCCAAAAAACACCCACCTCTCCTTACAAAACTCCACCTCCCTCCCACCCACCCACCCCCATGATAACAACTTGTACACGACTTGTGAGCTTTTGGCTTCCTCTGTGGTTGGTAGGAGAATCCCGCTGACCTACATTTTACAAGCCATGCAGAGTTTACCGCCGCCGTCGTCGTCAGAGAGCTCCAGCAGCCCGGGCCCACAGTTTGCATGCGTCTGCCAGCAGCTCCCAAATCCACAGGGTGCTCCGCACATCAGCGATCTGACCCACATCTCCATGGCAACGGCTCCACAATGCCCCCCCCCCCCCCCCCAACCCCCCTCAATGATGCACTGCACCCGGCTGCTGCTGGGGTGGGAGGGGAGAAGAGGGGAGGCAGTATTACCGCCTGAGCCCCCACTCTCCCCTATCACTCTCACTCTCCTGGCTGTCCCATTCACTGCTCTCCATTTTGATTGGTGGGGAGGGGGTGGAGGGGTGTGGGGGGGGGGTCATAGAAAGCACATGTATGAGGGGATGTGTTGCATCGTAGTCAACAGCAGCACTTTGTCGGTTTGTGAATATAATCTTTCCATTATTGTTGTTGTTGCTGTTTGGTGGAAAGAGAAAGAGAGGCAGCAATAGAATGACTTATTTCGTGTCGATGTCTCCTTTAAGCTAGATAGATAACCCCCCCCCGACACACACACACACACACACACACACACACACACACACACACACACACACACACACACACACACACACACACACACACACACACACACACACACACACACACACACACACACACACACCGATCCTCCCTTCCCATGCCATATGCTGCCATAATTCATTGCCAGCCATGTTGTTTTTTTCCCCCTTTTCTTTTTTTTAATGCCACGTGTTGAGTTGCCCTGTCAGTCTCTACCATTCTGCCATTTTTAGTTTTCTGTGTCTATTGTTCATGTTTCTGATGTGATTCATTGATGAAAACATAACAAATACACTTCTATTGAAGTATTAACTTCAAAGATATAGGGCAAAATGTTTAGTTTTTTAGTCAATGGACTTCCTCTTACTTTAGAGCTGATTCAGCTGTTCTTAAGGCTAGTGATGGCAACTTCACGAAGATTGTTTTATTAGCATGTCTTTTTTAGATGTAGGGGGCAAGTAGTGGTTCTTTGTTGTAAACGGATACTTTGGTGATCCATTACATAGATTTCTTTTTTTCCTCCACCATTCACACAAAAGGGGGGGGGGGGTTTGGATCACATTACCACCACGCTGGCTCACGTCACACATGTCCCCTCTCTCTCACTGGCTAAACGGGAACCCCTCTGTAATCAGGTTGGCTGCTCCCGGGTTTATCACAATAACGCACTGTCACTTCACATGTACACCGGTTTGAAACCTACCCTGCCAACTGCCACTTGGCTGGTTCAGATAACACTTTGTGACAATTGGCACTTTGTCTGGATCTGTGTCTCTGGGTAGATATGCTGCTGCAGTTTGTAACGTGACGAACAAGCCACACGGGGGCTGCTGTCAGGCATACAGGTATAGACGAGTTGGACACGACTCACGTCTTTCCACCGTCATCATCATTAGAGGAATATTCTGAAAATAACACAGGGAGAGAAACCGATTTGGTGGCTACAATGGAACATGCTTGCAGGCTAGGTCCTCAGGGTTGAACACTCTGGATACATTTCAAAATATCTCCCTTAGAGTCCCTAGTTTTGATCTCTTTCTGTGCACTCTTACAGGGTCATGATGGTCTGTATCTTCACCAAGAGAGAATAGATCCATAAACTTTAATACTATGAACTAATCTATGCAGGATATCATGCTAATCTATATTGAGTTACTTAAAGGCCCCTTACATTAATTATGTTTGAAGATCTCTCCCTTGTGATTTACAAGATAAAATACGTTTAAACATTGCGTATTGTCTCTTTGTCTGAGGGTTGGGATCAAGTTCTGAGAACGGATCAAGTTTACACATACAGTATGCTCTCTGCATGTATTTTGATACATGCTAACATGTTTTACATATGTAGTTTGCACAGTTCGTGAGCACTGTAGAAAAAACAACGTTTATTTGCTTTATTTGGCTTTTATTATAAATTACGGAAGTTCCTCAAGCAAGTTTTCCACCTACGAGTCCAACTCTTCAGGAATATGTGATTATTTATGCTATGTTATATTTGAATTACCCGGGTTGGCTATTAAACAACATGGGTCAAAGCATTTACTCATACATTTGATAACGTTATTCTGCTAATGGTTAATTCAATACGGTCCACTTTACGCTGGCCGACAACACAGAGCAAAACGCAGGAGGATGTATGCAGCTGTCCCGTTCAATCACGTTTAACAGGGGAGCATATGAAATGAAACAGGAGGTCCTTTCGCTCTGGTAATACTGAATTCTTACGCTGTTCTGCGAGTTCACACCTGTTCTCTGTCCGTGTCAGTCTAGCGCGGAAATCATTTGGAAAATGTTTTCAAACATTTGAACAACTCCCTGGCACACAATATATTCAGATGGGGATCCACGGCCAAATACATATTGAGTCCTTGTCCTTGACATGAAAAAGTTTGAGAACCACTGATATAAGAGACACCACAAACACATGTGTGCTCGCGCACACACACACACACACACACACACACACACACACACACACACACACACACACACACACACACACACACACACACACACACACACACACACACACACACACACACACACACACACACACACACACACACACACACACACACACATACACACACCTCACCCTGGGGTCACCGGTCTGATATTCCATCTAGGCTACCATTCTCTCTGCTCAACCAGCTTTTCCAGTCTGTCAGCCTTTATGCCATGGCAACCGGCGGAATAGAGGTTCAGCCGAACAAAGGACCCGAGAAAACATAATGTATCGAGAACAAATCTCCCCCAACTGAATGCAAAGGAACATGCTTTCAGTCGGAGGACTAAACCCTGTGGAGAATGTAATGACTGCTCCACTTTCAGCAGAACTTCTGAAACTGATATGGAAGACTTAATTTCACCCTGGGGGCCCTAAACTTGACCTTTTGCATACAAGACCTTTAAAATATGTGTCTTTCAGTGCAAAGCACTAGACACAATATATTACGTTTCCTGGTACAATCTTAGAGTTGATAATGTTGTATTTGGAGACGTCCTCTCCTAAAGTAATTTAGAAAAAAAATAAAATGTTTATTCCAAGATTTTGTAACCCATTTTTCACCCAGTGCCAATTGCCTAAGCTTGTAATCCTGGGCGCTACTCTCCCTCCGCCAGCCTGGGGAGAGCCCCGAACTGAGCTCATGCTTCCTTCAATGCATGGAGGAGTGAGCAGGCCGCTTCTTATCACCTGACAGGGAGGAGTTTCCCCGGTACGACGCAGCGCGTGGAAGGAACACGTTATTCCAACCAGTTCCTTTCCCCTCCATCAGGCGCCCCGGCTGACCAGGGGGAGGCAGTATAGAGACCAGGATTACTGCATGTTTTTTTTGTGAGGGTCTAGGCAAACTCCACACAGAAAGGCCGGAGATCGGGTATTTTAAGCATGCAAGTATAAATCAGGCTTAAGACATCCAGAATCCACAGACTAGGTTGAAATCCACTGTCAGACTCAGGAACAGCTTACTCACCATCTAACACAGTCAAATATTTTTTGGTAAGAAAATGTTTTCTTTAAGTTTAAACTCAAATGAATTTATGACCGACAGTCCGCCCTATGACGCCAGTTAAAGTTTAGTTCCTCTCTCCGCCAGTGGCCACATTTTCCTCAAGCTACAGTATAGTGCCAGTTGCCAGTTGAATACCATTTGCTTCCAACCCTTCTGGCTTTGCCGTAGATGTGCCTACTAGTGTTGTGGACAAATCCTCAACACTGCTTAAGGCTGCGGCATACTCCTTTGTGGAAAGTTTGGCAAGGTAATAAAAAAACGAAATGACGGCATTGCAGAGAATACAAACAAACCCATTGCCTTCGCAAAGTTCGTTTCAGCAGCTCTTTGCACCTCCAAAAAGATTGACAGTTCGGCCTATGGGATCTGTTGTCACCGTTACGCTCGTGGGCTGTGTTGTCCCGGTTACGGTGTACCCGCAGGCTATGGGTTTGGGTTCAGTAGCCTGTGACAACGGTAGCACAGGCTGCAGGCAGACCTGGCTCACAGCTTCAAAGTTGTAAAAGAGTCGAGGACTTTCATTTAGGAGCCGTGTCCACACACACACACACACAGCCTTTTATGAGCGGAGGGCCACTATGGATATCATTTTCCATAGCACTTGCATTGCACATTGACACGTGCACTGTTCCGATCAACATTGTGTTAGCTCTTGATGCTAATAGCGTTAGCGTGTACAATGTTTACTCATTCAATGCAACGGAGCAGAGCATCGCTTAATGCAGTGGTTCTCAACCTTTTTCATGTCAAGGACCCCCAAAATGATATGTATTTGGTCGCAGACCCCATCTCAAATATGTTGCTCCAGGGACCCCCAGAAGCAAAGATTTGAGTACAAATGTTCGCTTAAAAATATATATATTCAAAGATTTGCACACATTTTCCAAGTAAAAAAAAAATAAAAAATAGCAGATCTACAAGCTCGTAGCGCGACACTCGTGCCGCACTATGAGCTTGTAGATCTGCTATTTTTGAATAGCGAAAGTATAAAAGGTTAAAATGATTGTGATGCTATATTAACACATTTTGCTGGGGACCCCCTGGAACCCCACCCCCCCAAGGACCCCCTCACAGAGAGAAAGAATTCTCTCTGTGAATGACGAGTGAGCTGCACCGTGTGTGTGTGTGTGTGCGTGTGCGTGTGCGTGTGTATGTGTTGTAACTGTCGGATCTATAGGCAGAGATTGAGTCATCCTCGGGTATGGACTATTGGAGTATATTGTTTTAATTCTGCAATCGGCCCCGCGCATAGCGTAGCATGGACAGTTAAATGTTGGCTTAGGAGGTACAAAACTCTATAATCCCTCTCTAAGGGACTACAAACACAACCAGAGGGCAATTCCTGAATGGATTGAGACGGCGCACACTTTGTCCCCCGTCTGTCACCAGAAACGCCAAGTGTGACAAATTATGTCAAATGGTTAGGGTCAGAGGTCAACGTAAACAACCAGTGGAGGCCCAGGTGTCAAAATCACCATTCCAGCACCGACTGTATACAGCGAGTGGGGTCTAACATTCAGAACTCATTGGCTATAAAACAATTTAGACCTCAGAGAACTTGTTAGGTTTCGGGCAAGCCGGAAAAAAAGTTCAACTTCGTTTGAAGTATGCTGCCAGCTTGAGTCTCTCTACTATTTGCTCCTTCGAAAATCCTGGATCTCATCTGCCCTCATGCTGTGTTCAAATGCGCGGAGGCCTAGTCCCCAAACTGCCTCACAAGAAGCGGCTTTGATCGTGGCCTTCTCTTGCCAGTCTCTTGCCTTCTTTTCTCTTAACAGGTTTTTTGACTAACCTCGGTGACACTGTTGCCCGTGCCCAGAAGGCCTTGACAATATAAAAGTGCCCTCAAAAGGTTGTAGATCTTTCTCATTAACACTCAACCTGTTTTGTCTCAGTAAGTTGTACCCTTTTTTTCTTTGGAAAAGTCTTACATTATTTGTGTACCAAATGGCCCTCTTACTAAAATGAAACATCTTAAACAGACAGCCGATCCATACAGATGAGGTCATTGTTTGAATTTGGCTTAGCCTGAGCATATCTCTCTCCACTCGAGTGACTTTTCACTAAACAGGAGCCTGGCACGTTGGATTAGTGCCGAAGATCGCAGACAGCATTATCAAAAACCGTGAACATCAAATTATTTTCCGCTTCAAAGGGGGCCGTGAAACATTGAACCTTGTCTGAATTCTGCTTTTTAATTTCTTCTTTGAAGGAAAACAGCTCTTGTCTTTGAAGCCAACCTCCCTAAACATAATGATTTGTTGCAAGGCAAACATGTCAACGGAGGTGCAAGTTCCTGTTGTGTGTGTGTGTGTGTGTGTGTGTGTGTGTGTGTGTGTGTGTGTGTGTGTGTGTGTGTGTGTGTGTGTGTGTGTGTGTGTGTGTGTGTGTGTGTGTGTGTGTGTGTGTGTGTGTGTGTGAGACACAGAGTGAGAGAGGAATGGAGGAGAGTGAGAGAAGTGTTTGACAGCTTAAAAAAGCCTGTTAACCACTTAAGGCCTACGTGATGAATAGTGGAAATAGCTGATCTAAAAGCTTGTGCTATTTTAGAGAAGTTTTTGACATTTAAAAAAATTGGAAACCTTTCCCTTATAATGACATGCCCAAAGTAGGGACACCAGGCTTAAAGTTGTTTAAAGAAGTGTGCGTGTGCGTGTGCGTGTGCGTGTGCGTGCGTGCGTGTGTGTGTGTGTGTGTGTGTGTGTGTGCGCGTGCGCGCATGCGTATTTGTTTGTTTGCGAGACAGAGGGGGGGGAAAAAAGAAAAAAAGAGACATTAATCAGCCAAAAAACGTCTTCACACGGTGAAAGAGAGAGAGGGAGAGTAAATCAATGGCAGCACTTTGACGTTCACTTTCCCCTGCTCTCTCATGACTCCTATGAATGCCTTCAATGGTGTCTAAAGTGATTATGAAGGGGATATTTGGCAGATGGCCGTGCTTCTACTCCTGAAAGGGACATGAATGGAGGCCTTGGTGCGCCCTCTCTCCCTTGTCCTCTTGTGATCTCTCCTCGGGGCACCAGACGCACAGGAGGGGATGCAAGGTGAGGACAACAGCTGCAGGGAGACTCACCCGGCAGTCCTTTTAAAAAAGCCTCTGAACTTGGCAGATTCGTCGTCCCGCCCCCTGCTGTGTCCTGTGAAAAGCACCATATATCCTTTTGGTCTTCACTGACATGCCCCGGTTTGGAGTTAGATGGGCAGCCCTGGCAGTAAAAGTGGTGTAAAGTAACTAAGTACATTTACTTAAGTACTGTACTTAAGTACAATTTTGAGGTATTTGTACTTTACTTTAGTATTTCCAATTTTCAATACTTTTACTTCTACTCCACTACATCTCAGAGGAAAATATTGTACTTTTACTCCACTACAATTATTTGAAAACTTTAGTTACTAGTTACTTTGCAGATATAAATGATTACATTATAAAACATACATGAACCACTTTAGCCCTATTTTATACCTAGGCTGAAAATAGCAGATCTACAAGCTCACAACGCGTCCCGATGCGACGCGTTGTGAGCTTGTAGATCTGCTATTTTCAAATATTTTTGTACTTTTACTTTTGGTACTTTAAGTACATTTTGATGCCAATACTTTTGTGCTTTTATTCAAGTAAATTTTTAATCCTGGACTTTTACTTATAACGGAGTATTTCTATATTGCAGTATTGGTACTTTTACTTAAGTAAATAATTTGAGTACCTTTTCCACCACTGGATGTCACGCACGTATACGCATGCACGCACACACACACACACACACACACACACACACACACACACACACACACACACACACACACGCACACACGCACACACACACACACACGCACACAGAAGGTAGATGAGCCGTGTCATACAGTATATATATATATAAAAACGTGAAAAGCAATGCATCTTGTTTAATCACTTGTACACTAGCGTCCTTATTCTGAAGCGAACGTTCAGCAAAAATAGCCAATCTACAAGCTGACAACGCGTCGCTTCGCAGCGCGTTGTGAGCTTGTAGATCGGCTCTTTTCGGCAAAGAGATTTGGTGTTGAGGGGGAAAAAAGGAGCAGACCTAGTATACAGTAGAGCAGTGGTTCTCAACCTTTTCAGGCCGTGACCCCCCAAAATAATCATATTTGAAATGGGGACCCCCACACCTGACATGCACTTGGAAAGTAGGGGTTGAGGCATTACATTTTCAATATTGTGAAAATAGCAGATCTACAACAATTGTGATGTGCTTGTTTTGTTTGTCGTGATCGGCTGTGATCGCCTTTTTTACATTTTTTGTCCTCTTTTTTTGTTTTTTATAATATAGTTTGTTGATTACTTTTGATGCAATAATGGTCTTTTTCTTTTCTTTCTTTTTGAGGCATTACAAAGGTCTTAAAAGCCCTTAAATTGTCACTTTACTGTCATCTGGGGACGCCCCCAAAATCACGTGGGGACCCCCCTGGGGGGTCCCGACCCAGTTACTGTATATAGGGTTCAAATTGGTTAAAGGACCATAGTGGCCTAGATATGTCATTGTGTACTCACAGCTTAGCCATATCGTAAACAGACCAGTCTGCCATTAATTGCTTAGTTTTAGAGGTCATGGTTATAATATTGTTTGCATTTTGCTGTAGTCATTAGCCGAAATTGCAGAATAATTGAGTCACTATTAGCTTTACAAAACTGTGCAGTTAATACGCATTTTGTTCTTAAATCTTTTAAAATGCATGAAAACTCAACGATAACATAACTGACCAAAAATAGCAGCACAATAAAGTTTTAGTGTGTTAGATTACTTATCTCAAGCACGTTTCAAGCACGTTTCAAGTCCCTGCATACCGAACTGAAATTAATGGAAAATATTGGCCTCCTCAAAGGCCAAACAAACCACAGTATGCTTTGGAAAATGGTCAGCAGTAATATTAAGTACACGGTGAGTCGTATCAATAAGCTAAACAGACCACCACTGTGGTTGTTTAAAGTAAGTCTCGAACACACACACACACACACACACACACACACACACACACACACACACACACACACACACACACACACACACACACACACACACACACACACACGTTAACACAAAATGGCCTATTGAGCTGTCTTATTCAATTCTTCAGAGACTCTTTTTAACAATTGCCAGATCTCAATAAGCTATTTATGAAACATAGCCTATTTCTCAACAACAGTCAGTTGGTTACTAGGACATGGACCAAGGATAATGGAGAGAGAGGGGGTGGGTAAAAATCTGTAGTCATATATCGTCCACATAGCCCAGATGTTATAGGTGACCATTGTCATGGAAAAACTGGGAGCCCACTAGTTTTATTGGATGGGAGGAGGCAGGAGAGATCTTGGTTAATCCTATAGGGGAAATTCAGTTTCAGCTTCACTTCAGCTGATGGCTGCTCAGATGGTCATGATGAGCACTCGGGGGCTGTTGGGGGGTGTCTTGCTCAAGGATACTCCTTCGACACACGGGCGGGCCAGGAGGTGAACCGGTGACCATCTGATTAACCCATTAAGGCCTGACTGTGGTTCCGATTCTACAAAATATCTTCTAAATCCAAACTTTTTTGAAAAAAACTATGTTACTATGTCAGTGGTTCTCAATCTTTTTCATGTCAAGGACCCCAAAATGAAATGTACTTGCCCGCGGACCCCCATCTCAAAATGTTTAGTTCCAGGGACCCCCAAAAGCAAAGATTTGAGTTAAAAATTTTCGCTTTAAAAATATATATATTCAAAGATTTGCACACATTTTCACGATTTTTCTAAAATAGCAGATCTACAAACTCATAGTGTGGCACTCGGTGCCACGCTATGAGCTTGTATATCTGCTATTTTTGAATAGCCCAAAGTGTAAAATATTTTTTAGCTCAAATCTAAAAATGACACAGATGCGTTCCAGGTTTCAATGGAGAATGTCACCAAAAAGCACATTGATTTATCCTGCTTACAATCATATGCACCAACTCTCTCCCTGACTCATTTGTTTTGTGCAGGAAATGCACTTCAATCATTTTAATTAGTTTTTCAGCGGTGTCATTTGGATAAACATCCCACAAAGTTTTAAATACAGCTCAGCGAAAGGATAAATTACCACAATTCAGTGCCGTAAAAGGCTTATCAAGGTACACTGCCGAGAACATATCATTTCCAAATTGCGCAATTGATTATGTACACGATTAAAGTTGGCTCTATAGGAATTCAAATCAAAACATGACATTAATGCCAAACACAGTGTGTAATTAGCTATAGGATGCAACATCAAAACATGGCATTAATAGCAAATAGAGTATGTAATTAACATAACGCTGCAATAACGATTTGTCTTGGAGAATCAAGTGTTGCCCCTTCAAAAAAACACTCTAATTAGGCCTAGCACTGTGAGAGGTGGGAAGCGCTTTACCTACTAATGTGAGAAAAATGAGCAGCCGAGGTCATACAAAAGACACGCCGTGACCTGCTAAGTGGGAGAACCTGGCTTTCCCACACATGCAGCCCCCTTCCCAGGGCTCTCGTTAGGATTATTGATAAGTACGCTCTTGAATTTAGCTGCCAGAAAGCTGGACAAACTTCATCTGGAGCTGTCAATTAATTTGTGAAAAATATACTGTTCTTTTAAAAATGGACACTAGCTGTTAACACACTAAGTTGACGCTATATGTTAACTTAAAGGTGAATTATCTTCATCTAAGGTGTAGGGCATTGGTTCTCAAAGTGGGGTCCGGGGACCCCCAGGGGTCCTTGGGGGGGTTCCAGGGGGTCCCCAGCAAAATGTGTTAATATAGCAATAATATATATCACAATAATTTAACCTTTTATACTTTGGCTATTCAAAAATAGCAGATATACAAGCTCATAGCGCGGCACCGAGTGCCGCGCTATAAGCTTGTAGATCTGCTATTTTTGAAAAATCGTGAACATTTGTGCAAATCTATGAATATACATATTTTTTAAGTGAACATTTGTAACTCAAATCTTTGCTTCTGAGGGTCCCTGGAACAACATATTTGAGATAGGGTTCACGGTCAAATACATATAATTTTGGGGGTCCTTGACATGAAAAAGTTTGAGAACCACTGGTGTAGGCTAATATAGAGCTTTGTTGTTTCACTATTTTACTCTTCTAATAGTGTACCCCATATGTATTAAACTGGACTGATTGATTGATTGATTGATTGATTGATTGATTGATTGATTAGGTAGTCAGCTGACATCATCAGTATAGCCTTGGACTTTTTCTGTGAGTGCATACCTCCGTTAATGCTATGCAATTGTCAAGATATGCTATTCAGCACTGTATTTTTTCACTGGCCGGAAATCAGCTCTCCAACACTGCCATTTTGCTTGAATGAGACAATGATCAGTGGTGGAAAAAGTGCAATTGTTTTTTACTTAAGTAAAAGTATCAATACTGCAATGTAGAAATAATCTGATTTTCGAAAGTAAAAATCCGGTAATCAAATTTTTATTTAGGTATTGGCATCAAAATATACTTAAAGTACCAAAATTAAAAGTACTCATTATGCGTATTCAAATCTTTGAAAATAGCAGATCTACAATATCTACAAGCTCACAACACGTTTCATCGCAACGCATTGTGAGCTCGTAGATCGGCTATTTTCAAATACCCAAAGTTTAAATAGGGCTGAAGTGGTTAATGTATGTCTTGTAATAATAATGCAAAACTACAAAGTAACTAGTAACTTAAGTTTTCAAATAATTGTAGTATAATTGAGTAAAGAGTACAATATTTCCCTCTGAGATGTGGAGTAGAAGTACTGAAAATTGGAAATACTCAAGTAAAGTAAAACTATCTGAAAATTGTAATTTAAGTACTGTTCTTTAGGACATTCCACCACTGCCGATAATGACGGGTTTGCTGAAGTTAGGGTGTGTTCACACTGTCCGTCTGTGAAAAAAAAGTGCTGCCTCATGGAGTGTAAAATGAAAGATGCGACATGCTCCACCGCACCGCAGACAGAGCTCCTAGATGTGACAAACAAACAAAAAAAACTGTTCCAGAACAAAACAGAGCACTTTTTTAGCTTGAATTTGACTTCAAAACAAATATTGTTGTTGCTGGCGCCCTGGTAGCTCCTTTGGTAGAGCGCGCATACCATATCAAGAATTGGGTTCAAATCCAGCCAGAGGCCCTTTTGCAGCATGTCATTCACATTCTTTCCTCCCCTGCCATTCCTGTGTCACTGTCACTGTCGAATAATGCAGAAAAATAGGCCAAATAAATATATATATAATACTGTAATGGGTTCTGTTCCCCTTTCATGAGCACATTTTAAGAGTAGCCCAATTAGTCAGCACATTTACTGTACCAGATAATGTTGTGGTTTGATTCCATCTCAAGATTAATTATTTAATACAGCTGTATTGCATCAATACATGCTGTATTGATGTTGGTACCATTAGGAGAGATAACAGGCAAACGCTGATCAAAATAACAATTCTTTAATTAAGTAATGCAGATGTTTAACAATAATTTAACTCTTGAGAGCGTAAAATGAAAGCAAACGGACCCGTTAGGGTCCATTTGGTTTCAACTCTCCATCATTTAGCTGGGGACCACCTGGAACCCCCTCAAGGACCACTGGTGGTCCCCGGACCACTGGTTGAGAACCACTGCTATAGACAGTGCAGCCATGCCTATACCTGCAGCATGTTGCCGCTTTGAATATGTCTGCGTTCAAAGAAGTTAAACACCTCGCATTAAAGGAGTAGTTCACCCAAAAAATGACTTATTTTCTATCAATTGCACACCCCATGAAGCCTTGAGTCCATGGATTTATTTGTGTTTTTGTCGCATTCCTAAGCTAATAATTTGATTCCTGTCTCCTACCGGCTAATGTATCCGGTAGGAGACACAAAGTAGATTCTTTGTGTCTCCTACCGGAAATACACCCGGGCATCAAATTATTGGCTTAGGAATGCGACAAAAACCAAAATAAATCTATGTATTCAAGGCTTCATGGGGTGTGCAATTGATAGAAAATAAATCTTTTTTTGGGTGAACTCCTCCTTTAAACTACAATCAGTGTCCTGCTGCCATTTGCTATAGAGAGTATGCACATTTGTCACTTTTCCGCCGGGAAAGTTTGGAAGCGCTCGTTGGAAATCACTCAACAGTCCTGCGTACCACCTGTTTCTAAATGGCACATAATGCAGGAGGCAGCAGGATGTTGCGTTTTTGAAAACGAGTGCTTCCAAACTCTGACACTTTAGAAAAATAAGCACCTGCACAGAATGTATTGACAGAAAGTCGCTCATAACATGTCTACAGTGGATTTTTATGAAACAAAAACTTTGCAGATAGAAAGAGGATGATTCAAGCTTTCCGTACAGCTGCCATGTTGGTGAGTTTAACGTTGTTTAATACAATCAGATAGGACTTTTCTGTTTGGATGTATGGGCCGTCATGGCCAGAAAGTATTTTTTTGCCACTCAGTCAGTAGGCGTTCCCGCATAACTTCCGGGTACGATGAATGATGTCACGCGCATAGCCTCTATATATACACATAGTAACATCAAAAACGCAAACCCATCACAGCCATTTGTTTTAATAAAATAGTAATAGAGGGGGTGCATACTACAGGAACCAAAACAGAGTGGAAAACCTCCTTTGAGGGCCCACTGTCTGGAACGTCTGCTCTGGCACAGTGGGGGACCGTCTAGGTGCCGTACGTCTGCCAGCGGGTGTGGCAGGTTTGGCTCTGCCAACTCACTGGCGCACCTGCAGCAAGTCAGGTAATTAGGTCAAGGTAATTACGGGGGTGTATTTAAGTGACCTAATCCTGTTGGTCTTTCTGTTGCAGTGTGTCTGGGGGTGTATGTATGCCTAGGAATCTATTTTGGCAAGCACTCTATTTTAGACCAGTGGTTCTCAATTTCTTTTCATGTCAAGGACAAGGCAAATTGATATTATATTTGGCTGCAGAGCCCCATCTGAAAAGATTTTTGTGCCAGCATGGACCCAATAGGAAAAGATGTGTGTTGTTAAATATGTTATATATAATTATTCCCATTCTTCAAGATATTTCCAAATTTCCAGATCTACAAGGTCACAACGTGTCGCATTGCAACACATTGTGAGCTTTTAAATCGGCCATTATTAAATGGCTGACGTATAAAAACAGATTTTTATTTCGCTGGGGACCCCGGACCCCACTTTGAGAACCACTGTTTTGTTGGAGCGCGTTATTGTCACCTGGCAAATTAGTTTATCGTTTTCAGTTTTACGCACAGCTATGGAGCCTGTATGGATCATCTTGTGGCAGTAAAGCAGATTTTCAGCTCTCCTTGTGTCCATTTCACCATGGGCTTTGTAGTGAGTTGTCCCTGAACGTCAGAGGACCCCCCCCCAGCAGTGTTGCCATGTCCACTTATTATAAGCGACTTTGAACTTGTTTTTTTTCTGTAAAGTCGCTTGTAAATGTTGGTAGCTGCAGGTTGCAGTTTTTTGGGGCTTGTTTCTAAAGTAGTTGCTTGTAGTGACCTAATCCTGTTGATCTTTCTGTTGCAGTGTGCCTGGGGGTGTATGCCTAGGAATCTATTTTGGCAAGCACTCTATTTTCATGTCAAGGACCCACAAAGGAATGTATTTGTCTGCGGACCCATATCTGAAAATATTTGGTCAGGGAGGTAAATATACAAGATTTGTATATTTCAAATAATTTAAAACTTGTTCCAAATATTTTAAAAAAAAGCAAGATTTCTTGAAAATGGCAGATCAAGCGTTGTAAGCTTGTAGTTCAAATAGCCAATATATAGGGTTAAAGTGTTTCAACTGATTTTGATGCTATATTAAGTCCCTGTGTGTGTGCTCATGCGACCTAGTTGCTTCTTTTTGGCTTGTTTTCGTAGATCATGTCTGCTTTTTTTCTCACAAAGTCTGGCAACACTGCTCCCCAGCCAGCAAGGCCACCGAGGTAGGCGTGTGCGTGTGGCAAACAAACTGTGCTACAAATCTCCAGATCACCCCCAACGCTGACGGAGAATCCTAGTCGGGCTACGCTACACCACTTCGCTTTTCCGGGGGAGTTCCTCGTTGACAGGCTATGGATACGTGATAAACAACGTTTCACCCGGCATGTGTTATTGCCCTCCTATTATCCTCAGGTGGTCAATATCATATATGCCAGTTGCATAAGCTCGGGCCACGCCCACGACAAATGCCATAATCGTTTGTCACGTATTTGCAGTGGTGTAAAGTAACTAAGTACATTTACTTAAGTACTGTACTTAAGTACGATTTTGAGGTATTTTTACTTTACTGGAGTATTTCCAATTTTCAGTACTTTTACTTCTACTCCACTACATCTCAGAGGAAAATATTGTACAAATATAATACTTTTACTCCACTACATTTTTTTTGAAAACTTTAGTTACTAGTTACTTTGCAATGATCAATTATTATATTATAAAACATACATTAAGCACTTTAGCCCTATTTTATACCTAGGCTGTTTGAAAATAGCAGATCTACAAGCTCACAACGTGTCGCGATGCGACGCTATTTTCAAACATTTTAGTACTTTTACTTTTGGTACTTTAAGTACATTTTGATAGCAATACTTTTGTACTTTTACTCAAGTAAACTTTGAATTCCGGACTTTTAGTTGTATCGGAGTATTTCTATATTGCAGTATTGATAATTTTACTTAAGTAGAGTACTTTTTCCACCACTGCGTATTTGTCACGTACCCAGCCTTTATTTGGCCTGGGTGGGGGGAGTTATAAAAGGTAAGGCTGTATCTGTCCCTTTGCTGATAAGTTAGCCCTTGGGCTGATATGGCAGCTCAGACCAATCAGCATAAGCTAAGCTAAGTACTAATGCACGCTGAACTGTGTGACCTCGCCACTGAGTGGTCTCACCATTTTAAACATATTTTTGAATAATAGGTCATTGCCCTTGGTATTTGAACCTCGGGCCTGGCTGCATCAGCCTCTTCTCCTATAACTACCTTGTCATGATGGTAGTGTCATGAAGAAACCTCAATGCAATGACCCATACTTTTAATATACTCATTTGAATCGATGCCCTCATCTGTGTCATTTTTAGATTTGAGCTAAAAAGCATTATTTTACACTTTGGCTATTCAAAAATAGCAGATCTACAAGCTCATAGCGCGGCACCGAGTGCCACGCTATGAGCTTGTAGATCTGCTATTTTTGAAAAATCGAGAAAATGTGTGCAAATCTTTTAATATGTATGTTTTTAAAGCGAACATTTGTAACTAAAATCTTTGCTTTTGGGGGGTCCCTGGAACAAAATATTTTGAGATGGGAGTCCGCGGCCAAATACATATCATTTTGGGGTCCTTGACATGAAAAGTTTGAGAACCACTGATGCAGCAACATAGGTTTTTTCTAAAAACTGTTAAGATTTAGAAGACATTTAGTAGAATCGGAACCTCAGGCCTTAATGGGTTAATAACAGAAAGGACACAAGCCGCGAAGCATTTTCCTGGAAAAATTAGATTTTATTCATGTCAGGTTGACATCTATAGTCGGCGGTGGTGAGTCGGTCAGCTTTTTAATAGCAGGAATCCATGATGCGCTTCATGCTCATGAACCTGCTGCCGGAGGAGCCCATGTTCATGAAGTTCCTGTACTCTCCGGGCCTCATGTACATCATCCTCCCCCTGAAGTTGGGCTGCTCGTACATCAGCCAGTGGCCGTCCATCACGTTGCAGGACATGCAGTTGTTCATGCGGTAGCGGTCCATGATGCTCTCGCAGTCGTCCATCATCTCGTGCATCTGGCCGCCGAAGTTCTCCCTCTCGTAGATCCTCATCCTGTAGTTGCCCCTGTGCATGGGGATCATGCGGCAGGAGCGGATGTTGTCGCTCATGCCCATCATGCTCATGTAGTCGGCGTACTCGCCCCTCCTCATGAAGTACTGGTTGCCCATGTAGTTGGTGCGGTCGTACACCATGAAGCAGCCCTTCTCCACCCTGCAGGAGTGGCACCGGCTCAGGTAGGAGGACATGTCGGGGCAGTCGCTCTGGCACTCGTAGGAGCGGCCCTGGAAGTTCCTCTCCTCGAAGAAGGTGATCCTGCTCATGTTCATGTTGCTGGAGGTCATGTTTGCGTTTCGGGGGGGTCGGGGTGGCCGCTAGCGATGGTATTGCTGCTGTTGCTGCTGCTGCTGGTGTTCGAGCTGAGCTGACTACCTACCTGGTGGAAACATTCCCCTTTTTATACCTGTGTTGGCCGGTGGCCCCCTTTGTGAAAAAAAAAAACACCCTGACCCAGCAACATGCCATAGAAGCCCATAGAGTATACAGTACATACAGTGAGGGGGTCGGTCGTCCATGTTTCAGAGCTGGTTCCCTCCAAAAAAAGACCTTAGAGAGGCGATTTTCTCCATCGTACAAAAGCCTCTCTTTTGAAAGGCTTAACAAAACAATGAACTGTTACACCTTTGTACCGACTACAAAGGTCTACAGCAGCGCAGCGCTCACACAGTACCATATCCCAAGGTTTGTTATGTGCAGCTTTGTTTTTGCCGTGAAGTTATCTTGTCATAAACAATCTGATTTTGATTGATTGATTGATTGAATACTTTATTAACAGTTTGTTTGTAAAAAAAAAAATACAGAGGTACAGTTATACTAATAATGCTAAAAGAATAAGCCCTGAGGGCTTGTTTCCATTGTGGTATTTAATTCATCAAGCTGACTAATTTAATATTGTCAGAGGAGGATCAATAATTACAGATACGTCGTGGTATTACATCTGATTTGAGTTACAGTATGTGGCTATATCGGTGGTTCTCAAACTTTGTCATGTCAAGGACTATTTGGCTGTGGACCCCCATCTGAAAATATGTTGTTCCAGGGACCCCCAGAAGCAAAGATTTGAGTCAAAAATATACCCTTTAAAAATATATGTAGTATTCATAGATTTGCACAAATGTTCACGATTTTTCAAAAATAGCAGATCTACAAGCTCATAGCGCGGCACTCGGTGCCGCGCTATGAGCTTGTATATCTGCTATTTTTGAATAGACAAAGTATAAAACAATGGTCAAAGCGGCGACACAGATGCTGTTCCCGCGTTTTAATGGGTTAATTGGTTAAGTGGCTAGCTGACATAGCTTGACACAACATGGCGGACAGACACTAAAGGCAGAAGAACAAGCCAACGCTTGTGGACAACATGTACGCATGCAATTTGCATGCCATTTACTGCATGCATGCTTGCGCGCGTGTGCATGTGTTGTGTGTGTGTGCCCGTGTCCGAGTACATGTACCCTCTCTCACATCATGCGATGCAGACAATACCTCCAGTGTAATGAGCCAGTGCCAGTGGGAGGGTTGTACACGCATGCTATAGATGCTTATCTCATGTGTAGGCTGAAGCCGTCATCCGGGAGAGAGAGAGAGAGAGAGGGGGCTGATGATCCGATGTATGCAGCCACACAGTGCCGATCAGAGCACGCTACTGTACTGTACGTCCATCCATGCTGGTCGGAAACCAGCAGGACCTTCGGGGCTTTGCAATGGGACCCTGTGACTCCCGACACAGTGTTGATTTTGACAGCAAAGTTTGTCGTTTTAGTCACAGCCGTTTGAATAGAATTCCATTTAGTTTTTGTCACATTTTAGTCATTTGAAATGCTTTAGTTTTTAGTCTAGTTTTTGTTCAATAAATATGATACGATTTTAGTCGACTAAATCTACGGTTGCTTTAGTCGACTAAAATGTATTTTTTGGGGGGCCTGGGCCGAAGCGTGGTGGTGGTCCAGGCACCCTAGGGCTGCAATGCCAGCCTGACAGCGTGTTGCGTGTTCGAGTCCCGATCCCGACGACCTTTCCTGGGTGTCTCTCCCCATCTCTCCCCCCATTTTCTGTTAATCTACTGTCCTATAAATAAAGACATAAAAGCCCAAAAAACGAGTATATATATATTTTTTTTGTAGGCCTTGATGGCGTCGCAATGCCTGATTTGTACTTGGCCTTGTGCCGAAAAGATCTACAAGCTCACACAGCGATGCGTTGTGAGCTTGTAGATCTGCTATTTTCAGAGCGCAACACCCAAGCCCAACCAAACATAAAATGACTTGTCTTTTAGTTCTACTGGATCTCTTCTCCACTAGTCCCCTCCTTGACGTCGTTTCTTTTGTTGACGAAATTGCCAATATATTTAGTCATAGTTTTAGTCATCATAGCTTAGTTTTTATTTGTTTTTATTTAGTTTCCGTCAGTGAAAAAAGGTAGCCAACGGACATTTTTCGTCACGGTCTGAGTCGTCAAAATTAACACTGCACCGACGAACAGGTCTTTGGTGAAAAATAAGGCATTGCACCTGAGATTCCTTGCATCGATACCCTATGTAACTCAATAGGGTGCAACAGTTAATCAAACTGATCGATTTAATCGATTAGAACAAACCATCCATTTTAATAAAATAAAAAATGTGTCTAAAATAGCTGTCACATTGCAACACATGAGCAGCTTGTAGAGCGGCTGTTTTCTGTCTTTGCTGCCGCAAAGGGAAATCCACATTCCTCATGTGGCACAGCTGATAAAGTGCATACATTTGGTTATCAAAAGGTTAGAGGAACCAGGGCTTTTTGATTTCGATTGTTCATTGTTCGTTAGTGGGGAACAACACATGAAGAAGTAAGCGGAATCTATACAAAATGAGGCCTTTAGCATGTACCATGTAGCATGTATCAAAGGAATAGCCCATTCAATGCAGGAAAGCATCTACAAATGTCTTCTAACAGTTTTCTGAAAAAACATATGTTTCTATATCAGTGGTTCTCAAACCTTTTCGTGTCAAGGACCCCCAAAAATTATATGTATTTGGCCGCGGACCCCCATCTGAAAATATTGTGTTCCAGGAAGCCCCAGAAGCAAAGAATTTGAGTTACAAATGTTCCCTTTAAAAATATATATATTCCTAGATTTGCAAACATTTTCACGTTTAAAAAAAATAGCAGATCTGCAAGCTCATAGCACGGCACTCGTGCCGCGCTATGAGCTTGTATATCTGCTATTTTTGAATAGCCAAAGTATAAAATAAGGGTCCAATGGACCGGTCCATATCAAAGGAATAAGGAGTGCGGTTCCAATCGCACTAGACTTCCTAATCATCATTCTGATCAATTCAAGATGAGTATAAATAGCCATCATCTGCTTGAAATAATTCACAGATGGAAAAAATATGTACCCAAATAAAGGAAGTTCTTTCGGCCTTGAAATGAGAGCCAAGGATAATCATACCTCAGTGTTATTTTCTAGTTTGTGCTTACACAGCTTAGAATTATAATCCACTCTGCGAGCAATCATTTGTTGGGAGGCTGGCTGATTTGCAACGTCCTTCTTTAGCCCCGGCTAAACCGCAACCCAACTGCGGGACATGGAGAAAGTACTCACATTTTTTACTTAGTAAAAGTATCAATACTGCAATGTAAAAATACTCTGTTACCAGTAAAAGTAAGGCATTCAAAATGTACTTAAAGTATCAAAAGTAAAAGTACTCATTATGCAGAAGGTCCCATTTCACACGTTTTCAAATGTATAAAATGTATGAAAATCCTTTGAAAATAGCAGATCTACAAGTTCGCAACGATCAGCTATTTTGGACCAAGTATATATACTGTATATAAGCGGTTTTGTAATAATAATCCAAATCTACAAAGTAACTAGTAACTAAAGTTATTTAATAATTGCAGTGGAGTAAAAGTACAAAATACTGAGACGTAGTGGAGTAGAAGTAAAAGTATTGAAAATTGGAAATACTCCGGTAAAGTAAAAGTACCTCAAAATTGTACTTAAGTACAGCACTTGAGTAAATGTACTCAAGTGCTGTGGTGGAGAAGTTACACTGTGGGAGCCACCAGAGGCCCTTACTTTCGGCCCGTCCTGGGGATCTCTCTCACACTTTCCAAGGCACACACGTGGCTGACCTGTGACATCATCGCACACAAACCGCCCGTGCCCGTGACCTCCGGCGTGGTGGTCACCTGGCATTCAACGCCGCGGCGTGGGCTGTCAACGCTCATTGGGCCCGGCTCGAGGGTGAACGGTGTCACATAATCGGAGCCGTCACCCCGTTGAGGGATGTCATTAGAAACGGCTGGCTGAACCTCTATGGCCAGGGGCTCAACGCCGAACCTCTACCCCCCCCCCCCTCCCCCCGACTACCATGCTGCCTGCCTTTACCCCCCCCCATGTGACCCCCCGTGAACCCCTTAGGGCCTCAAGAGCGTTAAGCATATTAGCGCTCGGCGGCCACAGGCAAAAAAAAGAAAAAGATGAAAAACCGCTGGCTCATTCCCCCTGTCCCCCCATGCTGCATGCTGTCCCACAGACTGGAATTAAAAGCATTTGTTCAGCACTGGCAGTGTGGAGCATGGAGCCACCTCACTGAGCCTCCTCTCTGTGGCAACCACATGTCACATTGTGACGCAAATCTTTGCTGGGGACCCCCCACCCCCTGGTACCCCCCCCAAGAACCCCTGTGGGTCCCAGGACCCCACTTTGAGAACCACTGATGTAGAGAGTTATGCGGTTCATGGCAAGATATTGTGTTGAACACGTCTGACATTGTAACACTTTTAAATGAGAGCCGTGTTCTGTGTTAAAGGCAGGTCTGTCCATGTTTATTCTCCCTCCTCTACACTGTTCACAACACTCCAATAGATCAGTGGCACTTACTCCTTTTAATGGTGTACTGTGCAATACATGGAAAGAGGAATTATGAATTGCCTCGAGTTGTGCCATATGAGTATATTCTCGTAGAAACATGATAAATGCCAATGAAATACCTCTTATACCAGACATTAACTGGAAAACAACGTCAGTAAAGAACAAAAACCAGATAGGAGCGCTGCACAAAGCGCATATCTCCGCCAGAGTGGGTTTCTTATCCAGAGCTGTGTGAGTCGTGCAGTTGCAGCTGTCAGTAGCTGAGGAAGCTGGGGGGGGGGGGGGGGTGGCATTGCTAAGACACATTTGTGGTGACCCCTTTGGGCAGAGGTTGAAGCACATTTGAAGGTGTGCTTTATGGAGGCCCCTCAAACTGTGATTCCATTTTGGGGTTTATTGGAAGTTGTATTCATGCCATGTCATGGCATTTTTTGTAAGAAATAGGCCCCTCCCACTAATTTTAGAAGACACTTACAGGCAATGTTAAGGAATCTCAAAGATCCTCTTTCTGCAACAAACTGTGACATTTGTAGCATTTGTGGCACCCCCTATGGGACTGGCTGAAATGGCTTTTGGCTCTGCATTGTTTAGAGCAAGGGTTCCCAAACTTTTCATGCCATGACCCACCCCACCCTGACAAGCACTTGGTAGTGTTGGTATTACATTCAGTTTGACTCCGTTCCACAGATAAATATTGTGAAAATAGCCGAACTACAAGCTCACAGCGCCTCTCACTGTGTTGTGACCTTGTAGATTGGCTATTTTCACAATGTTTGCCTCTTTTTTACCTTCCCGCAAAGTCTGGATACATTTTTTTTTTAATGTGAATAATGTGCATGATACATATTTATGACAGAACTGGAGTAGTAGCAAAACGTGTGTTTTGAAAAAACTGCAAAATGATCGAAAATCTAATTGGGCATAATGGGCTTGGCCTACACGGGGAGTTGTGTCATGATGCAAGGAATCGAGGGGAAGAAAAAACTATTGACCTACTACAGTATGGTTCAAGAGTTATGGGTCAAAATGTAAAGCGGCCTGCAGCATCACATGAGGCCCATTTGAAAAGGTTGGGGTGGAGTGTCTTATAGCCTACTGGCGGTGCGCATCAATCCAGCGATTTCTGATATTAGCTGTGAACTGCCTGCCTGGCGGAGATTATGAAATGCAGATAAAGCTTATACAAACACACACTGTATGCCAGTAGCAGCCCTTCTGTAAATATGTACGGTTTTATTCAAATTGACTAAAAACTACAGTACCAGACACAATGGGCAAGAGGTCATTATGTTCTAAAAGTAGGCCACAAGACAGAGACGACCGCAAAAGGCTTGGATAAGATTGTGTAACGGCAATACAGAAGTCATCACGGGTGACCAAAACCCTTCCATTTCATGTGGGTTATGCTATGGTATCACTTCACTCAAAACGCCACTCAAGTTTGGTTTGTTTGCTTTGCTATGCTTGAATTCCCCCCGGTATGTCGCTTTAGATCCTTTTTTCGTCTCTTAGCCGTGACAGCGGGGAGATGAAAGCCTTTATGAAGTGTCAGCCATGCAGGACTTGCAGCAAACGAGGCTGAAATGTTTCACAACGAAGAAACACGAAAAGAACTAAAGCCCTTAAAGAGTCGAACGTTAAAACAGCGATGTTGCAATCACCTGACCAAAACCATAATGTTTTTCTAGCAGCGGGCGCTTAGATTGTATCATATTGGCCAGAGATTGTTTGCAGTGCAACCACTCCATTAACTTACATGGTAGTTAAATTGAGTTATGGCATCTCTAGTCCATGTTCAGGGTTGAACAAACAGCCAATGTCAGCACAAGCCCCTCGTAATCTAACTGCGGTACACAGGCTGCAGGGCCCGCACTCACTATGAGAGCAGAGAGGGGATTCTAGCATTGGGGCTCATGTTACTACTTTTCTATACTATACCTTCAGCTGGTGTGATTACCTTGGAATGAGGAGATGAGGAAGAACAAAAGAGAAACGGCATGGGCCAGAACTTAAAAGTGAAAAGAAATATGCAATCCGTTGATTTAGCCAGGGCACAGCTCACGCAGATACAGTAGGTTTTACATAGATCTTATACTGTACTCTCTGGCTGGAACCACAGTCTCTGACACAGAGAGACTCCAGTCCAGTCCCAATGGACACCACCACCGCACACAGGTAGAGGTGCGACATGATTTTGTGTTTGCAAGCTAATGTAAGGAAAAAAAATTGTTTTGGTATGTATTTTTAATGATATGCTGTATGATCCCGTCGACAATGATTCCGTTTTAATCTGCTTTTTCTTTTCTTTTCGAGTCTATGCATGTTTGCATGATGCGTGACTGCTTCAAGCGAAAGAATGCTCTGAAACTGGGTAATACAATCTCTGAACCAAATGTTTGTTTTTAGGCTCAATGAGCCAAAAAGCACCGAGGGCCATAGCTTTTGACGTGATAGGATCAGTTCACTGATTAAGAGTGTTCTGATAGTACATCAGGAGCTATGGGATCAGTGTGTGAATTTAACTCTGAGAGTGAAATTACCACTGGGGACTTTACTGTGTGTAGAAGGTATACCTGACTGCTCTCCTGCAGGTAGAACTACGGCGTATGTATGGACCGCTGCAAGAGGTGGCAGAGAACTGTACAGGCTGTACAAGTGCAATTTAACATGTCACTTGTCATACAGAGTTAACTTCATTACGCAGCCTGCGGCTGTAGACCGACCGACCGGCCGCTGCAATTACATACTGTACTGTGCCATACAGTTAGACGCACAAAACAGGAAAGTCTGCTCCAACCTCTTGTCATGCCATAGATTGACATACAGACAGACAGGCCTTTATTGATCCCACAAGGGAAAATGTTGTTGTCATAGCAGCACCGCTAACAGGCAACTAACTGCCTCTAGCACCTGTTAAGTTAGAGGCAAAACTGTTTCTCTTCATGTTTTGGCAATATTATGTTTTTTTTTGTCTAGTTACTAGAGGAACTGGCCTGGCAAGTGCCTCGCTTAAAAAGGCACCTCCTTGATAACTGTTCTTGAAAGTGGGGACAGTATTTCCTGCGAGCCTTTTTGGCAATAACATTAATTTATCTTTTCTAGGGTACCCTGGTCCCAATTATAGTGCTCATGTAAGCAAGAAATGTGCTTCAGCGCTTCCTCCTGCATGTGTGCTTGTGGTTAATACACTGGAGGACTGCTAAAAAAATATTTGAGTTGAGTTATAATGACGTACTGTGTCATTGTGTATCGGCTCACCACAACATGCAACTTAAAACCCCCAAAAAAAGGAACTTTAGAGAGAGAAGCACTTCCTAATTTGTTCAGTTTCACAGTTGCTTGAGTCCGAAATACAATGGCACTTTTGCAGTACTCGAATTAACTTTATTACCTCACATTGTACATTTAAATCAAGCATTTGCTAACATATGTGAAGGTCACAGCACATGAAGCTCATGCACACCCACACCCACACCAGGCCATATGTGGCTTCAAGTCTAATAGTGGACCATAAATTATTGCTTGAATAAAGGGGTGTAGTCAGCTTGGATATAAATCACAATCAGGAATGCATTCAATTGTTTTAGCATGTAGCAGGGGGACACTAATCTACAAACAAAGCCTATGATTAAGTGTATGACTCTGAATATCATGGCCAACATGCACATCAGATGAGCCTATATACATCTCCTTTCCTTGCCTGTAAAGGATTTCCGCTAGAGAAGAGGAGTACCAACCACTGCAATTCTTGACATTTTGTGCAAATCTCTGAATATATATATATTTTTTTTAAAGGGAACGGTTTTGACTCAAATCTTTGCTTCTGGGGGTCCCTGAAACAAAATATTTTCAGATGGGGGTCCGCAGCCAAATACATATACTTTTGGGGGTCCTTGACATGAAAAAGTTTGAGAACCACTGATATAGCAACATACGTTTTTTTGTACGTGTAGATGCGTTCCCGGTAGGGGTGTGCCGATACACTAATTTCACGAAACGATACGATACGATATTGGGCACCCAACTTGGATACGATTTCGATACGATACGCACTTTTTTATTATGAAAATATATGGGGGAGAAGAAAAGCAAATGCAAACAAATATTTCTGTTTTTGCATTATTCAGACATGCAAATGGGGCAAAAGTGTGACACCTGACCCAAAAAACAACAACATGTTGTCACCCTTTTCACCTCGGGGCTGTTTGCATGCCTGATTATTATTATTGTAAAAAAATATATATATATATTTTTCCCCAAAACTATACATATCGTGATATATCGCGGGACGATATATCGGCACACCCCTAGTTCCCGGATTGAATGGGTTAACCAATTAGAAGTGAACACAGCCAGTCTACAAGCTCACAATGGGTCGCATCGTGAACCGTTGTAAGCTTGTAGATCTGCCATTTTAAAAAGTTGTTGGTAGTGGTTAAGGCCTCCGTATAGCCGATCTACAAGCTCTCGACGCATCGCAATCCAACACATTCTGAGCTATTTTGACTATTTTTGTAATCTTTGAAATATTTTCGCCTACAATGACATGGCCAACATAGGGATGCCAAGTTAAAAGTGCCTAAGAGCTCAATGTTTGCTTGTTCATCATGAACCCTTGTTGTCTAGGAAAATTAAAAACCAAGTCTGCATATCTGTGGTTTTCCAGAGGATCTGTATTCAGCCTGCCCTGATCTGATCGTGGCACGCGTGGCCTCGCATGTCCTATCGTTGCAACACTATAATTTAATTTAATTTACGTTTCTAATAGCTGGAGGCAGGCTAATTTGCTTTTGTTTTTCAAGACCCTTAAATTTTATTTTTTACACTTGCAGTGGTTGGTACTCCTCTTCCATTTCCACGGAAATCCTTTAGGGACTTTCCAAGTGTTTTAATATCCAAGAATCCCTTTACACAGTAATAATATGCGGTACTTTATTGATGAGGTCGCGCTGACAATTCAAACCGTGACCTCATAACAGCCTAATCCCACCGCCTTCTATTCGTAGCAGCTCTATAAAGAGACATAAATCATGTGACAACACGGGGGAAGGAAACTTGAATATTACCTCTGTAATTATGAAGGAAGTTTTGTCCTGGAAATAGACTAAAAGTATGCCTAATCATAGCCTCTTTTACAACCACTGTGTCTCTAACGGTGATGGGAACAGAAGCCGGTTATAGCCCCGTTTCACTGCCACATGCACCAGCAGAGTGCCGCGCTATGAGCTTGTAGATCTGCTATATATATTTGTTGTGTGTGAAAACATACTACTTACCAAACCTACCTACCGACCATGTCACTGGTAGGCAGGTTTCTGAACTGTACAGCCCTTCTCTGGGACTCAGACCACATAGAAAGAAATGGTACCATATTATAATGAGCATTAGTGAGGACCAGTTATATGGAGATGGGTTGAACATAGGTGAAAGTGGTCCTTTAACAAGCAGGATTTTCGTAACGTAGGCAACTGAAATGACCACATTTCCGCTCTAGAGATGTTTTATCTTTTTGCATGCCTTTTTATACAAATAATGATGTTTATACATCAAATGTACAATACAACATACACATACAGTATTTGTTCATACGATGTCCAAATAGAGTTATTCAGGAATTAGCAGTTCATTTAGACACTTCAGCTCAGAAATAACCAGACCGTAATGAACCATTAACCATTTATTACCATAGCTGTTACCATATGTGCAATGATATTGCAACCGAAGTTTGGCGGTGTGACTCTGCTCATGTGATATTACAGATTCCTGTGCAAACATGTCACAGATCATTCCATCACAACCCCCAGAGCAGAGCATTCAATTCAATTCAATTAAAGTGTCAAATCACAAAGTTGTCTCAACACTTTACATGTAGAGAAGAGACCCGACAATCCCACCCTGAGCAAGCAATTTGCGACAGTGGCAACGAAAAAACTCCCTCTTAACTGGGAGAAAACGTCAGGCAGACCCTAGGCTCTAGGGTGGCGGCCTTCTGCCTCGACGTGTCGGGGGAAAAGAGAGAGGGAGAGACAGAGGAGAGACAGAAAGCATGAAACATAAAATACAGTTTAACATAACATTGAACCTTCAATGCATAATTAAACAACCACAACATAGTACAATCCAAAAACGCAGTACAATACACAGAATCATAGAACCACAGTGTACAATACACAGAATCATAGAACCACAGTACAACACAGAATCAACCTATAGAACCACAGTACAATACACAGAATCAACCAATAACAATATGAACTAAAAGCCACAGGGAGGAGGCCGGGGAGGTGGAGGGAATTTGAAAACCTACAGCTGTACAACCGGCACTGACAGCCACGCACATAGAATGAACAAGAACAGAGGCTGCTTAAATGAACCGCCTGAGATGCACTGTGGGTATGAGGGCGTGAGTGAGTTAGCTTGTAGCAAATGAGAATGACAAAGGGTTGAACGTATGCCTTAAAGGAGTACAACTGAATAAGCTTGTTAGTGAATGGGGGGGGGGGGGGTACGGGGAGTATGAATGAAGTATATAAACATTCTGCCTTCCGTGTCTACATGAACTAACGTTTACACTGAATTTAATTTAGACACTTCAGCTCAGAAATAACCAGACCGTAATGAACCATTAACCATTTATTACCATAGCTGTTACCATATGTGCAATGATATTGCAACCGAAGTTTGGCGGTGTGACTCTGCTCATGTGATATTACAGATTCCTGTGCAAACATGTCACAGATCATTCCATCACAACCCCCAACACGCGCTCACTTGCAGTGAGCAATACAGAGCCACGCCTTAACCTATATGAGAATGTTTATCAGTTAAAGCATCAAGTGACGCACTTCATTTAATCCATTTGATATAAATGAATATATTACATGAATTAACTATGTGTGTGTCAGCGCTGACGCATTTCCTTTAAATGCATACGATGATGCCCTTCACATCTAAAAGCCGTCGTTCTGCGCCAGCAGCAACTATTAGATGCACATTTGGCAAAACACACTGTGTTCTGATGTTAAAGGAAATAAACTATGAAAGCGCTGACAAATTTCCTTTAAATGCATACGATGATGCCCTTCACATCTAAAGCCGACATTCTGCGCCTGCAGCAACTATTAGATGCACATTTGGCAAAACACAACTGTGTTCTGATGTTAAAGGAAATAAACTATGAAATTATGAATAACTATGTGTATAGACAGACAGTACGGTCTAATTCCTTCTATATGATGGCAGCCATGCAAACCCTTTAGGCAAGTCCCGCTCGCCTGAACGGTGACCTGATATAGAAGGAATACACCAAGTGTATAGACAGACGGTACTGTCTAATTCCTTCTATATGATGGCAGCCATGCGAACCCTTTAGGCAAATCCCGCTCGCCTGAACGGTGACCTGATATAGAAGGAATACGCTATATTTCTAGTGACGACCAATACCTTAGATTAACCGTGCCTACCACCACGTGAGGTATTCGTGAACCAGACACGACCGATACCTTGGGTTAACTGTGTCTACCAACCTAAATACCACCACGTGAGGTATTCGTGAACCAGACACGACCGATACCTTGGGTTAACTGTGTCTACCAACCTAAACCACTGAAATATAAACCAACTATACTATAAGTTACCATAAATCATAATACCACACTATAGCGTACGTGAGACCATAATACGACGAAAGCTATAGTGTTTTACCTGACCCCCAACCTGCGCTCTGGCAGGAGCAACTTAACATGACATCAATTATGCAACTCCTGATTTATTCATAATTGATCATACATTTACACTCATAGCTTTTTGAGCTGCGAGAATTTCATCCGTATTTAACGGATATAACGTTCATAAGTAGCAGATGACCAACGACCCATGGCTTTCAGTGTGAATGATGGAACCAAAAATGATGCTGAGTTGCAGCACCAATCCGAAAGAAGTGAACAACTTGGGGCAAGTCCACATCTGAAGGCATCCTGCTTCCTGGCAGCGAACCAAGCCTTGACATGGCCCTCCCAACATCCGAACAAGGTTCATCTCCCCCAGAATTTAACCGCCGTTGAAGGTAGCGAGACATAGAAGAGAATGGACAAAAGCGGTATCAGTTCTTACAATAATTGATATTCCATTAGAATAAAGCGGGATCAGTTCTTACAATAATTGATATTCCATAAGAATAATTAACCGATTTAGAGTGCTTAAGAGGAATTGAAACATGTGACTAAAAGAGAAGACAGGAATGGAAATGTCATGCAAGGGGTTAAAGCTTTCAGTGCCAGAAATGTATTCCCCACATCTAAGAACCTATAAGATACTGATAGAAACTGCTTCCAAATAATATCTACATTAGTTAAGATTCTTTCCTCCGCTTAGTAATTACATAACTTCTCGCAGCTAGCTGCGTTCATCAACACATGAGCCGAGTGATCCAAAGCTACTTTTGAGTCAAATCATGCATTAACTTTTCACAACATTTCACTATCACAATCCCAACATAGAATGGAGCGATTTAAACACCCATGTAATAAGTTCAATATATAGCGACCATCCCAGAATACTTAAATGTCCGAGATCATTAAACGATCCATACCATTTGACATACGCCTGGATCTTATGGACGCCGTTTCCTGCCTCTCATGACTTCGGCAGAAGTAGATCCAGTTATACCACCAAGGTGATCTTGAGAACTGCTCGGCAATGACCATATTGCTGCAGTAGTTATGAAGACCGGCAGCAACCCACAACCTGAACCTTCCCAGCATCCATGATGGACAGAAGTTCATGCCATCGTCAGAATTGGATCACCATAATGGGCAGTTGCTCAAGAAACATAAAACAGAAGCAGAATAAGTTTAAGCAATGAATGAATATCCATTTACAAAGACATGTTTAAGCTAAAAGTGAAGGTAACATGCAAGTTATCTCGTCAAACGATGAATCCAATCCATAATGCTGATAGGAATTGAAGCAGCAGAGAATCAGATTAACCTTTGTATGCCCTCTAAATGGCACCCCCTAGAGATAATTACAGTTAAAACATCACCCCATTCACAAGCTTCAATCCACAATGAATAGAAATAGCTACCCTTATCTGCTCTTCTTCCAAACTACTTCCATTAACCCTTCTTACATATACTACAATCCTTACCTCACATTACCTGTTAAGCTTTTGACTTGAATAGCTTGTCTTGAATAGCAGTACGGTGTCAATGCTACATAATGATATACAATAGCCCCTTTTAGTAGTAGAATCAGTAGCTCGCACTTTAGAACTAACGGAAACCCAACCTGAACCTTCCCGGCATCCGTGATGGACATCAAAAGCCTTGGATCACCATAATAGCAGTCAATCGTGAAACGAAAAACAGAAGCAGTGTGAATTCAAGCAATGAATATCCCTTTACAATGACATGGTTAGCTAAAAGTGAAGTAACGTGCAAATTAGCTTCAGTGCACTAATGAATCCACCTGCATCTGAGAATCAGATTAACCTTTGTTTGCCCTCTAAATGGCACCCCCTGGAGGACAACCCACTACAGTTGAAGCAATCACCCCATTTCACAAGACTTCAAATCCACCATGAAGTAATTATCTATTTAAGCATCTGCAAACTAATCCACCCATATTATAGTTACCTGAACTTGAGCGTTGATTAAGTGAATAGAACAGGAATGCAGAAATAACAGCTTCACTGAGTGGATTAAATTAACTTGAATATCCCATGATAGTTGTGTACCTATTTAACATGACAGTTACACTGCCATAATGCCTGCACATGACCAGTTAAGAAAGAAAACACCCTTGCCCTTTCACCTTATTCTCACACAGTAGCATTGAACTGATCCCCATGATATGACTGTCAGTTGCATAGACTACAGTACCCAAGATGCATTGCTGTATTGTATGAGACTTCCTGATTACTCCCAAGGAATAGTCACATGACACCACCACGCCGTGTTGCCAGATTGTAAGAGAAACAAGCGGCCAAGTCTATAAAACAAGTCGCAAAACAAATGTTTAGAATATTAAACATTTTTTGCACCATGATTACATATGAATCTGGGGTTCCTTCACATGAACGCTGTTCAGTAATCATATTTGCTGTGACTTACAGAACAAAATCCCAAAGTCGCTTATAATAAGCAGACATGGCAACACTGATTTGATACACATGCTGTGTTTTCCTATCCTGGCTTGAGTACATGTCTGAATTTGACTTGTCTTATATTATGCCCCGTTGCACACAGATTGTCTACGACAGCCTTAAGTATAAACATATTATAAAAGCATTTGAGCAAGCAGTAGCAATACAACTGTTGGAAGCTCTGCTTGAAGCTTCAGAGCCAACTAGATGGCACTGCACCAGTGTGGGTATTCCCAGAGTCAAGAGTGCCTCAGCAGAACAGCATTAGAACTTAGAAGCAGTACTTATTTTGGAAAAAAAATTTGGCCCAAATAGCTCCATTACTTCTATACCTTAAGTAAACAATAATAATAATAATAATCTAAAATAGCCAAGTTTCATTACCTGATGAGGTAAAGGGGAGTAGCCTACATGGGAAGCAAGCCTGCTGTGTTAACTGTGCAGTGTTGAACAAACAATCAAAGCTTTTACATGGCAACAAACATGCTATGTTAGCTTTAAGCTACAAACAATTCAATTTTTCCACATGGGAAGCAAACATGCTAACTGTGCAGTGATGTATAACAAACAAAGATTCTACATGCAGCAGCATGCTATGTTAGCTTTAAGCTACAAAAAATTCCAGCTTTCCACATGGTAAAAGGGAGTAGCCTACAACCAAGCTTCTACTGTACATGGGCAGCAAGCATGCTGTATTAGCTTTGAGCTATGAGCACAGTAGTGTTAGCAGCAATAATAGAAGAAGCATTGGCTGCTGTAGCAGTGTTAAAAGTCAGCATCATTAGCAAATCATCTCATATAGCACCAAAATATCGTAGAGCAGCACACAAACCGTAGATAAGTAGCAGATGACAGCTCGCAGCAGCTAGCAAAATGCATTAGTTCAGCAACCAAGAAATTTGAAAATTTGAAAACCTACAGCTGTACAACCGGCACTGACAGCCACGCACATAGAATGAACAAGAACAGAGGCTGCTTAAATGAACCGCCTGAGATGCACTGTGGGTATGAGGGCGTGAGTGAGTTAGCTTGTAGCAAATGAGAATGACAAAGGGTTGAACTTATGCCTTAAAGGAGTACAACTGAATAAGCTTGTTAGTGAATGGGGGGGGGTACGGGGAGTATGAATGAAGTATATAAACATTCTGCCTTCCGTGTCTACATGAACTAACGTTTACACTGAATTAATTAAATGACAGAAGTTACTCCGCAAAGATAGCCAGCTGAGTTTCTTATGTAACTTAATTCGGGAGGTTGAGAGTCGAGAGGGGGGGGGGCATCCGAAGAGAGGAAGAAGACCAAATGTTTATCCCAACCATAGTTTCCCTTGAGCAAACATTTTGTCGGCCCACTCCGCTCGCTCTGTGGTTCTCCACAAGAGAGAAGTGTCCCTCCTCAAAGCCTGCCTGGCATGAGGCTGTGGTTCGGCGTGAATGGCATCGAGGGCTGATGTGGTGGATGTTTCCTGCACACTCAGCACCTTTTTGCCTGAATGGCTGTTTCCTCCTGCTTGGTTGCGGAGTCCTTTTAAAAAAAGGCTCCTTGTGAATATAGGCCTCACATCAGGGATGTGGGGACGTAATTAACGGAAAAAAAGGGACGAGGAACAGCGGAGTATACCATTGCAATCGCCCGCCTTCTGTGCCAGCATGGAACTGGACTGGTTTAGTGTTGTCAGGTTTGGCCATGTCAAAGATGAAGCGTCTTCGTGCGCTGTGTACTCTGCTGAAAGATCTCTAGGAGCCATGACATTAAGGAGGAGCTCAAATCCATGTCTTCCTCCACTAAAGTATTTGTTCTGTGTCAATAGCAGGCTTTGAGGACGATAATGTTGAATTATTTAGCGAGTAAGATATAAATAACCCCCTTGCTCTAAGCATATTGATCATTTATTCATGCTGTTTCCACACCGTCATCAAATACTTTATAATTACGCAATTTGTTAATGTTCCCCTTAATTTGGGAACGATGTACAAAAAAGAATTTCACCCACTTTTTTACCTTGTAAACCTGTGATGTGACAATAAAACTGATTCTGATTCTGATTCTGATTTGGTAGTAAAATGAATGTAAAATGAACGATGGGGCTCACGGTGACAGTTTTATTAATGTGTTGGACCAGATAAGCAAAAATAATATGTTTTTACTACCCGTAACCCACTAAAACCGGGAAAGAATCTGTGTCATTTTAGATTTTTGCATTGGCTATTCAAAAACAACAAAAATTGTGCCGTGCTGAGAGGTTTTACATCTGCTATTTTTAAAACATCTTGAGAGTGTGAGAACTACTGATTTTTGAAGGCATTTGTAGAATCAGCCTCAGGTTAACACAGACCTATACGGTTCAACCGTTAGGCAAATAGAATCATGTATGTTGAAACATTCAGAACTTGCTGATGCTGGAGATTTATCAGTTCAGAGGATGCATATGAGCTTCCAAAAGGAGCTCATATAGGGGGCCTTAACCATAGCCTATCTAGAAACTGTCGCCATTTTCTTTCTTTCTTTCTTTCTCATTTTTTTTAACCATAATGTTGCCAGGTTGGAAGTGGTTAACCAATTAAGACCGGGAACGCATCTGTGCCATTTTAGATTTCTTTGACTATTAAAAAAATAGCAGATATACAAACTCATAGCATGGCACGCTATATATCTATTCAAAGATTTTCACAATTAAAAAAAAATCAGCATATCTACAAGCTCGTAGTGCGGCACCGAGTGCCGCACTACGAGCTTGTAGATCTGCTATTTTTTAAGAAATCTTTAACCTGACACAGATGCGTTTCCGGTCTCAATGGTTTAAACTGGTACAATAATCGTACACAATATATAATTCTATTCATGATTTTAATTTGTATTCTCCTTTCCAATTGGCCTCCCTGTGTGCCCCTGGGGGACCACTGGGCCACACTTTTGAAAACCACTGCTTTAGTATAGGGTAAATAGTGACTTCCTCCTCTATTATTTCCATGCCAGGCAAGCCCTCAATTCAACTTTAGGGGAAAAAAGGCCCACATTCCTCAGGCAGCTAGAGTAGAGGGGGTGGTGGTGGTGTGTTGCCCAGAAGATTAGCCCCCATATGCCTAGAAAAATAGAGTTTTTGGAGGTGCTTTCTTGCATTTTTCTACCAGTTGTCTTGGCGTGCTCCTTTTCGATTTTTTTGGGGGGGTTTGTGTTTTCTTCTTGCATTCCATCCATCCCCACAGAAAACATTCCACTTCCTGTAGAGGGAGGCGGATGGGACTCGCTGGAGAGAAGAGTCTCCAGGATTTCTCTGTCAGTGTTATGGCAAGCCTCCATGAATAACCCTTGAAGACCGGGAACGCTTCTGCGTGTCATTGTTTTTTAGATTTCTTTGGGCTCATATTCAAAAATAGCAGATATACAAGCTCGTAGCGCGGCACCAAGTGCCGCGCTACGAGCTTGTAGATCTGCTATTTTTTTTCAAAATAAAATCGAGAAGATGTGTGCAAATCTTTGAATATATATATACATCTTTTTTAACTCAAATCTTTGCTTCTGGTGGGGGTCCCTGGAACAAAAATATTTTCAGATGGGGGTCCGCGGCCAAATACATAATTTCCTAGACATAAAAAAAGTTTGAGAACCACTGATATTATAGCAACATAAGTAAAAAAAAAAACGGTTAGGATTTAGAAGACATTTGTAGAATCCCCAGAAGCAAAGATTTTAGTAAAAAAAAATCGCTTTAAAAAAAACATATATATATATATATTCAAAGATTTACAAAAAAAGTTCAAGATTTTTCAAAAATAGCAGATCTACAAGCTCATGTGCCGCGCTATGAGCTTGTATATCTGATATTTTTGAATATCCCAAAGAAATCTAAAAATGACACAGATGCGTTCCCGGTCTTAATGGGATAAGCAAACAAGGCTGAAGGCTCACTAGACAAACCTCTGAGGCTCAACGCCTCTTCATTACCGTCCCGGGACAATATATAGGAATGTGTTGAAACCGCTCCATTTACAGTATACCAATGGACTCTCAAGTAGGGGTGCAGCATTTAATCAAACTAAACCATTATAGAAAATAATAAATAATAACACAATAATCAGTTTTCATTTTCAAAAATACATGTACAAGCTTATAGAGCGGCTATTTTAAAGGAGTAGTTCACCCAAAAAATGACTTATTTTATGTCACTTACACACCCCATGAAGCATTGAATTCATGGAGTTTTCTTTTGTGTTTTTGTCGCATTTCTAAGCCAATAATTTGATGACCGGCTGCGTTTCCGGTAGGAGACTCAAAGAGTCCTTTTGAGTCTCCTACCGGAGACATTAGCATCTTTCCGCCAGTCATCAAATTATTGTCTTAGGAATGTGACAACATTTTTTTTAAATCAAGGCTTCATGTTGTGTGTAATTGATATAATTTTTTTTGGGTGCACTCACTACTCCTTTAACTTTTCTTTTGTGCGACACCATTGTACAAAGAAGTATGAAATATTGCTTAAGTGGTCAATCAGACTACCGGTAATCAATTTAGTCATTTATTAAAAAAAATTATTCACATTGATTTACATTGATTTGTCGTTGATATATATACACGTGTATATATACATATATAAAACGCTTCTTGATTATTCGATGAATAGAAAAAGTCATCGGTAGAATAATCAATAACAAAAGCATTTATAGTTGTAGCCCTATTCCCAAGGTTTGGTTGGACACTTTGCCATCCATCCCCCTGACATCGCCCACTTTGTTTACACATTCAGATTCATGTTCTCTGGGGATTGGTGTGACATCCCTCACAAAGAGTGGAGGCTTGCCATAGCCGTTTGAATAATGAAGTTTACACTGTTTACGCCGGGTTCCTTTTGCCAGTGGTGGAAAAAGTACTCAAATGTTTTACTAGTATCAATACTGCAATGTAGAAGTACTCTGTTACAAGTAAAAGTTTGGAATTCAAAATTTACTTGAGTAAAAGTACAAAAGTATTGGTATCAAAATGTGCTTAAAGTACCAAAAGTAAAAGTACAAAAATGTTTGAAAATAGCAGATCTACAAGCTCACAACGCGTCGCGTCGCGATGCAACGCGTTGTGAGCTTGTAGATCGGCTATTTTCAAATAGCCTAGGTATAAAACAGGGCTAAAATAGTTAATATATGTTTTATAATATAATAAGTTATTTCTGCACAGTAACTAGTAACTAAAGTTTTCAAACAATTGTAGTGTAGTAAAAGTACAACATTTGCCTCTGAGATATGTAGTGGAGTAATGGATACTTCCCGTTCACCCCCATCACCACAGAGTGTAGCGTTTGTATCGTCATTAAATAAAAACAGTACTTCTTATTTACCAATTTGTCATGTAAATAAAGCAGTTTATTGTTTCTTTTGGGGTTATGTTAGGCCAGATATTCTCAACCAGTACCCAAACGTGGGTCACAGGAGATTTCAGATTCAGGATGATGAACAAGAAGAACCGTAATACTGGAAAAGCTGAGTTCAAAGACTAGTCGATGACAAAGAGTAGCTGTGTGGTGTGAAACCATTCTAGAACCACTGGGTCTAGGTTAACCCATTAAGACCTGGGGCCCATTCTACAAAACGTCTTTTAAATCCTAACAGTTCTTTCGGAAATGATGTTTAAAAAAAAACGTATGTTGCTACATCAGTGGTTCTAAAACATTTTCCATCTCAAAATATTTTGTTCCAGGGACCCCCCCCAGACGCAAAGATTTGAGTTACAAATGTTCGCTTAAAAAATATATATATTCAAAGATTTGCAAAACAAATCCGAGTGCCGCGCTACGAGCTTGTAGATCTGCTATTTTTGAATAGCCAAAAGACATCTAAAGTGACACAGATGCGTTCCCGGTCTTAATGGGTTCAAGTAATTATGAATTACTGTAGTTTACTGTAGTTCCGCATCTCTATGGTAAGATGACTGGATTCCCAAGGGCTCTATACTAGGCCCCCTCCTGAGCTTGTAGCTTGTCTGATATTATTGCCACAATGTTAGCCCCATAATAGGGATGCTAGAGTGCATAGCAAATATGTGAGTGATATCCGTTTGTACTCTCAGAAGTAAAATTATCACTCTGGATTTTGCAGTGTGGACCAAATGCTTCATGAAGATAGTAAAGCACACATATTTTTACCAGGTTGCAAAACCTGGTGTACATCCACACTCGCTAGTCCTGACTTTTGCATCACTTTTTCCTCATTGGCTGGTCCTTTGAGGGCGCAATGTCCTCTCAGAATATGGGATCTAAAGACGACCCGCAATACTGTGTTCGGCCACTGTATGTATCTCTATGAACTGTGGCGTTGTTCCTCATTTGGCCTTTCAACGTTGCCATGTTTAGTGAGAGAAATAAGCAACCAGGTCTCGGAAAACAAGCCCAAAAGAAGCAACTATAGGCAACATGAGCACTTTCAACCGCCGCAACCTGGTATAATATGACTGTGTCATATCTTGTTTTAGTATTGGTGGGCCCCAGTGGGTCTCTGTGACCCACCCCAGCCATGGCAGTATTAATGCCATTCTCTACCCACTGATCTGCATGGGGTCACACAGCTTAACAACAATCCCAAACCCAAAATCCTCCAGCAGATGTTGACGGTTTGGACGCATTGCTCTGTGGGGACTGATAATGACGTCAAAGCAAAGAGGGGCTGCCATGTTAAAACACATGTCATATATTCACACCAAACACAAGAAGACCTCACGGACATCTTAAGTACAACCACATGGAAATGGTTTAAGAAAAGAAAGACTGCTCCTCTGCAGTGATGGGAATCACAAATATTGCACTGAGGAGAAGTTGGCCTGTATATTGTGTAGAGCGGCCGACCAGAGGCAGTGAACCATGCTGCTTCCCTAGCTTGCACTCGATGACCTCCGGCCGCCCGACGCTAATTGGTTCTGCGAACTACAGGACAATAGAACTTATTAAGAACAGGGACAAGATCAGAGAGGGACCTTCCCCTCACTCAGCACAATGTCCCAGGTCATTTCAATGAACACACAGACACACACACACACGCACGCACACACACACGCACACACACACTAACACACGCACACACACGCACGCACGCTGGCTTTGTGGAGAGAGAGAATACATCTGTTCTCCTCAGCATAATGCAAGATTATGAACTTGCACTCTCTCCTTCTGTATAGAGCCAAGTTTTTCAATAATGTAACTCTAATCTGATCAAGACAGAATTCAGTGCTTATTTGCCTTTGCATAGAGAACATAAAAAATAACTTTTGAAGCTCTGGAAAACAAAAGGCAAACACAAAGCCTTTGGCCGTGTTTCTGCATACATGTTGTAAAAATATTGGAAATGGGTGGTGTGGCTGAGGGAGATCGTGTATAGCCTACTTCATGTTTTATTTATCCAAGTTTACATGGGCGAGAATGACTATGATAGGAATTTCTTCCTGCTGGATCATTTTGGATCCAGGAAGGCCCATAGCCTCGGAAACCCATGCCTTTTTTTTTTACTTCACTCAAGACTCCCAGTGCAGTTTTATTACGTTTGTTTGTTTTCGCAAATTAATCAATTCCCAATGTCCCTCTATCTGCCAACCCCCCATACGTATGTTGGCCTGTGGAGGGCATAGACCATTGGTTCTCAACCTGTGGGGTCCCCTAATTCATGAATTAGGAGGGGTCCCCAGATGACAGTGAAGTGATTATTAATCATACTCATTTGCCTTGCTCTAAATAAATTCATATCTTTTTTTCACTTGAGACGGAGTGCCTTGGAATTCTTTTCTTTCCCCCTCCAACAAATCGAACCCTGCACAGACGTCATTCTCGATATGGAGCATATCAGCTAAACACGTCAAATGTGTTTGTAATAATTTGACCTCTGTGTCTTCATTCAGCTTTTCCCATAACCTCTCTATCTCTATCTCTATGTGAAATGTATAGCGGGTGTAACTGAGATGAGTATCCAGACTGTGTATTTATTTTTCAACATTTATTTCTTGGATGTGGGCCCTGAATGTGTAACGGATTTATAATGTGAGCGAGATAGGTTAAGGCCTCTCCTGAGAGAGGGGCAGGGCTGGGGAAATCTCTGGATGACGTACTGTAAATGAAATCGAAACCCTTTTACCTCTCTTTACTGCAGGCAGAAGGCTCTGAGATCAATTCAAGTTCACAATTCAATCAGTTCATTAGGCGGATTTTCGTGGAACTGGACCATTTTTTATTTATTTAAACACTTAGACCCTTTACACTTCATTGATCAGGGTCCCCCAGGGGTCTATAATTGGTCCCCTCCTTTTTCCCACCAAATCTCTTTCTCTTTAACAGTTTTTTTAATCATAAACGTACAAATCTGTAACAAGACACGTAAAAATATATATATATATATATGCATTTATGTTGTTGAAACAATGATCTTGTTTTATATAACTCACAAATGTTTAAGAGATAAACAATAAAGAAGAGAGAAAAAGAAGGAAAGAGAGAAGGTCTGAGTACAATAGTAAAGGAAAAGGAAGGCAAAAGAATAGGAAGAAGAGAGGGAAGGGAACGGAGGAAGGAAAGGGGAACCCTGCTGTCTCGCCTAGCGCTCCATCCACTTAGGTCTCCTCGTTAAGTGGCACCTGTCTTAATCTCTTCGTTGAAAGAGATTTTATCTACAAGCTCACAACACATCATGTTGTGAGCTTGTAGATCAGCTATTTTCTTTGCTTGTTAGGATATGGAGACCCCCCAAAATAATCATATTTGAACTGGGGACCCCCCCAATATAATCATATTTGAACTGGGGCCCCCAAAATAATCATATTTGAACTGGGGACCCCCCCCAAAAGAATCATATTTGAACTGGGGACCCCCCCCAAAAGAATCATATTTGAACTGGGGACCCCCCCCCAAAATAATCATATTTGAACTGGGGACCCCCCCCAAAAGAATCATATTTGAATTGAGGCATTACATTTAGTTTGACTTGGTTCTACACAAATAAATATTGTGAAAATAGCCGATCTACAAGCTCACAACGCAGCAGAGCTTGTAGATCAGCTATTTTCTTTGCCTGTTAGGATATGCCCAGTCAAGTCCTATAAATTGTGAATATCATCTTAGTCAAGGGTGACCTGTAGAGGTAAATCAAGACAACTTAAACGTTAAATATCGTAGTCACATATCGTCGCTGTTGAGCAGAAACCTTCTATCTCCATATGTAAACTTTTTTTTGTAAATTAATGGCCTACTTCCTCGTACAAGAGTAAACAGTCGATCTACAAGCTTACAAAGCAGTGCAACGTGACTCATTGTGAGCTTGTAGATCGTCTATTTCCGCTATTTCTGTCATTCTTTGATTTCTTTGGCCATTAAAAAATAGCAGATACAAGCTCATAGCGCGGCACCGAGTGCCGCGCTATGAGCTTGTAGATCTGCTATTTTTGAGAAATCTAGAACATGTGTGCAAATCTTTGAATATATCTTTTAAAGCGAACATTTGTAACTGAAATCTTTGCTTCTGGGGGTCCCTGGAACAAAATATTTGACAAATGTTCGCTTTTATATATGTTTAAAGATTTGCACAAACTTTGTCTGTGGGTTTTTATAAATAACATTAAACCAATGAAAAGTATTAACAAGTACCCGCAGTACATGCGCTGCCAAACGATGGACATTGAAATTCCAAACAGAACATGGACATGGTTTAGTCATTGTATTGCACCATGTCTGACCGGCAACAGCTAAAAGAGGCCTCAGGGTATGATGGATGCAAGGTTTTGTCTGTTGGTACTTAGAGTACTGATGGATTTAACACTCCCAAGTCTGCCTTTGGAGGATTTAGAGAAGCACCAGGAATTTGCCATGAAGTAGATGTTCATTACGATACTCCCTTTTTATTACTGTCCACTGAAAGATCCTCCATGTGTCTTTTATTTTTTCTTCGTTCTATTAAACACTTAAATCCCAGTTCAAGTTTACTGTAGTTCTCTCATGGCAAGCAGATGGGTTCCTCCAGGAGAACAACCACTATCTTGCAGTCTGGATCTTTATACACTTATTAATTTCTTTCTGATTGTCTCCGCCAGGCCGATAGGCATGGCGAGAGAGTATGTTTTGCCCCCCGTCCGTCCGTCCGTCCGTGTGTGTGTCCGTCCTTCTGTCTGCGAGCAGCTAATCTCCGCCACCGTTGGCCCGTCGCTGTGAAACTGCGCACACACACTCCTTGAATGCCACAGCAGAACCTCTGCCCCACATTTTTCAGATCAGCCTGTCATAGCGCCACCATGAGGCAGACTTTTGCAAAACATTTTTTTTGCTATTACTCCTACAGATTTTGTCCAAAAACCACGCAAAGCGGTACACAGTATCTCTATAGCCATGTGCTCAACACGGATCTGTCTGATTTTCCATATTCCATCATGATTGGCTAAAATTGGCTTCCAAAGTTTACAGGATTGGTACATTATGAACAAAATGCCTCAAATCATGAACGCAGCATGCGATTTCAGTGAAAATTTTCCCACTTGGCCCAGGAAGAAATACCACTTGAAAACGTTCACATCAGCCCCATGGTGGCGCTATAACAGGCCGATTCACGTTTTTAGCTATAACTGCACCAATCTGTGTGAAACTTTGCACCCACACTCCCTAGAGGCCAAGGAAAAACCTTTGCCCTGCATTTTTCACATATACCTTTTAGAGCGCCACCAGGAGGCTGAGTTTTGTAATACACATTTTTTGCTCTACTCCTTCAGATTCTGTAAATCACGCAAATCGGTATACAGTATCTCTATAGTCATGTGATCAACATGGATGTGTCCGATATTTCATTTTCCATCCGACTTGGCTAACATTGCCTTCCAAAGTTTGCAGGATAGGTCCCTTTTGAACAAAATTCCTCAAATCATGAACGCAGTGTGTGATTTCCGTGAAATTTGGCACGCACATTCCCACTAGGCCGAGGAAAAAATGCCACCCTTTTCACCTTGGCCTGTTATAGCGCCACCAGCAGGTCTAATTTAGCAAACCACATTTTTGGAACAAAATGCCTCAAATCATGAATGCAGTGTCCGATTGTCGTGCAAGGCTTAAGAAGAAATGGCACCCTTTTCACATTGGCCATTATAGCGCCACCAGGAGGCCATAATAACCTACCTGACCTGGCGAGACTTGTGCTCCGAGGAGCACTTTTTCTAGTTTAATTTAATTTGGACTTATTTCAGTCCACGTTTTCAACCTGTCTTTCCTGGCAACACAAGTTAGTGGAATGCCCTATATAGGCTACCAACAGTCATAAAAAAATATATATATATCCTTACTCTCCTTCAAAAAAGCTCTAAAAGAGCACTTACAGGTGGCTGCAATTTGGAACTGGCCCCTGTAAAAAGTCCAAAACTGTTTACTGTACATTTTTTTAATTTCGATTTCTACTCATTTATATGACGTTTTTGTGTAGTAGTTTATATGTGTCTGTCATTAAATGTTTCGATTAATTGAGTACAAAGGACCCCAATGGAAACAAGCCATATAGTGCTTTCTTGGGTTTAAAATCCTCTTGTATTGAAGTGTACTTCCCTGTGCTTGTCTTTGCAAACTGTTAAAGTATTCAATCAATCAATCAATCAGTCTCACTTAGCCAGATGATCAGATTGAGTTCTCCGCCCACCGATACATCTGGTGACATCCAAATTCAAGAGGCTTTGTATAGGGGCTAAAACTGTGTGGAAACAGTCGGAGAAGCAATGCAATGGTGCATATTGGAAACCAACTCAGTGGCTTTGTGGTTAGAGCGTCCGTCCTGAGACTTGGAGGTCTGAGTTCAATCCCCGGCCAAGTCATACAAAAGACTACAAAATATAGGTACCCAATGCCTCCCTGCTTGGCACTCAGCATCGAGGGATGGATTGGGGGGTAAGTCCCTGCCACATACCAGCGTCATGTCCAGGGGGAGCACTTGTTTATCAAGCTGCCTCACGATACAGAAACAGGAGATAGGCTCCTGACCTACTGTATGGGCAACGTGGCTCGGGAACGGTTGGCTCCTAAGGCTACTTACTGACATCCAATGCGATGCGTTGTGAGCTTGTAGATCGGCTACTAAGACATTTGTGACTGTTTTTGTCTGGGAGACAGTCATCTCGCTGGTGCCCATTCTTCAGGGCATTTTTTATCCAAAATGAGTTAATAGCCCAGTTAGACTCTTCACATAAATGTCAGAGATTAAATACGACATGTGAATATGACTTAAAATAACAATAAATGCATAAACATGTAGCTAAGATATAAGTTAGAGCTACCACCGCTAATTCAAGTGGTGTTTTCTCTATGACTTTTTTAACTTGACTTCAGTTCTATAAGCTGTAGTTTCAAAGCTATTCACTCAATCTTATTAACCAATGTATCATTATTTTGCTATGATTCCCTGCTTTCATATGACATGCAATTTTAATTGAAAACATCAGAAAATGTTGACTGTCTCCCAGTCAAATTTGGTCACATTTGTCTAAGTAGCCGAATTGTAGTCGAGTAAAAGTATAATATTTTGCCTCTGAGATATAGTGGAGTAGAAGTAAAAGTACAGAAAATTGGAAATATTCCAGTAAAGTAAAAAAATACCTCAAAATTTTGCTTGTAGCCTACTTACAGTAGTTACATTAGTGTGCAAGTTAAACGGAGGAGAGATGTGTGAGCGATGTGTTTCGGGGGGGACAGAGAAAGGCAAAAGGTATTCACCGGCCAAGATGAATTTCACTGAACCAAACCCCAAAAGGCACCTTAGGGATTGTAAAGGAATTTTGGCATCTTTCTCTCTTTTATACTGTAGGTTTCAGCCCCCACGTCTCTTTCCACTCCTTTTTCTCCCTTGTCTAGTATTACTGTATGTGCATCTAACCGTGATCTATATCTCCCCAAACCTTTCTGTATGTGTGTTGCTGCTGCTGCTGGGCTGCCTGTGGAGATTCATTCCTGCTGAAGCAAAACTGCGACGGGGGAAAAAATTCACGGCGAGCAAAACGAAAAGAAACGAAGCATTTGATAAAAAAAATCTGTTTTCACTCAATCAAAAAGATTCAATTACTGGATACTAATGCCTCTCCCTATGCATCGCTCCTCTGGTGTTGTCTCCAGGTGCAAAACACAGATCTAGGCTGTTTCTTCAGCCAACAATGATATATAAGATCCGACAGTTATAGAGTTAGTGTGTTGACAGAAAAATACAATCCAACTAATGACCCGTGTTGCATAAAGGCAGGCAGCCATCTCTCTATCCTGTCATTCTCAAATGTCCTTTGCACCAAAGCGAATTTGCCTTTAAATATACACAAACACAGCATCGCTATACAGATATTCCCACAGTTGAAAGTCTGTGGCTACAGCCACTCAAACCCTGTATACTTTTTGACTGGGGTCCCCCAGGGATCTATACTTGGACCCTTCCTTTTTCCGTCTGCACCAGATCACCTATTCTCACCAAATGTTCACCTATTATGACATGTCCAGAATAGGGACACTATAGGGCAGGGGTCGGCAAGTAAGTTTGGCTCCAAAGCCATTAAATGGTGGGCCAGAACACAATCAATGGCTAATTTAGGACCTGGAACTTGTAACAAACAACTTTATATACAATAATAATAACTGTATTGTTATAAAAGTTACTACATAAAGATGTGGTATAACAATTGATAGAAAAGCATGTGGAATGAAATGTTACGGGTGCACACAGAAATTGCGTATGTAATCCTTTTTTGTGCAGGCGTCATCCTTGAATGTTTCACTTAGAGGATATTTAGTGAACATTTTATCTGGAGACAGAGAGTACTCCTTTTTCGAACAAGAGCTCTTTCATGGTTCAAGGTCTCTTAGAATGGCGAGAAACAATGTATCGTTTAAGGCATGTGAAACACAGCTTTGGTGTGTTTTTTAAACGTGAGAGGAGCTTTTCATCCAAAAGTCTCACGTGGAAAGTTGACGGTGAAAACGTAACATTCAAAGAATGGAAATAGAACGGTTTGTTCATCATACCTGATTTCATCAATTCAAAGCTATTGCTGTCCATATCCTACCTGGACCGTCAGTCAGTTATTGTAAATTATTTACAAAATCATTTGTCGGGGCCAGATATTATCGCTGGCGGGCCAGTTCTGGCCCACGGGCCGCCTGTTGGCTACCACTGCTATAGCGTTTAAGTGGTTAATTGCTTCAAATTGGGGCTCAGCAGATAATCTGCTAGAAACGTGTTTCAAAGGAGAGAAATCTAAGGTGTTGTTAGTCATATCAACTTGATCTCTGACCTTAAAGGTTCCGAGGGGGGGCCTGCACCTTCCTCAGGATCGTCCCCTCAAGGCAAATCGGGGAAAAAAGAACAACCACTTAGTGACAGCACAGGGGAAGACCGTCATATTCTAGCCTCATTGTACAAAAAACGAAAGCTACTGCTGCCCCAAACAATGGGCTCATATAAATCAGAGAAGAAAGAATCCATCAATTCTGGAGGCAGGAGCTGAATTGAAGACATCGTGTCTGTGCCATTATTTTTAATGATGTCTACGCGTTCCTTTGAAAAAAGAAATACGCTTGCATTGAAGAAACCGGATTTTTAAGAAGAAACTCACTTCAGCATTTGAGATGCCATGATTAAAGTGGCTCTCCAACACTTCAATAACAAAAGAACACAGCAGGGCTAATTCTGAAAAGTGTGGCTTTTTTTCCCTCCTCACAACGCTATAGCCAACAATAACATAATGCTGTCACCTGGGGAATTGGAGGCACAGCTAGAAATTCCTCCTGAAATATGGCCTCGGCCCGCTCCACTGCGCCTGGAGCGATCCAATGCAGTAATCTAAGGCTTTATTGCAATTGCTTTATGGCGAAAAGGTCAGCCCGGAGGGGTTAACAAGCCCCTGTCGCTGTAGAAGTGTCATTTTCAAAAGGAGACGACCGGCTGATGCTCCGACATTATGCTCCTCGGGTCTGACAGGAGTGACACGCCTCCTCCTCGCGTTTGCCCCGCCAAGTTCATTAGCTTAATATCCACGGACATCTGTTTAATGGGCCAGACATTTTACTACATCTTACCTAATCGGAGTGCTCCTCTGGGAAATCACCCTAAGGAGCTTCTATGACATCTCTGGACGGTCGCCGGTCGGTGGCATCCCCCCGAAACGCACCGGGCGGGCAGCTCCGTTATCACGCTGATTAGAAGCACCGCGAAATTGAGGCAGCTGCTACAGTAGGTGGCCCAGTGACTTTGAGCAGTTTCACTTTCAAAACCTTTGCATCATCATGCATGTCACACAAACAGAATGCGTTGCGTGTAGTTGATAAAAACAAGTTTGTTCAGTCCTATCCACAAATCCACCATTTAACTTCTTCTTCTTATCAAAACCATTGGTGTTGTTGTGTGCCGCAATTCTGTTTGTGTGACATGCATGATGCAAAGGTTTTGAGAGTGAAACTGGTCAAAGTCACTGGCCACCTACTGTGTGAACATACTTGTTATTTTAGGGAGTTGGATATAGAACTGATATAATGTAATGTGATATAATAATATGTGAATCTCACTGCATGTAGACATTCAAAATAAGATAACGTTTGGTCTGTTACACAAAAATCTATGCAGTGAACGTGTAAAGAGCAATGGTAATGGACGACTTACAGGAAGGTAATCAATTGTCTTTCGTGCTTAACCACTTAAAGACTATAGTATACTTTGTTGACCGGGGTCCCCAGGGGTCTATACTTGGTCCCGTCCTTTTTTCCCCTCTTCGACACATTGTGAGCTTGTAGATCTGCTATTTTCAAAGGATCTTTTATACATTTTAAACATTTGAAAACTTGTGAAATGGGACATTCTGCATAGTGAGTACTTACTACTTTTGCGTCTACATTGCGTCTACAATGCGACGCATTGTGAGCTTGTAGATCTGCTATTTTTAAATTGCAGATAACATTTTATACATTTGAAAAGTTGTGAAATGGGACATTCTGCATAATGAGTACTTTCTACTTTTATTACTTTAAGTACATTCTGATACCAATACGTTTGTACTGTTACTCAAGTACATTTTTAATTCTCGACTTTTACCTGTTACAGAGGATTTCTACATTGCAGTATTGATACTTTTACTTAAGTAAAAAATGTACGAAGTACTTTTTCCAGCACTGCTTTATCGTGGCCATCCAGCGACCCACCAGACCCCCGGCTGTGACCCACTTATGGATCACGTCACGACCCACACAGTTTGAAAACCGCTGCACTGCGTCATAACACCCAGGGGTGCCTCTGTCATTCACCTGTCTTTACTGAAGGACATAATCCAGTCTCTCTGTGCGCCCGCATGCAGCGATGCATCGATTGAAGGGAGGACCGCTATGGCACCCTGTGGTGCTCCACGGTTCCCCCACAATGGCCACAAAGTATCCAAACTTCAAGTGTTTTTTTTGTCTGCTAATAGGAATGAATGGAGTGCCGAGGCCATTTAGGGCTTGAGGCTGTCCTGACTGATGTTGATGTAACATGATGGATAAATACACTGCTTAAATGTGTTCTCTATCCAGTTTGTAGCACCTGTGCAGATGGCCAGGTCAGACTTTAAAGGGCAAGACCACTTTGGTAAAGGTTTGGGTTGTTACCTTTTGGCATGATTTAACTCCAGGTGGACAAGAAATCTAAAATAATTGCTCCATTGATTAGAAATTGATGATTCAAAATATGCTCCTCGTTGACTTACAGTACATTGTACGGTCTTTTAGCACACAAACGAACACAAACAAAGCTGATTCGGACAATATAGAACATCACCAAACCCAGTACTGTTTATTTGTTCAATAAAAATCCTTCCTGTTGATTTTACTATTTGAAGATCCGTGGATCTGGATACGCGGATCCAGTCTGGGTTTTCTTCCTAATGAAAATAGCAAAATCAACAGGTTTTGTGATGTTCTATATCAGGGTTCCCCAATAGGTGGCCCGTGAGAGGCAACTGTCCGGCCCGCGACGACTCCTGTCATAAAAATTCACATCTGTAAGTAAATAGTTGATTCTGGACTTATTTTGATTTTCAGTATGTACAACTGGCTGCTGTTAATCTGTATTACTTTTCAAGCAGACTGTAACAACCAAATATTTTAAGTAAATAATTGGTTCTCAACTTATTTCTTCTTGTTTCCTGAGTGCATGTTTTCCTTGTGTGACCCTCAACAGAATCCCAGGCCTAAAATAACACAGTGTCAAATTAGCTAGATTAGAGAAAAAAAAAGAATAAAAAATTATTTCGGCACAATGCCCCTGGCCCTCGGCTTGGTACCCTAGATATAATTTGGCCCTTGGGGAAAACTAATTGGGGAACCCTGTTCTATATTGTCTGAATCAACTTTGTTTGCGTTCATTTACGTGCGAAAAGAGTGACTTTGAGAGCTGTTTCAGCGTATAATGTACAGTAAGTCAATGAGGAGCATATTTTGAATTCTCAATTTCTAATCAATGGAGCAATTATTTTTTATTTCTTTTCCACGTTTGGAGTTACATCATGGCAAGGTAACTACACAACCCAAACCTCTACCAAAGTGGTCTTGCCCTTTAAGTCAATTTACTATTTTACTGGTGAGAATTGCACAATACTGTAGTTATGCCTGCATTTTAATCTATCTAATATATCTGATGTTTCCTTTGTTTAAATTTTGCCGTTGCCTGGCTATGAGAATAATGACATGCTTTTATCATGTTTGCCGTGCATTCTGTGTTTTGTGCTCGACCACAATGTGCCCTGTGTGTGTGTGTGTGTGTGTGTGTGTGTGTGTGTGTGTGTGTGTGTGCTTTAATAGCATGCAGCAAGGATAGCATACTGTCTACATTTTATTTATGGGGCAACAGGGTTGGGTTTTTTCTTTATTCCCTAAACGAGTTTGCGTTTGAACGCTTGTTTGCGGAGTTGAACAATTCCACACCTGTGGTCCAGATAAGCGACGTGGCCATTAGGCACACGATGTGTGGTCCTGTCATTGACCATAATGGCCGCCGTTCACCCGGTATACTCTCCCCTGCAGGAAGAGTTGCCGATGGTTCCAAGCACTCATTACGGTGGTCATGCATCCCTCGTCATAATGTCACCGCATATAATATGCAAATGACGCATTTCCCCCTCGTTTATTAATGGAAGCTATTTTAAATGATTGATGACTGAACATACATACGCTGGCATTTTAGGCATTGGTGGTGCTAAACTCTCTGCCTCGACCCCTTTCAGATAAATCATACCATCAGCCTCCACTTTTAGGGTGGATGGAAGCTCTGTGCGTTAAGGCTGAACAGAACAGAAGAGCCTCCCCAAGCCTCCTGTTGTTGGGCGGTGTGAAGAGAGCAGGCCATGGGCAGCACTCCAAGTGATTACTTGAACCACAGGCACGGCACTCTCTCCCTCCCTCTCTCTCCTCTCTCTCTCTCTCTCTCTCTCTCTCTCTCTCTCTCTCTCTCTGTCTCCCCCCTCTCCCCTATCTCTCTTTCTCTCTCTCTGTCTGTCGCTCTGTCTCATTCTCGCTCTCTTTCTGTTTGTGTCTTCCGGTTTACCTGTACCTTTTTCTCCTAACCCGTTCAAATCCGGGAAAGGCATCTGTGTCATTTTAGATTATTAGCGTTGGCTATTCAAAAATAGCAGATGTACAAGCTCACAGCGCGTCACTTCGTGCCGCGCTGCGAGCTTGTACATCTGCTATTTTTGAACATTTTTGAAAAATCAAAAAAAAGTGTGAGAACTACTGATTTTGAAGGCATTTTGTAGAATCGGCCTCAGGTCTTTATGGGTTAACACTGTTCGCTCCTTCCCTTTTTCTATATTCTCTCTCTCTCTCTCTCTCTCTCTCTCTCTCTCTCTCTCTCTCTCTCTCTCCCTCTCTCTCCCCCTCTCCCTCTCCCTCCCTCCTAGAGAAGGTATACCTCCATGCACACCCTGGGAGTAGATGTCGCTTATAGCAGATAACAAGGCTGTGCCGCAACCCAGCCATGACAGGGAACGAGGCACAGAGTGGACACACACAGAGAGAGAGAGAGAGAGAGAGAGAGAGAGGGTAGAGCGTGCCCATCTGTCAGTGCCTTATCATTGCTAATATGCCACCATGCGTTTCCCCGGGAGACCAGTTTGTTGGGGAGGTGAGCAAGTGATTACCAACAGTAAAGCAGCCGACCGGCTATACCCTGTATCACACCACTATTATGGTGCTGAATGTTGTCCTGTACTGTATAGAAACAGACATGATCCAATCCTATCCACTTTATTTATAGAGCACATTTAAAACAACAGTGTTGAACCAAAGTGCTGTAAACTCAGCAACAAAATATACTAAAATATACAAGAGCAAAACAATACACAATAAACAGGACAACATATAGACACAATGCCTGGTGGAACAACAACTCTCAGGTCTGAATTTTCGAACACCAAGGAGTACAAGTGAGTTTTCAAACGTGATTTAAACACAGGCAGTGTTTGAGAAAAACATTTAAAAAATAAATAATAAATATAGCTGCAAGCAGCGATAAGCAGGGCCAGGGAATGCAGAAAGAAAAAAGAAAGAAGCAATGATAAGTAATATGCACAATAAGCCATAGAAACATAGAAGAATGAACTTGAGAGAAAGAAGACCATGCAATTAACAAATGAGCATTTTAAACCCTCACTAACCCTAACCTCAGTAAAACAACGCCTAAGCCTATCCTCAAGAAACACTATGTGTAAACCCAAGAATGCCAAATCATGATCACCTCAATACATTGTCGCGGACAGGGATCGAACCAGCGATCTACGGACTCCGAGGTTGCCTCTCTTCTCAGAGCTAGATATATGGCCTCCCTGGTAGTGTCTGTTGATATTTATAAGTATTTCCGTCCATTATGAACCAAGCCTCTGTGTCCCGAATTACTCTAGATCACTGGTTCACAAACCATTTACCAATAAAGGCATTTTTGTGTCTCCTCGGAACGAAAACTAGTGAAAGTAGCCGATCTACAAGCTCACAAAACGTTGCTATCTGAAAAGTTGTGAGATTGTAGATCGGCTATTTTCACAATGAAGTTTGTCATACATTGCAAAAACATACTCTCTCCAAGAAGCATTTCATGTTACCTTTAACAGTTGCACATGCATTAATTGATACAGTCATGTTTTGTGCGATACAATTGAAAAGTAGCCAGCAAGAGGTGAGGCTTGAACCGGTGACCCTGCGATCCAGAGGCTGATGCTGAAGTGAGACACCATTGGACCAACAGACCAGAACCAGTGAAAAAAGAATTCACACTAACACTAACACTAAGATCACTCGTTCACAAACCATTTACCAATAGAGAAATTGTCTCCTCGAAACCGAAACCAGTGAAAGCAGCCGATCTACAAGCTCACAAAACGTTGCTATCTGAAAAGTTGTGAGATTGTAGATCGGCTATTTTCACAATGAAGACGAAGTACGTCATACATTGAAAAAACATACTCTCAAATAAGCATTTCATGTTATCTTTACCGTTTGCACATACAGTCATGTTTTTTGCAATTCAACTTAAATGAGTCTGCATCAAGTGAGGCTTGAACTGGCAACCTTGCGGTCGTGAGGCACTCGCTTAAGGGAGAAGCCATTGGACCAACAGACAAGACCTGTGAAAAAAGAGATCACACATATGATACAGTTTCACGCAAATAGCTGAAAAATCCTGGGTTTAAGTGTTTTTCAAACTGCTCAAAATTGCCAATCTAAGGGCGGAGCTTACTGGTCAACGTGATAGATGTGTTCCTCATGAGTCAAGGCACATGTGTAAGCAGGTTTAATGGATGTCGGCCAAACGAGGCATGACTTTTGCCTGTTTAAAGTTTGCATTTTCAAAAAAATTGACCAATTGGAGTAAGATTGGTTTCAGTGATATTTGGAATGACCCTCAACATTACCGCAAAGTTTCAAAGAAATGTGAGTCTGCATGTATGTGTTAGGGGCAGATGAATAATTGTCATAAAACTGCAATATTCATTGGCTCATTAAAGCTTCATTTTTTCACTTATGGAAAATCCGCTGCATCGTTTTGTCGGCATAGGTCCAAAGTTCATGTGTAAAAAGTTTCGTGCAGATTACTCAAAAATCCCAGGAGGAGATAGGTTTTAACTGTTTTTCATATAATTCAAAATGGTGGGAGATCTAAAGGTCAGAGGTCAAAAGTCATAGTGTGAAAGTTGTTCATCATGAGTAGACGCATATGTGTATTGAAGTTTCATGGCTGTAGGTCAAACAGGGCATGAGTTGTACCTGTTCAAAGTTGGCATTTTCAATTGAGTGCTATAGCGCCACCTTTTAGTTTTTCATGACCATCTATCATATGGCCGAGTTTCGTAAAAAGCGTATGCACGGTTCAGCCAGAACTGTGAAAAGTGGCAGAAGTGACAGAATAATACCAATATCAAAACGAAGCCATGCTGGCAGCCTGGCCCCGTAATAAATAAGAAGCACCTGCGTTCCTTGTTCCTTGTTCCTTGTTCCTTGTAAATTATATGATTTTTGACCTGGATCGTGAACGTTTTATACCCAGAAGTTAGTCATCTCTTTGGGGCATTGATGATACCCACCACCAAGTTTAATGCAAATCTGCCCTTCCATTATCCAAGTTATTTTGACACAGACATAGACAGAACCTCTTACAATAACGCACACTCAAACACAACTAGACACAAGAACAATATATAACAGGGGTTCCCAAACTTTTCCCTGCAAGGACCCCCAAATAGCCATAGCCTCCGGTTGTGGTCCGCCCCCATTGGCAGAATGACTTAAAACCGAAAATAGCCAATTAAAGTGAAACTAGCCGGCTGTGCCTATGCTGCAGCACAGCCTTGCCTGCCAACAACCACAATATAGCACTCCCCCTCGTGTCTTATTGCTTAAGTATGGAATCACTAGATCCCAGAAAGGGGTTTATAGTGTAGCATGGCTAATGTTTAATAGATTGCAAAATACGGTAGCATGGTCCAAAGTTACAATGATACAATAATTACTTGACTACTGATCAAGATCCAACTAGCCTTTAAGGGGTCAAGAAGCAGCTTGTTTTAATATCCTACAATTTGACTGTAAATTACACACTGCTGCCGTGGAATCGGCACACACCACGTGTAAACCATCTGTAACCTACTATGTGTTACAATAAAGCTTGGAGGGCGTGATAATATACACCGTATCACATTCATTGTCTCGTAACCCAAATGATGGTATTTCCTGTCTCACAGTGCAGGTGTGAACTGGTTCAAGTCTCACATCATCGACCTACTGACCCCGTCGAATGCAGATATGACTACAGGGCTCGTTACCAACCACCTGTATCACTTCATCACCCATCTTACCAGGGCTGTTGTCCCCCCCCCCCCCCCCCTTCATTATTGTTGGTCTACTACTACTACTACTACTACTACTACTACTACTACTACTACTACTACTACTACTACTACTAATTTACTTAAGTACTGTACTTGAGTACAATTTTGAGGTATTTGTACTTTACTTGAGTATTTCCAATTTCCAATACTTTTACTTCTACTCCACTACATCTCGGATCCAAATATTGTGCTTTTACTCCACTACAATAATTTGAATACTTTAGCTACTAGTTACTTTGTACATTTGTATTATTATTACAAAACACACATTAACAGCTCTGCATACATTTCAGCCATTTGAAAATAGCCGAGAATAGTAGATCGGCTATTTTCTAAAGATTTTTATACATTTGAAAACTTTAAATGGGACATTCTGCGTAATGAGTACTTTTACTTTAGGTACTTTAAGTACATGCTGATGCCAATACGTTTGTACTTTTACTCAAATACATTTAGAATTCCGGACTTTTACTTGTAACAGAGTATTTCTATATTGCAGTATTGATACTTTTACTTATGTAAAACAAAACACTACTACAACAAATAATAATAATAAACAAGAAAAAAGGATAACCTCTGATTAACCACTTAAAGGGGAATACCACTCATTTTCAACATTGAACTATGTCTTTAATACACCTTAGAGCTGTTGTGTGGAAATAAGAAAAAAAGTCACCCCCCCGATGTTAAAGACATAGTTCAATGTTGAAAATGAGTGGTATGCCCCTTTAAGCCCTACTGTATGTACTTTGTTGTGCAATGAACAGCAAAAGCTTTGTGGCGAGCGTGCCTGTGTTCCCTCAGCCCTATGTTCCCCTAAAACTCACACTAACTCTAACCTCTATTCCCAAGCCCTTAACCCATTAAGACCTGGAACTGTGTCATTTTTAGATTTGAGCTAAAAAGCATTATTTTACACGTTGGGCTATTCAAAAATAGCAGATATACAAGCTCATAGCGCGGCACCGAGTGCCGCGCTACGAGCTTGTAGATCTGCTATTTTTGAAAAATCGTGAAAATGTGTGCAAATCTTTGAATATATATTTTTTTAAAGCGAACATTTTTAACTCAAATCGTTGCTTCTGGGGGTCCCTGGAACTAAATATTTTGATGGGGGTACAATACATATAATTTTGGGGGTTCTTGACATGAAAAAGATTGAGCACCACTGATATAGAAACATACGTTTTTCAGAATACCGTTGAGATTTAGGAGACATGTAGAATCGGCTTCAGGTCTCAATTAAACTAAGGTCACATAATACTGTAGGGTGCTGAGCAAACATACAGTAGGCATGACCCCTCTTTGCAGGGGAGTATCAGTATACTCACATTTGTTACTTAAGTAAAAGTATCAATACTGCAATGTAGGAAATACTCTGTTACAAGTAATAGTCCGGAATTCGAAATAAGTGAAAGTACACAAGTTTTGGTATGAAAATGTACTTAAAGTACCAAAAGTAGAAAGTATTCATCGTGCAGAAATGTCCCGTTTCACAAGTTTTCAAATGTATAAAAATCTTTTGAAAATAGCCGAATTGGGCTGAAGTGGGTAACGTATGTTTTTGTAATAAGTAAAGTAAAAAATACCTCAAAATTGTACTTAAGTACTGTACTTGAGTACGTGTACTTAGTTACTTTACACCACTCGACTTACGTATCTTATATCAAATACAGATAGAGTACAGTATGCAGCAAAAATAGGCCATGCTACAGGTAAACACACTGAAATAAGATCTGGGCACTAAAGTTAGCACACCCCAGGGATGGGCACGAAACCAGAGGATGGGAGTGTTTGCACCTGGGGCGTCTGTCCCTGTGGTGTAGGGGGCAGCGCTCTATTTTCTAAACTCACATCTGAAGAAGGCACTTCTGCACTCTACAACAAAGGTTTCAGCCATTCAAGCCCATTATCAGTTATACTGATATTGATTGCTATTTGCAAATCCTCCTCTGTGCATTTAAATTATGTATGAACATCCTATTAGTTTCCTTTGTAGAAAACCTTTAATTTCCTAGTGTGAAACAAGTTTTGGATTTGTTGTTCGCGCACACACACACGCACACACACACACACACACACACACACACACACACACACACACTAGGGGTGTGCCGATATATCGTCCCGCTATATATCGCGATACGTTTTTGTGACGATATGTATCGTTTGGGAAAAGATAATAATAATAATAAAATAAATTGCAATAATAATAATAATGCAAAAACAGAAGTATTTATTTGCATTTGTCTTTTTCCCCCCCCATATATTTTCATAATAAAAAAGTGCCATGTATCATATCGATGTCGTGAGCCCAATATCGTATCGTATCGTTTCATGAAATTAGTGTATCGGCACACCCCTAACACACACACGTGCACGCGCGTGCGCGCACACACACACACAGACACACACGCACACACGCACGCACACACACACACACACACACACACACACACACACACACACACACACACACGTGACACACACGTGACACACACACACACACACACACACACACACACACACACACACACACGTACACACACACACACACACACACACACACGTGCACACACACACACACACACACACACACACACACACACACACACACACACACACACACACACACACACACACACACACACACACACACACATACGGTGCCTTAATCACGCAAAGTTCAGTTCAGCTGTATTACGTTTTATATCACTTTAAAAAGGGCGTCTGGCTTATTTATAGCCTTTCCTGTTGTCTGATGTAAGATTAGGATTTAATGCAATATGCTGCTACGCTCTGTGGTGAGATGGAGAAGATTGAGGGCTTAATTACACATCACATCCCTTAACTGATAACTGTGAACTGATTGAGCGTGACTGGTTTGTTTCCCATGATCCCATCAACAGAGATAAAACAGTGACTGGAGCCAAAGGGGGGGTTGAGACGGGGGGCAGAACTGATTGCTGGAGCTCATTATGTCAAGTTTGTAATGGACAACAACATTCAAATATACCTGAACAGACTGGGACTCCAGGGGTAATTACGGACATCAAGGAATGAAAAGGGTCCGATTTTGTGTGTGTGTGTGTGTGTATGTGTGTGTGTGTGTGTGTGCGTGTGTGTGTGTGTGTGTGTGTGTGTGTGTGTGTGTGTGTGTGTGTGTGCGTGTGCGTGTGCGTGTGCGTGTGTGTGTGTGTGTGATTGCATGTGTGTGTGCGTGCGCGAATATCGACACTATAGGGGCAAAAAAACTCGTAACTCCATATTTCTTATTTTTATGTATTCTTTTCCATAAATTAATGCCCTATGTCATACAGTACGACAATTTCATGCAAAAGTAGCACAAAATTGCAGATCTACAAGCTCACAACATGTCGAATTGTTGAAATGACATACCCAAAAAAGTGCTGAAAATGGTTCAGCCCGTCTGTGGGTTTTAGAAGTAAATATTTAACCAATGAAAAGTATTATTAACAAGCGCTTATGTGACTAAAATAATAACGACATCGGTTCCAATTGGAACACAGAAAAGTAAACAGTTTTGGACGGAAAGGTTTCCATCTGACAGCGACGATAATGTGTGTGCCTGCTGCCCATTAATGGTAGAGCTGCTGCTGCACTGAGTTGCTCCTGCAGGAGTGTTCCTATTAGACTGTGCAGCAAGCTGCAAGTGTTCTCAAATCCTGTCGGTAATTGCCCCCCGTATAATAACTCCTCTATTGGCCACACTTGAAGAGGTTTTTAAGGGTTACATTTTGCCACTTGACAAAATAGAAGAAATTGTCATACCGGCATGCAGGGCACACACAGCCATTTTCTCAGCACCGGTTGTGCGAAGCTCATAAAAGCACCGAGGCACACAAAAGAATGTGGCATAAAAACGCCATTGTTTGGGGTTAGGTTATAGGCCCTTGTAGATGTAGGTACGTATATATCTCCTGTAGATCACAGCGGATAATTGAATCCTTTGAAGTAACCGGGCGAGCTTTAGAGGGGAGGAAACAGAATAGAGGAGTTGAATACATCCTTATCCCCTTAGAGAGGAAAGGACCAGTGTTCCTAAATAATAAAAAAAAATATATATATTTTTTTTATCCCACGATTTTGTAACCCATTTTTTCACCAAGTGCCGATTGTCTAAGTGATCCTGGGCGCTACACTCCCTCTGCCAGCCTAGGGAGATCCTACTGCCGAGCTCATGCCTCCTTCAATGCATGAGAGCTAGCAAGCCGCTTCTTATCACCTGACAGGGGGGAGGTTCCCTGGTTAGACGTAGCGTGTGGAAGGAACACGTTATTCCAACCAGTTCCTTTCCCCTCCATCAGGCGCCCCGGCTGGCCAGGGGGAGGCAGTATAGAGATCAGGATTACTGCATGTTTTTGTGAGGGTACCTACCCTAGGAGACACGGGGAGAACATGCAAACTCCAATTATAGTTTTTTCTCAAAATGCGTCTGAGCTTGTAGATCTGCTATTTTTGCTACTTTTGTGTGACATAGAATGGTGAAAAAAGTATATGTAATGTGGCCCTCTGGAGTGAGTGTGGAAATATAGTGGCCCTCTCCATCATCAAAGTTGCCCACCCCCATGGTGTAAAGTGCAGCAATGCCCATTTTGTCTGACTTACAAGTAAAAAACACTCTCAAAGATTACTCCCAGCAAAGTGCCATTTCAGTTCCTCCTGTCAAACCCACGCTGGGTGATTGATGGTACAGTCGCCTGCTGATTTGTTCAAGAGAAACACCCTCCATCCACCTCACCCCTTAAAGTGGACATGGGTGCTGGCTGTTGGTGTTTGGAGAGTGGACCAGAAACTTGCTTGCTTTTACACATGGACTCACGTAAAAAAACTGCTTTTTTGGAAGAGCGGGGGTGTTATTTTTCAGCAGGACACGTTAGCTGTGTTATCACAGGGGCGTGCCAGCTTTTTCTGTTTCTCTTTCTGTGGCACGCAGGGGAAATAAGAGATGTACCGCAACGAAAAAAAGAAAGCCAACGGTAACCCTATCCTTCATAACACATTGATATAGAGCAGGACTTCAGACTGAGCTCCTCCCTGGCGAGCATATACGCTCACGACTTATTCTCTGTGTAAAGACAATTCGTAATTACCGCATATCGCCCCCTATCGAGGCCTTGTTGCCTCACCACTGGCTTAATATATTGATTCACTGAATTGATGGCATTGACTGGATTTCCCGAGATTTCGAGATAAGAAGCCAGGATCTGAAAACTACGTTTCATGTGGTTTTTGAGTTTTTTAAGTCTCTGAAAGGTCTGCAGACACTGAGCTGTTATTGAACACAGTAATAAAAGGAAAGCGTTTTGAATCATGAAAGAAAGAAAAAAACTTTCCAAAGCTTCAATGCTTTCTGTCTCAAACTGCCACATTAAACTTGTTTTGGAGGCCCGAAATATTGCCATCACTTGTTTAACCTGTTCCTTGAAAAGTGGTAATTTACGGGTGGTAAATTTGTAAATTACAAATGGATATGTTATCACTGAGGATTTTACTGTGTGGTAACTTCCTAGTTGGCATCAAATGGTGTGTGTGTGTGTGTGTGTGTGTGTGTGTGTGTGTGTGTGTGTGTGTGTGTGTGTGTGTGTGTGTGTGTGTGTGTGTGTGTGTGTGTGTGTGTGTGTGTGTGTGTGTGTGTGTGTGCGCGCGCACGCATATGCATACAGTATGTGTACTGTACAGTAGCTGTTGTATTTCTGTACGCACGAAGTGTTTCATTTTTAGGTATCACTGTCTAGATCTACCTGCGTGCGTGCGTGCGTGCGTGCGTGCGTGCGTGCGTGCGTGCGTGCGTGCGTGCGTGCGTGCGTGCGTGCGTGCGTGCGTGCGTGCGTGCGTGCGTGCGTGCGTGCGTGCGTGCGTGCGTGCGTGCGTGCGTGCGTGCGTGCGTGCGGGCGGGCGTGCGTGCGTGTTGTGTGTTTGTGTGACAGTAGTGTAGATACTTTCTGTATGTGTACCTGTAGCATTTCTGTACACAGGAAGTGTTGTATTTTTTTTAAAGTATCATTGTCTAGATCTACATGTCTCTCTACCTGTGTGTGTGTGTGTGTGTGTGTGTGTGTGTGTGTGTGTGTGCGCGCGCGCGCGCGTGTGTGTGTGCAGCTATTTCTACACTGTGACGCGGCCTGGGAACTTGTGCGTACGTGCTGTGTGAATGTGTGTAGCTGTCGTTTGTGTTTGTTGTGTGCAGCTGTCGTGTTTTTTTTTTATGTGTACCATTCTCGCCGGTGGCGGTGGGTATAACTCGCCACATAAATCTGTCCTCATCCTCAAAGAGGGAAGAAGACAGCAATCACCACACAAAGGCTGCAAGTCACTGCCTCCAAACCATCTATTTGTCACTTGCCAGAAATCCAGATGGCACAAAGTCTATACATCACAGAATAATGCCTATTTTTTTTTTTTTTCTCCCCTCTTTTTTTACACTGCCTTGTTTGACACGATGTGTGGGCCTTTTGTGGAGGGCCGTGACAAAACCACATTCACTGGGTGACCGAGACCCCTCCGACCGTCCACTGGAAACCACTGTCTGTGACCCCGGCCGTCATAGAAAGCCCGGAGAGACACAACGGCCCGCCTTGTGCTCTGTGGGTTCATAACTATAGAGGGAACACTGGCTGTTAAAGACGGCGTTTCATTGACTTTACAACCCTCCATTATTGCAATACAAATACTGTAGTTTCGTAATGACACATCCCGTGCGCGACGAACAGAATTCTTCCCATAACTCTTGAAGAATGAACGGACTGCGGAAGTGTGTCCCTCCTTTGGAATTCAGACGTTACTGAGCCGATTTCTGTCGTGATATATACATGACTGCACGCATTTGCTACTCGAGGCACTTCCTTTCATGTTTAACCCATTAAGGCCTGAGGTTCCGATTCTGCAAAAGGTCTTCTAAATCCTAACAGTGTTTTGAAAAAAAACTCATGTTGCTATGTCAGTGGTTCTCAAACTTTTTCATGTCAAGGACCCCAAAATGTATATGTATTCGGCCGCGGACCCCCATCTCAAAATATTTTGTTCCAGGGACCCCCCAGAAGCAAAGATGTCAGTTTACAAATGTTCGCTTTAAAAAAAGATATATTCAAGATTTGCACACATTTTCTAGATTTGTCAAAAATAGCCAAAATGTAAAATAATGCTTTTTAGCTCAAATCTAAAAGTGACACAGATGCGTTCCCGGTCTTAATGGGTTAAAAAATGACCAGAATGTCATTGTTCTTTCACTGCTTGCGCGAGACGAGAGCGTCAGCAGCGGCGCGTGCGACGTTTGAATTGGAGAATAAATGTGCCACGTCTTGGGGAACGGCACGCGCCTAATAGGTACCATAACACTTAAATGTTTAATGCCTGTAAAACATCTCCGCATTTAAACGCCCGTGTGGATTAGCATTTCGCCACGGACGGCTGCGGGAGTTAATATAAGAGCGAGGGAAATGAGCAAGAGTACGACACAGCTTAAGCATGAGGAAAGAATGACAGTGTGTGAGCGAGAGAGAGAGAGAGAGAGAGCGAGAGCGGTGAAGGCCAGAAATTGGCACGCCTCATAGCGTTTCTCTGTGGATGGCTTGTTTTTTTGCAGAGAGAGACTGCATGACCTCTTTATTCCACAATAATGGAGTTTCCATTGAAAACTTTGAAATGGCTCCAGACACATTTTTTTCCCCTCTCAGCCTCAGGCCGCATCCCATACAAAAAAGGGAGCAAATTTATGCTCGTCCCTCACATCACAATGCATCGAATGATACGAACGATACAAATGCTGCATGTTGTTATTTTAGTGTCAGATGTGTTAAACAGTGAGGGACACAGCACTGTGCATGTTGTTATTTTAGTGTCAGATGTGTTAAACAGAGAGGGACACAGCACTGTGCATGTTGTTATTATTAGTGTCAGATGTGTTAAACAGAGAGGGACACAGCACTGTGCATGTTGTTATTTTAGTGTCAGATGTGTTAAACAGTGTTGGTTTAAATTAAAAATTATTGTTAAACATCTGCATGACTTAATTTGTATTTATTTATTTTTGATTGCCTGTTATCTCTCCTATTGGCGCCACATCAATACAGCATGGAATCTTTGACAAAAATCATGTCCAACGACAACAACATATTCGAAGTCTTGGGTCTGAGAGTCTAAATCTCATCAAACGGTGGTCCGTGGCTCAAATGCCAAATAAATAATGCACCTTGATATGAAAAGGGTTGGAAACCACTGTACAAAGGGATACCGAGCGTATAATGTACATACAGCATGATACAGTGCTGATTTCTGCAAACCTGTAAGAACCGTTACTGTACATCGCATCCTGTCAGTGGTGGAAAAAGTACTCAAATGTTTATTTAAGTAAAAGTATCTATACTGCAATGTAGAAGTACTCTGTTACAAGTAAAAGTTAGGAATTCTAAATTTACTTGAGTAAAAGTACAAAAGTATTGGTATAAAAATGTACTTAAAGTACCAAAAGTAAAAGTACTAAAATATTAGAAAATAGCAGATCTACAAGCTCACAACGCGTCGCGATGCGACGCGTTGTGTAAAATGTATAAATTAGGGCTAAAGTTGTTAATGTATGTTTCATAATATCAGAATTTATATCTGAAAAGTAACTAGTAACTAAAGTTTTCAAATAATTGTAGTGGAGTAAAAGTACAATATTTGCCTCTGAGATGTAGTGGAGTAGAAGTAAAAGTATTGGATATTGGAAATGCTCAAGTAAAGAACAAATACCTCAAAATTGTACTTAAGTACAGAACTTAAGTAAATGTACTTACAGTAGTTACTTTCCACCACTGCAAATGTCTCGGCTAGATTTCTAGGTTCACGGACAGCCCCCGTTTTTCTGGTTGTGTATTTTCAAGGCAGGTTTCAATATGTCCTCATGCTAAACATCACAAGGGACACAACGACGCCGTCACATCCTGTGTACATCTAAATGCAAATGTTTTGCACTGGATTCCTCAAAGGGATCGCTGTGAAGAAAGCAGCTGACAGCTTGCCTTTGGTTCCTTCCTTTTGAACCGCTTAAAAACCCTGTTATATTATATTGACCGGGGTCCCCCAGGGCTCTTTACTAGGCCTCCTCTTTTTTTCACTCTACATCAAAATCTCTTCGCAGAAAATAGCCGATCTACAAGCTCAAAACGCGTCTCGTTACGACGCGTACTAGTGGGTTACATCTGCTATTTTTGCGGAATGTTCAACCTCTTATGACATGTTCGAGAATAGGGACGCTAAGGTTTAAGTCAGTGGTTCTCAAAGTGGGGTCCGGGGACCCCCAGGGGTCCTTGGGGGGGTGTACCAGGGGGTCCCAAGCAAATTTAGTTAATAAAGCGTCACAATCAATTTAACTACTTTATCCATATTTGATACTTTGGCTATTCAAAAATAGCAGATCTACAAGCTCATAGCGCATCACTGAGTGCCGCGCTATGAGCTTGTAGATCTGCTATTTTTGAAAAGTCGTGAAAATGTGTGCAAATCTTTAAATCTGTTTTTTTTTTAAGGCGAACATTTTTAACTAAAATCTTTGCTTCTGGGGGTCCCTGGCACTGGCATACGTATCAATTTGCGGGTCCTTGGCACGAAAACGTTTGAGAACCACTGGTTTAAAGTGGTTAAGCCAATGTCCACCCTTGCCTCCAAAAGCCAACGAGCCCAGCGGACGCCATACACCCGGGACAGGAACCTTCTCTGGCTCTAAACACTGTCACTAACGGAGGGAGCTGGCAGTGATGAAAGAAGGGGAACGATGTAGCAAGAGGCCAGTGGGCTCCAGTGTCTCCTTTGCGTTGCTTGTAAACCCACGAAGATGTCAAAGTGACCTCATTCACACCGAATTCCAAAACTCGTACCACGGCTTGCATGCTCTGCTTCTGGTTGCGATTAAGTCACCTCCCTCAGGCACATCATGTCATACCAATAAAAAAACCCTATCTGATGTTATGTGATTAATAAGAACGCAAACAAGCGTTTTATAGAGCGTACAGCCCCGAATAACTCGAACGAAACGATGCGTGAAATGCGTTATCCTAATTGCGTCAGGGTATCATAAATGAGCTTGCAAAAACAAATAGTTTTGTCTCAATTACCATTCGCAAACATCCAGACAATGGAGCGTTTTCTCGTGATTTACGCATTCTATGAGCAATAAAACATAGTTTTAGAATGTCTCACTGAAGTCGCGTTGGCTGGCATGGAGCCACAGAGGGGAATGTTTCAGTCGAGGCCCAAATGGCTGCCAAGACTAGACGCCTCTAAATGCTTCTGTGGCATCGTAACCATGATTTACTGTCAGCCCGCCGGTATTCATCATCTGGAGCATTCCTGATCCCTGTTAACCACTTAAACCCTATATTCTTCAGTTGAACGGGGTCCCCCAGGGGTCTATGCTTGGAACCCCTCCTCTTCCCTCTACGCCAAAACTCTTCACCACAAATAGCCAATCTACAGGCTCACAACGCGGCTCGTTGCGATGCATTGTGAATTTGTAGATCGGTTATTTTTGCTAAATGCTTATTATGACCTGTCATGAACAGGGAGGCTAGGGTTCATGAGCCTGGGGGTTTCCCATCCCCCAGGAAGATCAAAATGGCGTGTGGTTACGGTCATTGGCTCCACAACATAGAAAAAGTCTTATTAGTCAGCAGTACGTACAGTATGTGTCCTATGATAGAATGCAAATGGTCTCGATTTCTATAGTGCCTTTATCCAAAGCGCTTTGCAATGTGCGTTCCATTCACCCACACACACACAGACACTCAACCTGGCAACCATGCAACATACTCACCCTCATCCCGGCAGCTAGTTAGGGGTTCCGTGTCTTGCTCAAGGACACTTTGACACAAAGCTATAGGATCCCACATGGCCACAGCCTCCCCACATGGAGCATAAACAAGGTTGCCGACGCAGAGGTTTCTGTGCTCACCAGCACGCCTGGTAGCAGTATCTCCTGGAAGCATAGATATTGTTTATATCAGTCTCAATATTAACCAAATGAACCACATGAGTCCCTGTTCTGGGCATGTCAGAATAGGCGAACATTCTGTGATCGGCTATTTTCAAGTATGAAGTTGAACCCGATCAAGTGTATAGTAGGGTTTAAAGGCATCAGGAGGTTGTAAAAAAGTGGAATTCTTACACACAGATCAGTTTTTCTAAAAATAAATAGTATTACAAATATAATTTGCTTAGTCAATGTCGGTGAAGAACTTCAACATAACAGAATCACTATTGGCGTCAAATCTTTTCCACCACTTGCCGTCCCATCTTACCAGGCATGTCTGTACTCTGTACCACACTGGACTACAGTAGGTTTTGATTGTACATACATAAATGATGTTTTTGTCTCCGCATTCCGTTAGGATAAGGGAGCCCATACAGACAGACAGTAAGCATCACCGTGGAAGCCGGAGGATTACTCAGAAGTCACACAGTAGCTCTTGATCCTGGCATGAAGGCCTCCATTTATATATACACACACACATAGCATGTGTTGCACAAAGAACGCCTCTGTAGGGCACCTGTCACTGTGTTCCACCCGCCTGTTTTTGTGTCTGCACTGACAGTGGTGTAATTAACGGCCTGACATGTCTCTTTGTGGGCCGGGGGGGTGAGAGACAAACTTTCTTATCTCAGATTATTAACTGCCGTTCAAACAGGGACAAGTAAACTAAACAACTCAAATTGTAGATGCTCTACGCATCAAAGTGCACGTTCTGTGTATATGCCGTTGTCTTAAAAATCGAGCAATTGTTCACATGGGGACATAATGATCGTTTAGTAGTACAAAGTCCTCGATCTCCAACCATCAGGCTGGTTTGTCAGCAACCACAACAACGATGCAGTATTAAGAATGCATCGGTTGTAGCCAGGGGGCTTCAGTGAGGGGATCCAAGCTTGAGTTGATTTCACACACACACGCACGCGCGCGCACACACGCACGCACACTCCCACGCACACACAGACACGCACACATACCATCAGTCATGCAGTGACAGTTACATCTCACACACACACACACACACCACACACACACACACACACACACACACACACACACACACACACACACACACACACACACACACACACACACACACACACACACACACACACACACACACACACACACGCACACACACCATCACTCATCTAGGCAGTGGCAGATACATGCATGAATCTGCTCTTTCAATCTACACATGTTTTACTGTGCAGTCGAAAACAAAACCAGGTCAGCTTTGACATTTTTAACGCCTCCCTCCCCTCCCTGCCAATGAAAAAAAAGAAAAGAAACATTTTAACCTCAGGAGTGTGAAGAAATAAAAAGAGCACAGCATGTGGAATGTGCGCACTGCAATAAAACGACAATACATGAAGAAGAAGAAGAAGAAAAAAACAAAACAAGCTCTGAGCCAGCAATCTCGGCCAAAACAGCTGATGACCGTGGTTCCACCGCGGTGACGCAACGGGAAGTGGACGCTGCCCCTCTGATAGACTCGGCCCTGGAGTCGATTTAGGCCCTTAATTGCGCCGCCGCCCGAGGCGTTGGTTATTGTCCGTTATCTGGGGGCCTTGATGTGACAGTCGGCCCGGCAAGGTATTCACAGCAGCAGCTCCCCTTGGCGCCGTTCCAGGCAGGATGCTGGAATAATAACAGCCCTTTACTGCGAGCTACTCCACCGCCACCTCCACCTCCACCACCACCCCAGAGCCTCCACCACTATTACTGTGTGTAATGCTAAGCATACTGTAGTGTAGCTCCGGGGCTCTGTTTGCGTCACGCCACTTTGTGGCTTTTCCACGCCAAGCCGGCCAACAAAAGCACCGCGATGACGATCGTACACGTTTGATGAATTGAATAATTGCCAGCTGATGAATGCAGTGTTCAGTTTTGCTGGTGGGGGGGGGGTTGTGCCTCTGCTTTTGACACCCCCTCCCCTCCGTTAATTTTTATAATTTTTTGGGGTCTTTTTCTGCCTTTATTGATACTGTAGGTACAGTAGACTGACAGGAAATGTGGAGAGAGAGATGCGGAGTAACATGGAGCAAAGGTCGTCGGGATCGGGAGTCGAACCCGCGACACGCTGTCAGGCGGCATTAGCAGGCTAGGTGCCCAGACGGCTACGCCAGCCGCCCGGGCATTTTTATCAACAGTCGGGATATGATTGATCTCTGCTTCAGGTCGGACTGATATTTATCCGTCTGTTTGATAGTTAGATAAAATCACAAAAATGTATATTAAACACACTAATCGTGACATCCCTATATCTTGGGCAAACTTTCTAAATTCTTCAAAATGTTTCCCTCTTTTTAAGTAAAAAAATAGCAGATCTACAAGCTCTACGATACATCGCAATACGACACTGTGTGGGGGCTGTTTTCGCCATTGGACATACAAATAAGTATAGTGCTTAAGTGGTTAGGAAAATGTTCCCTCCCCCTCTCTGTTTTTTTTGTGTGTGTTATTTTCTTTTACAAATTGAACCCTGGTCACACTACTTGTGGCTTTCCACGCCAAGCCGGCCAACAAAAGCAGCATGATGACGATGACATGTTGTTTTATCCATTTGAACCCCAGCATCCATCCATATTCTGGGGGGGAACATTCGCCAAAAATAGCCGATCTTCAAGCTCACAACGCGTCGCAACGCGACACGTTGTGAGCTTGTAGATCTGCTATTTTTTGGCGAAGAGATTTGGTGAAGACAGAAAAAAGTGGTCAAAGTTCAGTTTTAACTCAAGTCCAGTAGAGAACTGGAGGGAAGACTAGAGGGTTTTAAGTGGTGGTTATGCATTGAATAATTGCCAGAGTTATGAATTGATGGATGGAGAAAGAGATTATTCTCCCAATTATGTTCATCCTTTATTAAATACATTTTTGGAGAGCAGTTGAAATGTTTCTCGTTGACGGGGTTGGTCGTGCCAGATCATGGGGGGATTGCAGCGTTGGATCGTTGGAATGAACTTTTTTTTTAAGAGTCCCACATGAAAAGTTTCCTTCATTTGTAACAGATGAGAGAGGCTGAAAACGGTAAAATGGCACAGTTGTTGCAAGAGTGATGAGTTCACGCAGAATTTACTGGCTCGATTATTTTTGGTGGGAGTCCTGTAATATATACTGTAAAACGGGCCCTCCAGGAAAAAGAAAGGTGCTATTAGACACACAAACTATTTAGAAATTGAGATCTTTCAAAAACCTAGAGCCTTTAGTGTGTACTTTGATCGTTCCTCTTCAAATATATCATTTGTACGCTGCAGTTTTTTCAATGATCAGAGCATATTATCACTGTGTGTGTGTTTGTGTGTGTGTGTGTGTGTGTGTGTGTGTGTGTGTGTGTGTGTGTGGGTGTGGGTGTGTGTGCGTGTGTGTGTGTGTGTGTGTGTGTGTGTGTGTAAATGTCATTGTGCTTGTTGTTTCTGGGTTTGTGCATGTAATTATTGCATGCTTGCACACGCGCGTGTGTCCTTACCTCACCTAGTCATCTCTGCCAAAAAGCAGCGCTGCACATTTGTTTGTGTGTTTATGCATGATCTAATTTACACCTGACATCAAACTGCAATCCATCAGTCATCGCCTTGTATTCGTGTGTTCCTGCCAGTGGTATAAAGTAACTAGTACATTTACTCAAGTACTGTTTTTAACTTTACTGGAGTATTTCCAATTTTCAGTACTTTTACTTATACTCCACTACATCTCAAAGGCAAATATTGTTCTTCTACTCCACTAAAATTATTTGAAAACTTTAGTTACTAGTTACTTTGTAGATTTCAGCCATTTGAAAATAGCCGATCTACAAGCTCACAATGCGTTGCAATGCGACGCATTGTGAGCTTGTAGATCTGCTGTTTTCAAATGATTTTTATACATTTGAAAACTTGTGAAACGAGACATTCTTCATAATGAGTACTTTCTACTTTTGGTATTTTAAGTACATTTTGATACCAATACTTTTGTACTTTTACCCAAGTCAATTTTGAACTCCAGACTTTTACTTGTAACAGAGTATTTCTACATTGCAGTATTGATACTTTTACTTACTTTGAGTACTTTTTCAACCACTGGTGCCTGCTATCCCTAGTAAGTAATCACATAATGTATTCTAACCTGCGTTCCTTCTGCACTGTGGTCAGATCTCATGTCTCCCCACTCACAGTGCAAAACACTCGTGTAGGTGTAGAGCTGCTTCTACACATGTAAGTAAGTAAGTAAGTAAATTTTATTTATAAAGCACCTTTCGAAACAGTGTTACAAAGTGCTGTACAATGGAACATAAAATACATACAATTAACAAGATAACAACAGGGTATTATAGTACAAAAAAAAAAAAAAAAAAAAAAAAAAAAAAATTGTGAAAAGTACAAAACAGCAAGGATAAAAACAAAAGCATTGACCTATGTGAGTCAGGTCTTCAAATGACAAAGTGCTTACGAAACAAAAGTGTTTTAAGCATTCTCTTAAAACAATCAACCGACTCAGCATTTTTTAATGCCAGGGGAAGGGCGTTCCACAGTGTGGGAGCAACTACTGCAAAGGCCCTGTCACCCTTTGTTTTTAGATTGGACGCGGGTATCTTCAAAAGGCCTTTGTCAGAGGACCTGAGGGACCTCACCTTGTCCTTAGGGGGCAGTAGGTCAGCAATATAAAGTGGTGCTAGCCCATGTAGAGCTTTATAGGTGGTTAACAAGATTTTAAAATCTATCCTGGACCTAATTGGTAGCCAGTGAAGTGCGGCTAACACTGGTGTTATGTGTGCTCTGCGATTAGTGTTGGTGAGAATTCTGGCCGCCGTGTTCTGTACTAGTTGAAGTCGTGATAGTGACGCACGGCTCAGAGTGGTGTAGAGTCCGTTGCAGTAATCAAGACGGGAAGAGACAAATGCATGCATGATTTTTTCCAGGTCTTGAGATGTGATAATTGATTTTATTTTATTAATGTTGCGCAGATGGTAGAAACATGACTGAGTTACCTTTTTAACATGGAACTCGAAGTTCATCTGGTTGTCGAAAAAGACACCCAGGTTTTTTGCTGTTTGTTTTACATTAGTAGCCAATGGACCAAGGGACAGCCGAATTGCATCTGAGCTACACTCGGGGCCTATGATGAGTATTTCAGTTTTATCTGGGTTAAGTTGTAGGAAATTTTGTGCCATCCAATTATTAATGCCGGTTAAACAGTCATGCATGACTGTGAGTTTACTGAGGTTGTTTTGCTTGAATGAGAGATACAGCTGTGTATCATCAGCGTAGCAGTGATATGACATACCTTCATAGCTGTTAATGAGAGTACCAAGGGGTAGCATATATAGGGAGAACAGGACTGGACCAAGTATGGAGCCCTGGGGGACACCACATGTCAAGGGAGCTGAGGAGGACGCATAACTGTCAACAGCGACAGCCACACTTCTCCCTGACAAATAGGAGGAGAACCATTCCAAGGCCGACCCATTTAATCCCACCCACTGTTGAAGCCTATGTAGAAGGATGGAGTGATCGATTGTATCAAAAGCTGCGCTTAAGTCGAGCAGCAACAGCACTGAACACTCACCAACATCAGCCCTCATGAGGATGTCGCTAGAGACTCTGAGGAGTGCAGTTTCAGTGCTGTGCTTCTGGCGGAAACCGGACTGAAACTTGTCAAAAATGTTATTGTTATTTAGAAAATGTAAAAGTTGATTGCAGACAACCTTTTCTAATACTTTAGAAATGAACGGGAGTTTGGATATGGGTCTATAATTGGAGTGAACTAGTGGATCGAGGCTTGGTTTTTTTAGGAGTGGTTGGATAATGGCATGCTTAAAGTGATCAGGCACACAACCAGAGGATAAGGAGCTATTGATGATGGATAAAAAGTAGGGGCCTAGACAGTCAAAAGCATCTTTTAAGAGTGCAGTAGGCATGATGTCAACAGGACTAGATGAGGGGTGCATATGTGACACGATCGGTGAAAGATCATCCAAGGAGATCATGTTAAACTGGGACATTGAGGGGACTAGAGGAGGGTGGTCAACTATGGTGGTACTAGGTGGTATTATCTTGGATCTAATATTGTCAACTTTGTTCAGAAAGAAAGATAAGAATTGTTCACAATCATCGTCAGAGAAGACCGGAACTGGGGGGATGGCTGGGTTAACCAGAGTGTTAATGACGGTAAAAAGTGCTTTTGGCCTATTTTTATTAAGATTGATCAGATTTGAGAAATATGCCGATCTTGCATCCTCAATTTTAAGATTAAAAGCAGACAGCAGTTCCTTCATATGATTGAAATGGACTGTCTCCTTAGACTTTTTCCACTGCCGCTCTACCTTTCTGCATTCCCTTTTTAGGCTGCGGATGTCATCGTTCATCCATGGGGATGATTTAACGGCGCATTTGTTTTTTATTTTGAGGGGGGCAACTACATCAAGGGCAGACAGACATAAATTGTTAAAATGGCAGACGAGGTCATTTGTGGCGGTTGGAGCTGTTACATTGTTGCTAAGGGCTGAAAAAGCAGAGCAAAATTTTTCAGCAGAGGAACTGTTGAGAGTGCGGGAGCGGATGGAGCGTATGATGGATTGGGTCTCAACAGTAACATTTATGTTAAAAAGGATATATTTGTGGTCGGAGAGAAAGAACTCACCCAAACACAGATTATTGAGGTTCACGCCCATTGTGAAAACTAAGTCCAGTGTATGGCCATGGTCATGCGTTGGCCCAGACACATGCTGAATTAGATTTAGCGATTGAGTAAGGCTGATAAACTCATCAGTGTATTCTCATCATGTATTATAGGCCTATTATTACATAATCACCTGCTCACAATTATTTGAGCTAATCACACTTATTTATCGTTTGAATTCATCTGTATAAATGCAGCTTGATGAAATTAAACCTAGCATTTAGGGCAAGACATTTCAAAATCATAGAAGAATTGTCATAGCGAAAACAGACGATCTACAAGCGTGAAAGGCGTCGCAATGTGTCACATAGTACAATATTTATTCGGATTATTGGCACCGGTCATTGTCAGTCATTTCTTTGTATACTCCCGTAACAGGCTTTGCATATTTTTAGTTATTTTTCATCTGCCCTGTGCATCTTTTCGAGTAGTAGGTTTCAATGTACAACGCGAAAAACAAAAATGATTAATCGATCATTAATACATTTTTTGTTTTCACGATCGTGACAGTCCTAACAATACTTACTTTACTGTATATCTATGTTTGTGCACTCTGTGTGTGTGTGTGTGTGTGTGTGTGTGTGTGTGTGTGCGTGTGTGTGTGTGTGTGTGCGTGTGCGTGTGCGTGTGCGTGTGCTGTGCGTGTGTGTGTGGAGGACAGCTTCACAGTAGCTCCTCTCATCAAACAGTGTGAGGCCTGCACTCTTGAGGCCACGCCCACTTCTGAGGACTGAGCATCGCCATGACAACCTTACACAGAGCTCAGCTCCCACGTCTGAAGATGAAAACTAGCTTTCTTTTCTCTCCTCCCTTATGTCATGATAGAAGAAACTTAAAACAGCCTCTATGGACATGGTTCTCAATGCTGTTCTTCTTCTCAACGTTGCTCATGGGACGGCCTAACACGCCGTGCAACCACTATTTTGAACAGGAGCACGCGCACGCACATGCATAGATTTAAAACAACCTTAAATTCACACCTCAACAAAGTTAACAAAGGCTGCCGACCGCCGGTTGTCACACCAGCATGAATTAACATAGGAATGAGCCTAGATGCATATCAATTGTCCATTGTGTGACCTGTAGTGTAGGTGTTAAGCGACGTGACGTCATTAAAATAGAGTGCAACCACTTTCCAATTCACCAATGCAACACTGGTTGAATGGCAAAAAAATTGCCTGAGCTTGAACAGTACATCGGCTATTTTTGAATTTATTATTATTATTAATTTATTATTATTATTATTTATTATTAGGCCTACACCTTTTTCCAAATAGGGATGACAGGTTGAAAGTGCTTGAACCTAATATTTAGGGCAAAGTGCATTAGCTGACATAGTTACGTAAGATTACGCAACATCGTGTTCACGAAGTGATTTGTATATTTTGTACAATACACAGTTTAACAATTCAAGGAAAGTCATTTGTCATCTCTCGCTGGCCTGGGTGTTATCAAATGGGAAATGATGAACCAGGGCTGTCCACATTCCATTGTTATGATGTTGGATTGCCCCCACTTGACGTTCGTCCCCCCTCCTCTCTCTCTGTCTCTCTCTCTGTGTGTGTGACACACGGACACAGGTCTTCATACACAAAGACAGAAAAAACTCTTCTTCCTGTTCTCAGCTGTGACCCCACCGGCACAGGAAGTTCTTTGCAGCTGTGCTGCGTTCCCGACTGTGACACCAGCGCTGAATGGCAGGATGTCCTGTTTGGGGTTCCTCTGTGTGTGAGTCTCAGTGAGAGGGGGCAAGGTGGGCAAGGTTCACTGACCCACCAGCAGAAGGACTCAGAGCACCAGGAAACAAACAAACAAAATGAGAAATTTCCTCTGCCCTTCCCTATAGCCCTCCCCTGTTTCTTGGACAGAATGAAATATCACAATCTTTTTTCACCAAATACCTCTATCGATGTTGTGACGATAATATAAAAGTATTTTTCAAAAATAGAGAAAATAACAGCTCACGTTGCGTCGCATTACGATGCATTGTGAAATTGTTGCTCCAGCTATTTTCCAAAATTTAAACATTTTTTAAAGTATAAAATAAGGCTTGAGTAATTAAAACCAGGAAAAGCCAACACGTACGCCATATAAGGATATTACGGTATCGAACATTCCAGACGATATCTAGACTCAAATCACAATATCATATAATATTGCCCGGCCTTATCACATCATTCTATCATTCTATGACCCCATACATATTGCTTTGGCACTGTGGCTGGCTCTCTGGGTGTGATGTTGGGGATCTAGGAATTAAGGCATATTCTTATACAGTTCTAATTTGCTCTCCATGAGTGTCAGCATTGTGTCATAGCATACACTGTCCATACAGTATATTATACTGTAGTGTATACTGTATGAACCTCATCATCTCAAATCTGTAGAAGCCATCTTTAATGCTTTGTACACATGTTTACTGTGACTGGCAGGCAAGATACAGACAGACAGACAGACAGACAGACAGACAGACAGACAGACAGACAGACAGACAGACAGACCGACCTTCTTCATTGCAGTTATGAAACACCGGACAGATACAGAAACAGTAGTAGGAATAAAGTACCAGAAAACAAATGAGATTTAGGTATACAGTACTCTTACTTCATGGCCCTCTGCACTTGAACCGCCCGGGATTTATTGTGTGTCGTATGAGCTAACAGCTATAAATAGAACTGTGATTCAAATTGCACTAAAACTGCATATTAACAGAATTAACAACGGTGTATGAACAGGTATAAATAAAGTCACTACTGGGGATAGATGTAAACCAGTGGTTCTCAAACTTTTTCATGTCAAGGACCCCCAAATTGATATGTATGTGGCCGCGGACCCCCACCTGAAAATATGTTGTGCCAGGGACCCCCAGAAGCAAAGATTTGTGTTCAAACTTTTTGCCTTAAAAAAAAATAACAATTCTTTTTTTTTTTTCTATGAGCTTGCATATCTGCTATTTTTGAATAGCCAAAGTATAAAATATGGATAAAGGGGTTAAAAGGATTGTGACGCTTTATTAGCAAATATTGCTGGGGACCCCCTGGTATCCCCCCAAGGACCCCTTTTAGGGTCCCCGGACCCCACTTTGAGAACCAATGACGTAAACAACCATGTAGTGTGGGTAAATATGGACAGTCAATCCACAGGATTATAACTGTCCGAATCGCAACCTGCGGATTTAGGTTTCGAGGGCTCGTCTGGTGAGAGGGTGTGAATCTGCCGTACGACGGCAAATTATTTTTACTCTAGTTATTTGGCTCTGACTCGGATCCCGCCCGCATAATAATAATAATAGAAGCCTAAGGCAGGTCTTCTTTATTCGGTCCCGCTCTCTCCCACGGATGTCGCTCGCGCCCACATTAATCACCATGCAGATAAGGGAGGCCGTTTAACAGGAAGCGTTCCTGCACTGTGTGACACACCATTGTTGTGTCGTGAGATGGCACGACTTGTTAGCGCTTGTCTGACACACTAGGCTACACGGAGACACTTCCACGCTCACTGAATGCCATCAGAATGTCAATTCCCTTTGGCTCGCATGCATCCACGGGGGAGAGAGACGGCCGGCTGAGTCAAGCCCACTTCCTGTGGATCAGGGGACTTTTTATCTTATCGTTGCCGTCGGCCAGAAACCTTGTATGTCCAAAGCCGTTCTTTTGTTATTTATTATCATTTAAAAAAAGATGTTTGATCAGTGAAAATAACCGATCTACAAGCTCACAACGCGCCACATCGCGACACGTTGTGAGCTTTTTTTCTTTTTTTTTAGCACCTTAACCCATTAAGACTGAAGCCGATTCTACAAATGTCTTCTATCCAAACGAGCTTGTAGATCTGCTATTTTTGATTAGCCAAAGTGTAAAATAATGCTTTTTAGCTCAAATCAAAAAATGACACAGATGCACCGTTCCAGGTCTCGATGGGTTAACTAACATCCATAAGCATATCATGCACAGTATACGTCTGCTGCTATTGCTCACGCACTTTTATACCTTATCTCAGGTACCATGTGTAAATATGTAGATAACTTGTTTGATCTCCTTTCCCCCTTGACCCCCCCCCCCCCCTTCTTCCCGTTCTTTTTTTCTATGGAAATAACGATACGATGGGAACTATGCACAAAAAAAATCACCCACGTTTTTTACTTCTGTAAACCCATGATGTGACAATAAAGCTGATTCTGGTTGTAGATTGGCTATTTTCAATCGTTTTGTGGCGACACTCTTGTAATGATGTAATTTCCGTACAACATAATATTCCATTGAAACATGGAGATACAAGGGTTCTGCCCGTCGGCGACGTTTATGCACACATGGATAGGGATGGTGCAACAGGTCTGAATCAGGTTCCTGTTTGCCTCCTCCGCATTTTGAAAGTGATCGATGTCCATTATAGAATTCAGAAGTGAGAGTCCAGCTCAATTCTAAGCCGAGAAATGAAAGCGTAAAGCTTTCGTTTCTTCATTATATGAGAGTTTCCCAAATGTCAGCATAAGCCCCAACTCTAGTAATCCCCACGATGCCTGAGGGTTTTTCCACACGAGATGACAGTGTCTTAACCACTTTCAACCTGGCGTTGCTATTCATTGGCATGTCATTATAGGTGGACATTTGGTGGAATCTACAAGTTCACAACACAATGTGCTGCGAGCTTGTAGATCGCTAAATTCAGAGGAGATTTGGTTTAGAGGGAAAAAAGAGAGAGAACCCAAGTACAGACCCCGGGGGACCACAGTCAACAAAGTATATGGGATTTAAATGGTTAAAGTCACATTATATCTTTATCATTGTTGTCACTTCAGTCATGGAAAAAACAAGCCGTGTGGCATTGAACTGAAGCTACCTCACTCTCACTGGCAGATTGGTTTTAGCTTCCACTAATATAAAACATAAATAGGAGTCTAAGAATGAATGAATGAATGACTTCACAACATTCAGAAGTGGAAAAGTGGAAAAGTCATTGCAGTCAAGGTTGACACCTTAAAATATGTAAATCACTAGTTTCTTTAAAAGATTGCCTGAAAAAAAACATCTAACAGGAGAGCACAAGGGGAGGTAAATGCAAATTTCTATAGAAAGGAGTTCAATTCAATATCTCCTGGCTGGTGCAACAGTATAGAATAAAATAAAATGACCCGCAGTCTGCACTTTTATAGTCTTAAATAAAAGTGTTCTTATTGTGCAAGTGCAGACGGTGTGCGGGTCATTTTATTGTATTCTCTACGCTGATCCCTGCCCACGCACCTGTCTCTGAGCCGTTCAGGTGCGCATAAGACTTTGTTTCCTGGTACAACAGTATGAAATAGGAATGCAATAACCTTCTTCCAAGGACATAGTCCTCGTCACATTAGCCGTCTAGTCATCTTCTCCAAAGAATTACACTGACAGACTTGGCAGGCAGCACTGCCTGAGAGTTTGTTTTAGTTAATAATTTCCATGTAGACAGGAGCCAAGCTGTCAGTGTCCATCAATGCCACTCTAACATCCTCTGGAAGTGGGGAAAAGACGGCACCACTGTGTCACGTGGCACTCCAATGTCTTATTCAGCGAGCCCATGCAGTCATGTTACTTCAGCATGCTTTAACTGACAGACTCCATTTAAACTTTAAAAGGTTGAGGTATATTATGACTTAATTGCTGTGTTGAACTTTTTGATCACTTTTATACTTTTGAATCCCACTTCAATGCACATATGGATCTCACAGTCTTTTCAGCTTTTCCAATACACACTAATGGTGTTTGCTAGAAGGGAGAAAGAAGGACACTGGAGGAATCGTTTTCATAAAATCACTGCGGCTACAATTTTTACACTACAGATATATGTTTTTTGTATCACCAAGCTCGCACGGGTCTGTTCTCCAATTTAATCCAAAGATCTAAGCTGTGTGATGTATACATTTTGAGTTAAGACCATTAATATCAACCCATGTCCCTCTGCACTCTAGCAATTAGTGCACCTGGGGCTGTTTCATGCTTAGCCTGTCAAGGTGGTGCAAAGTAACTAAGTACATTTACTCAATTACTATACAATAATGTACAGTGCTTACAATGCAGAGTACAATTTTGAGGTACTTTTACTTTACTTTCCATTTGTGTTACTTCTACTCCCCTACAGTTACAGCATTTGACAGCTTTGGTTACTTGTTACTATGCAGATTTTATTATTAATACAAAACATGTTTTTTTTTAAATAGTCGATCTACAATTAGACGCGTTGTGAGCTTGTAGATCTGCTGTTTTTGGAAAAAGCTTGACAATATTTGGAAAATCTGAGTACTTTTACTTTGGTACTCTAAGTATATTTTGATGCCAAAAACCCCCTTCACCCCCCACACCCCATACCGTCCACTACCATCAGCTATGTAGGCAGGTGTGTAAGTGTAACTGATGGAGAATGTAAACAGCTGTTGCAAGTTGGGCAAGTGGAGCTAAGCCTACGCTCACACACACACACACACACACACACACACACACACAACAAGACAAGACAAACTAGAGCACTGCCTGGGACGTTGACAATATTTGTACCTTTTATACTATTATGTTATTGCTTGAAGTGAGCCCACACTGTTTCTGTATATTCTAGTCTTGCATTAAGTCTACAAATATTTTTGTGCTTATGGGAAAATAAAGTACTAATCTGCAAATGGAGTCAAATAATTTACACACACACACACATGCATGCACGCACACGCACGCACAGACACACAGTTCAACTACCGCTGAATCTTTGCCATATTTCCCCATCTGTGACAAAACCATGCCATCAAAACAACCCTTTGAAATCCTACAAAATATATAGCTTTTAACGGCTTGAACTCCAGCAACACAGAATATTGGCCTTTGATGACCTAGTATTGTAATCACAGACCCCACAGGAATGCATGTTGAGTCGACGCGATTGCCTTTCCAACACAAGATAATATATGTTTTATTAATCACGCTTTGCTTAGACTCCAAGTCAAATTCCACCGTGGCAGCTCTCTCATGTTTTCCATACAGTTGGTGGAATGTGTTGATCTCCTCCCCTCTAGCAGAGATCGGGGCGGTGGAAAACATCTCACTGCTGGCTGGGATTCCTCTATATGTCATTGGAGACTTTCTCCTGGCTAGGAATCCTCTGTATGTCATTGGAGACTTTCTCCTCGCTCTTCCTGTCTCCAGTATGGTTGAAGGAAGAACTCACGTTTGTGGGTGACACTGCTGAATGCACTTTGTGTGTGCGAGGACAGCTGGTGAAAAGGGACAGACCTGAAGGCATGCAGACATGCTAGCACTTACGGAATTTAAACTAAGTATTCCTTGCTGTCGAGCAGAAACCTTGTGTGTTCAAAACTGTTACTTTTTCAGGAATCATGTTGTACAAGCTATTGTTAATATTTTCATTGGTTAAATATATATATTTTTAAAAAAAACACAGACAGACGTACCCACTTCCAACCTGGCATTCATTTTGAAAATATTTCAAATTTATTTTTACTTTTTTGTTTTGTTGTAGTTTGTCTTTCTATTTAAACGATTTGTATTTGAACTGTTTGAACAGTGTAGAGGTTGTGGGTATGCATGCGAAGTACCCTCCTAGTTCCTGATAGAATTTCAAATCCTAGGAATCCTTTCTATATTCGGTTGATATCCGGTCCGAAATGCAAACGGAAATTGATGCTATTGGCTGAAACCGCAGCGAGGGCGGGTCTTCACTTGATAGAACCAGTAAAAACCCTGGAAACACATACTTCTTTCATATAATAAATGGGACCATAATTTACCAAAACGCGTATCATGGTGATTGAAAGAAGACTTTAAACTAGAGACTAGAAGCATATAGTACTTATGACAATGTTTATTAAGGTAATAAAATCAAGTGTAAAGTTCGGCCAAAAAACGAAACCGAACATCCGCTTGAGTGGAGCCTAATTTCTTCTGCAATCAGCAGGGGTGAAACAGCGAGACTACAGGCCATTCATATGAACTGTCTAGCCTCAATTTTCCTAGAAATTCCTAGAATTTCCTAGCGCCTTGCTCCTGTCCTACAGGCCACATGGCTCGGCAAGGCATACTTTACTTGCTTAATATCCCTTGTTAAATTTTTTCTCTAGTTACAGTATGACTTGGGATTTGTTTATAGCGCGCCACTTTTCAGGTCTGGAAATTTTGATTGTTTAGCAGAGCTGTAGACTTGAAACCCCCCCTGCCTCTCAGATTTATGACGCCGTACGTACGTTGTCTGGCCTTTTTTGGACAGTAATATGCACTCAACGACGTTAAAGGAATGTACAACAAATGATGCTCCCTGCAAAGAAGCTCTGTTTAGCATACGCACAACTATGTCAATGTTGACACTATGTGTAGCTCGGCAGGCAGCAGGATCTGTCCCAGGGAGAGCCTGCAGGACGGCCTTCACTGCAACTCATCAAACACTCTCAAACGTTTGAATTTCGAGGGCCTCTCAGAGTTACAGACCTGTAAGCAGTGGTTCTCAAACTTTTTCATGTCAAGGACCCCCAAAATGATATGTATTTGGCTGCGGACCCCCCCATCTCAACAATATTTTGTGCCAGGGACTTTTCAACAATAGCAGATTTACTCATAGCTCATAGCTCATAGCTCATAGCACGGCACTCGGTGCCGCGCTATGAGCTTGTATATCTGCTATTTTTGAATAGCCATAAAATATAGTATAACAATATAATAAAATATGGTTAAAGAGGTTAAAATGATTGTGACGCTATATTAACTTACTTTGCTGGGGACACCCTGGTACCCCCCCCCAAGGACCCCTGGGGGTCCCCAAACCCCACTTTGAGAACCAATGCTGTAAGGTTTCCATTTGGAACCCCCTCAAGGAACCCAGACGGTCCCTGGACCCCACTTTGAGACCTGCGGCTGCACTAGACTAGATGAATGCAAAGTGATGGTCTCCATGGCAACCAAGCCCAAAGATCTGAGGCTGTTGATACAATGGCTAATAGCTCATTTACAGTCCACTGCACTGCTGAAAACAACTGATTCTCAAATGAATAACAGTTACTGTCATATAGGACAAAGTGAGCTTGTAAATCCGCTATTCATTGAAGATATATATTGTAGAGCAAGAACGGGAGGGGGACTAGTATGGAGCTCATGGGAATACGGTCAACTAAGTATAGTTTGAGGTTAAAGCTGCTGCAGACCAGATCTTAACTAATTTAATTAATATAAAGTGTAACATAACATAATATGTTACTCCCTAGTTGTTTATGCTTACACTGTGTTGTTGCATCTTTGTACATTATGTATTCAAGAGATTTGTCAGTGTCTTATTGTGCACTTGGAGTATGTCTTCTAAATCCTAACAGTTTTCTGAAAAACGTATGTTTCTATGTCAGTGGTTCCCAAGCTTTTTCATCTCAAGGACCCCCAAAATGTATATGTATTTGGCCCCCATCTCAAAATATTTTGTTCCAGGGACCCCCAGAAGCAGAGATTTGAGTGAAAAAAATGTGCGTTAAAAAAATGTATCTATTCAAAGATTTGCACACACTTTCGCGATTTTTCAAAAATAGCAGATCTACAAGCTTGTACATCTGCTATTTTTGAATAGCCAACCAATGCGCTAAAATCTAAAATGACACAGATGCTTTCCCGGTTTAAATGGGTTAATACTGTAATGTGTTATTGAAGTGTTATTGGACTAGGCAGCAATAATACACCGTAAACTTCAACAACAACTTCTGTCACATCACAGATTCATTCACAAGTGTAAGAAATGGGTGAAATTCCGTTTTTTAGTAAAGCCCCTGTGTTAATTTAACTCTGAGAGTGTACACATGGAACCAATTGGACCCGTAAGGATCCATTTAGTTCCATTATGTACACTCCCAGAGTTTAATTAACACTGAGGATTTTACTGTTTAACAGCTTAAAGCCTTTCTCCTGCAGTGGACCACAGGAAGTATACCCACTACCCTTGGAAAAACAGATAGGGATGGATCTGTATAAAAAAATCTGGCAACAATAACACAAATAAATAAATACATCGTTGATTTTAGAGGCGGATCTCAAACAACGCTGTTGTAACTTCATTTGTTTCTGGAAGACAAGAATGAGTTTTCTGCATTGGGCTGTTCTGACTGTTCTTATTAGCCACTGAAGTAAGCAGTAAAATCGAACTGTATTGATCTCGTTGGCTGCATGTATTTCTCCAATAAAATTTGCCGCAGTGTGCTATACTCCACTATCACATTTTAAACGAACAAAACCATGTGCTTCACTCAGTGGTGGAAAGTAAACCAAGTACATTTACTCAACTACTGTATTTAAGTACACTTTTGTTTCATTTAACTTTACTTGAGTATTATCATTTGTTGATACTTTATACTATGAAGACATAGCATTTGCATGCCCTGATGAAGAAGGCCATGAAAGCCGAAACATGTTGGCTTGTTTTTATTGTTGTAACGTTTTTGGAATAATATTCCAAAAAAGGCACATATTATGTAACCTGACACTGTCAAATGGAAGAAAGCTTGCGACACACATTTTGTTTCACAGCGTACTTGCATCTGAGACTCCGGGCGCAGAATCGATGACAGACAGTTTTTCTTTTTTTCAAGCTACTAGGCAGGTGATTGGATGATCCCGCCCCTAGCAGCCGCTGATTGGTTCGGACACGCAGTGTTCGGCCATCTCTACTCCCTTCGCAATCCCAGACCTCCCTGAAATCAAATGCAAATGAGATTTCCGGAGGGAGGGGGTTTACCAGGCTACATATTATGTGCCTTTTTTTTCAACTGATTTGACTTTATACTTCAACTCAAATATTGTACATTTTACTCCACTACACATATTTGACAGTTTTAGTTACTATAGCAGATGTAGATGATTAATACAAAACATGTATTAAGTAATAAATGATGATATTGTTATACGTACCCAGCAACACAAATTAATTAAAATCAGCCCTTTACCAGCTCATTAAAGTCATTAACACATTTTTGCACAACTAATCCAATAATATGATTATGAAATGGGCCATTCTGCATGATGAGGACTCATACGTTACGTACTGTAAGTATATTTTGATACCAATATGTTTGGTAACATTTTATCAAACGTAACATTTTCAATACAGGACTTTTACTTGAAACAGACTACAGTATTTCTACAATGTGGTATTGCCACTTTTACTTAACCACTTAAATAGCCAATCGACAAGCCAATTGACGAGCCAATAGCCAATCGACAAGCTTACAATGCGTCGCAACGCAACGCATTGTAAGCTTGTCGATTGGCTATTTTCAGCAAAAGCTTTCCCCACAACAACAGAAAACAGAAAATACACTAGCATAGAGCCCTGAGGGACTAACCATATGGGGTTTAAGTGGTTAAGTAAAAGAAAGAATCAGAGTACATTTCCCACCACTGGCTTCACTCTGCCTCGGCCGTGAAGACCGGCCATGTCGGCATGCTGTATTTCAATCAACTAGAATGGCACTCGCTTATGTCTTTCGATTCCAATTTCGCCTGTGGGCATTGCGAGCGTGCAAGACATCACTTCCTGCGGCGTCTGCACACGACATTCCCCTCGAAAAACTCTAGAAAATCACACACCAGTGGCAAATAAGAGGTTGAATGAATTACAGGGCTTGGTGATCACGGCGTGCTGCGCTCACAGCCAGGCAGTCATCATGTGTTGCTATCTACGGCCCTGTCATTACCCACAACACTCTCAGAGACCCATGGTGACAGGCAAATGACCAGTGACCAGCGGTGACTCATTCTCCAGCCCCGGTGATTGTCAACCCGTGGGGCCGGGGCCAACTGGAGGGTCGTGAGGGTATTGCAAGTGGGCCCATGAAAATGGGTGCAAATCTGTGAATATATATATATATTATTTTAAAGCAAAAAATGTTTTACTCAAATCTTTGCTTCTGGGGGGTCCATGAAACCAAATATTTTGAGATGGGGGGTCCGCGGCCAAATAATTATTATTTTGGGGGTCCTTGACAATTATGAAAAAGTTTGAGAACCACTGATATAGAAACATACGGTTTTTTTTTAACTGTTGGGATTTAGAAGACATTTGTAGAATGGGCTTCAGGTTTTAATGGGTTAATGTTAATATAACAATGATATAAAAGAATAATGTTAAAATTGTAAAAATTTAAAAATGATATTTTTTCTTTAAAACCTTACAAAAAATCATATTTGAACTGGGGGACCCCCCCCAAAATAATCATATTTGAAATGGGGACCCCCTAAACTAATCATATTTGAACTGGGGACCCCCCACCCTGACAAGCACTTGGAATTATAGGAGTTGATGCATTACATTTAGTTTGACTCGGTTTCACCGATAAATATTGTGAAAATAGCCAATCTACAAGCTCACAACGCCGTTGCGAGGCGTTGTGAGCTTGTAAATCGGCTATTTTCTTTCTTATGTTATTTGACAACTTATACTATAGTTTGTTGATTACTTTAGATTACTTTTTTCATTTCATTTTTCTTCTTTTTTTTTTTAGGTATCAAAAAGGTCCTTCAATTTTCACTTTACCACTTTACTGTCATCTGGGGACCCCCCCACGTCCCCCCCAGTGGTTCTCGACCCACAGGTTGAGAACGCACTGCTCCAGCGTACTGTGGTGCGTCCTGGGTGACCATGCAGCCCTCGGGCCGTCTATGTTGCTTGCAACAGAGGATATACTGTAAGATCATAATAATACTGTCTGATTGCCATTGTTTGTCACGTTTGTTTGTCTAGTGACGGTATGCTAATGTCAGCTCTGTTTCCAACCAGCACAGTGCCGTGTTGTTTTCATAATCGCATACTTTCTGAATAAGCTGATTCCAAAGATTAGGCTAATCCCTTTCATGTTTTGACATCTGGTTTCACATTTTGGCAATTATGGTGATGTTGTTGGTGGATGACATGATGATAGGTGTGAAGAAAGGCATCTCGGGTAGAGCACTGTGGTGGGATTACAGTAAGTAGGGCTTTGTTCAGACTGCAGGCACATTTGTTTCTCGAATACAATCTTCAGGGACGTGACTGTCCACACTGTTATTTGCAAGTGATCGGGTTGGATTTGTGTATCCAGACGCTGTCGACCTATCTGCATTGGTTGCTGTGGTAATGATGTGATTCAATGACACAGACGACATGAGTAATGCTTAACCCGTTCAGACCTGAGGCTGATTCTACAAATGGCAGTTTTCTGAAAGAACGTACAGTATGTTGTGAGTCAAAAATGTTCTCTTTAAAAAAATATATATATTCAAATATTTGGACAAATGTTCAAGAATTTTCAAAAAGAAAAAAAATTTAGCAGATCTACAAGTTCATAGTGAGCTTGCTGTATATCTGCTATTTTTGAATAGCCTAAGTATACAATAATGGTTTACGAGGTTACACAGTGTCACCCACTGAAAATAGCAGATCTACAAGCTCACAATGTGTTGTGATACCGTACAACGCATTGTGAGCTTGTATATCTCTCTCTCTCTCTCTCTCTCTCTTACTTTACTGCCAACTATGTTCCAAAGAATAGGTGGCTGGCTGTGGTTTGTTTTTTAAAGAGATTGGATTCATTTCAGTATGGTATGAAAATCAACTTGCAGAGACTTGGAAACTTGCTTGAGAGATAAGTAATTCAGCACACGATGCATGCATTTTAATATGGGGATTGATTTGAAAGCCGAAAATAAGATGACTACAGAGTCATTTCTCTGGTCTCTGGTCTCTGGAGAGCATGCAAACATTCATAACTTATTAACGGTGCAATGTTTAGCCAGCAGGTAGAAATGTAAACAAATTATTAATCTAAGAAGAAAAGCAATAAAAATGGTCTATGTTTATGTATGATAGGGCCCGATCGACCTCTAGCTTGGGGGTCAATGAGTAATATAAACTGATACATAAAAAGAGACATAATTTTCTCTAAATATATGATATACTTCTATGTGTGTGTGCAATTCTGTAAAACTTGGTTTAGTACCAGTTTCATGTGTGGGTGTTCTCTGAAAACATATTTTTTAGGCTAGTATTCAGACTTGCTATTAACCCATTTAGACGGGGAACGCATCTGTGTCATTTTTAGATTTCTTTGGCTATTCAAAAATAGAATATATACAAGCTCATAGCGCGTGCCGCACTATGGACTTGTAGATCTGCTATTTTTGAAAAATCGTGAAAATGTGTGCAAATCTTTGAATATATATATATTTTAAAGCGACATTTTTTAACTCAAATCTTTGCTTCTGGGGGTCCCATCTCTGGAACAACATATTTTGACATGGGGGTCCGCGGCCAAATACATATAATTTTGGGGGTCCTTGACATGAAAAAGTTTGAGAACCACTGATATTATAGCAACATAAGTTTTTTCAAAAAACTGTTAGGATTTCAAAAATAGCAGATATACAAGCTCATAGCTCGGCACTCGGTGCCACGCTATGAGCTTAGTATATCTGCTATTTTTGAATAGCCCAAAGAAATCTAAAAAAGACACACAGATGCGTTCCCGGTCTTAGTGGGTTAAAATAATATTTTAACCCACTAAAGAAAAGAGTTGTACTCGCCTGGTTAACATGTTAACCAGGCGAGTACAACTCTTTTCTGTGTTGAGATAGCTACCAGCCAAGTTGTTCGGTGGTTAGTTACAGCACTTTTCTAAAACGCCACTTCTATTTAATTATTTATTTAAACATTTTATTGCTTGAGCTTCAGTCTGAGTCAGCGTTTCAGGGTTTCTTGGGATAGTTGCCTTTGCGGTTCTGGCACCGGGGCTGATGGGTTTTTCTTCGAGTGAAACAACTTTTTATTCCCATGAGGTCAAGTTGTTTATTTCCCTCTGCGTTGTTGACAAAGGAATCCAGATGAGTAAGTACTGTAACTGTTGTTAGGAGAGAGTGAAGCGATCAAATATAACTTTCAGGACAACACACACTAGCAGATGGTTAGAAAAGCAATCTCTTTTATCCTGTGTAGTACAAAGCTAGCTGTTAGCTGTGATGATCAATTGCCCACACGCCTGGTCAGATACGGGCGAGCGATACACCGTGAGATAAGTTCTACTTATGATTCAAAGGCTGTCGTGTCCCAGCGACACATCTGATTGTACTTTAATATTAGCCATGTGTCTTCTTATCCCATTAAGACCATGAGGCCAGTTCTCCAAATGCCTTCTAAACCAGTGGTTCTTTTAATATTTTTCTAAAATGTTCAAAAATAGTAGATGTACAAGCTCGCTGTGAGCTTGTATATCTGCTGCTTTTGAATCGCTAGTAAAATCTATAATGACACAGATGCCTTCCCCCGGTTTCAATGGGATATTCAACCAATGCTTTTGCGGCTGCATTATCACCCTCACGTGCTGTAGCACATTGGTTCTCAAAGTGGGGTCCGGGGACCCCCAGGGGTCCTTGGGGGGGTTCCAGGGGGTCCCCAGCTAAAAAGAAGTTAACATACAGTAGCATCGCAATCATCTTTAACCAATTTATCCATTTATACGTTGGCTATTCAAAAATAGCAGATATACAAGCTCCCAGCGCGTCATTTTTTAAAATACTTAATATATTTTATTATTATTATTTATTATTTTTGAATAATTTTGCATTTTTAACCCCAAATCGTCTCTTCTGGGGGTCCGTGGCACAAAATATTGTCAGATGGGGGTCCACGGCCAAATACATATCAATTTGGGGGTCCGCGACACGAAAAAGATTGAGAACCACTGCTGTAGCATATCCAGCTCAACACCTGTGTTCATAACGACCAAGACCATGCGTGCTCTTTCTGACAGACACACACACACACACACACACACACACTCACACACACACACACACACACACACACACACACACACACACACACACACACACACACACACACACACACACACACACACACACACACACACACACACACACACACACACACACACGTACGCACATAGTAAGTGTTCATGTTGGGGTTGTTTAGATTTGTTTGTCTAATTACTGAGGGGCGACAAACGAAAGCAGAGCTAAGCAAAAGCAGTGATGGGATATTTCTCTCTCTTTTCTTTCAGCTTGGACAGGCACAGCCAGCTTAATTAGGCACAAAGTGCAGTGGTTGATATGTGTGTGTCTGTGCTGGAGAGGCAGATTACAGGCCGCAGGGCTTTATCTCCCTGAGCCAGATTTTCACTGGCGGGGCAGAATCAGCACATTACATTTGCATCCCTCTCTCTCATTCTCCTAGCCATTGTGCAATAGCCAGAGGTGCAGCTAGGCTCCGTTTATATGTCTCCTAGCAGACAGGTGGCAAAACTCTGGATGACTCTGGTATAGACTCGCATCGACCCAGTGTTGATTTCGTCGACTTAAAACTATGACGAAACATGTCTGTTGACTCCCTTTTTTCACTTACGAAAACTAAATGAAAACGAAATAAAAACTAAGCTATGATGACTAAAACTATGACTAAATATATTGACAATTTCGTCAACAAATAAAAACTAGACTAAGATGTTAGGGAGGGACTAGTGGAGAAGAGATCCAGTAGAACTAAGACAAGTCATCATGGGTGCGTGCGGGTGTCACAGACCGAAAATAGTTGATCTACAAGCTCACAACGCGTCGCAGCGCGACGCGTTGTGAGCTTGTAGATCGGCTATTTTCGGCATGCAGCTAAGTGAAAATTATTTCGATGCCATCACGGCCCGCCAAAAATACATTTTAGTCGACTAAATCAACTGTATCTTTAGTCAACTAAAACTAGACCAAAAGTAAAACATTTCAGGTGACTAAAATATGACTAAACAGAATTTTGATGACTAAAACTAAATCAAAATTTGCTGTCAAAATCACACTGCATCGACCAGTCATTTTGCCATCTGAAAGCAAGGGCTTTGACTAGGCTCTCAGCGTCAGCTCCAGGTGTCCAAATGAACACTTACGGTGTTGTAACTCTTGAGAGTGTGAGTTAAATGAACACTGAGGATTTTACAGTGTACTGTAGATTGGGGTACCAATGATAAAAAGATATATATATATATATATATATATATCTGTGGCCTAATGCATATCATAACTTTTTAAATATCCTTGAAATGAAAAGATTGAGAATCATTGGACTAAATAACCAGCATTTATAGCTTTGTTTGGGTAGCAGAGTGTGTAGAGACAGGAAACCGAGGTCAAAGAGAAGGGACACATCAAGACATGACGGGAGTCTGATTCGAACTCGGTACGTGGTCTGTGCACTAACCTGGCTGATCCACCGTCTCCCCCATCCCACCATGTGTTCCCTTTTTTAAAGTTCACCTGCAAGGCTGCTTGGTGGACATTGCAAGAATTTGCTATACAACCATTTCCCCCCTTTATTAGTTCCACCCACTTGCAGTAGGCAGCAGACATAGCCAGACTTTCAGAGGGAATTTAAAAGAAGCACTCCCTTTGCAAACGTACAAATCCTATGTTTGCCTCTATATCAGCACATGGATCCTGAAAGAGGAAGTTAAATGCCATTACCGTTCTTTTGGGGAGTTTCAGGTAAAAGTAGGCAATAAAATGTTTATAGTGTTTTTGGACAAGCTTAAGACATTTTCAAACGAAAGCCAGGGAGAGCAGATGACATTTTGAGTTATGCAGGCTGCGAAGAGAGTCAAGGAATACAGGTCAGCAATTAACCACCATGCAGTACACAGAGAAAAGGGTCTGGAGAATTACTTGGCTTCCCAGTAGGATGTGTGTGTGTGTGTGTGTGTGTGTGTGTGTGTGTGTGTGTGTGTGTGTGTGTGTGTGTGTGTGCGTGTGTGTGTGCGTGTGCGCGCGCGCGACTGCGCGTGTGTGTGCACTCGCACACATGGGTGTGTGTAATTTATTTAAGTGTACATGCACTTGTGTATGATTTGTGCATAGATGTGGGTGGTCACGCGTGTGTTTGTGTGTCCGTGTGTGTGTGTGCGTGCGTGTGCAGCCTGCAAGATATTGAGGAGAAGAAGCAGATTAAGGTCTTGGAAATGACTCTGTAGCACCCGCAAGCACGCAAGTTCAAATCACTGCCTGTGACTAATGGGACTGTATAATTCAGGGAGACAATGCAGGAGAAAATGACCAGCAGACCTCGCAGCTGGTAGCTTTATTGCCTTTTTTCCCCCCCCCCCCAATCTATTCCTGTTTGCGGTGGCCCCGGCATCGAGGTTCTGTTCTCTGTTTGACAGTCATAGAAAAATGAACATGACAGTGGAACTGTTTTCATCAGCCCAGCCGTCTAATGTTGCACTGTAAAAGTAAAGTCTTGGAAGTTCAAATAGGATTTAGTTTAGTTTTTTTTTCTCTTTTCTTTCACTGGCAAACTCAACAACTGCTGCGATGTCATTTGTCTGCAACAGAAAAACAATCACGACAATGAAAAGCAGACTTTGTTGCCACGTATCGGGGGCCACACAAGGAATTTGCTTTGGCGTGAGCTGGAGTGACCGCCCAAAGCAGGAAAGTAATGTCTGATTTGTCTGATTATACCTAGTTGCGTGCAGGTGTTGCCTAAAATAGCCGATCTACAAAATTGTGTCGTAACGTGTTGTGAGCTTGTAGATCGTCTATTGTCTGTGTGCGACACAATGCTCGTATAAATTAGGCATAAGATGAGCATATTTGGGGCGCTGCTGGCCTAGCGGTCAAGGCGCATACCACATACAGTATAGGCTCTAACGCAGCCTGACAACGAGTCGCAGGTTCAATTCACGAGCCCGACGACCTTTGCTGCGTGTCATTCTCTCTCTCCCTGTTTCCTGTCTTGCTGTAAACTATCAATAAAGGCAGAAAAGCCCAAAAGATGTATTAAAAAAAAAAACATGGGCATATTTTGCAGAGCCACGTCAAAGCCTAATTCATATCTCCCTTCTTTAGAGGGGTTACCCCTTTGCCTAAGCGGTCGATGTTGTGATTCAAATCCAGATGGCTGCACAAACACATAACGAAAACTTGCAGCTTAACATGTATTACAGTAACCGACCTTAATATGTATGATATCCAAAATGTGTGGGTGAGAAGAAGTGAGTACCTGGGGGCCAGTTACGTTTATTTATTATTTATTTGGCTGTATTGGCATGATTTTTTTGTTTTTTATGATGCCAGTTTCCTTCAGGTTAAAATAGCAGTCTGTTTCCATTGAGACACATATGGGGAACATTTACTACAATTTGATGCTTTTTTTTTTTGCTGGCCAGAGTGCTGCAGTACCTCTCACAACCCTCTCTCCTCATATACTCTATAATTACCGTGGACACGTGCCAATACAGTCAGACTGCATCTATGTCTGGCCTTTCAAAATTGAATCCATTCCAGGAGTTAAGAGATGCTCTCCAGTGCCTGGTTTCCTCTTTTTTTTCCCTTCTTCTTTTTTTTTTTTTGTGCGACCCCACGTGAGGAGCCGTCTTTCTGTAAAACGTCTTCTTGTAAAAGGAACACATCTTCAGACCCAACCACTGCCAGAGGGGGAAATCACTACTGCGTCCTCGGATGACCGTCTTGATGCATGAAGGGTGAAATAGAGTTCAGCGTTTCATGTAGCGCTTACTGAATATTCTAAGTCTCTCTTAGGAAGAACTCTGTAGCATCCCTATTCTGGGGGGGGAACGTTCGTTCGCCCCAAAACAGCGGACCTAGAAGCTGCTATTTTTTTGCGAAGAGATTTGGCGTAGGGGATTTTAGTGTAGAGGGAAAAAAGAGCGGACCAAGCGCAGAGCCAGACCGGTGGTCGACAACATTTTTGTTTAGTAACTATAGAGGGTTCAAGTGGTTAAACCTCTCTAAAAGCTTGGCCACGCTTTGGCATCACTTATATTCTCTGGTTTTCCCATTTAGCAGAGCTCTTGTAGACGTGGCCTGAACAAAAGCATGACACTGGCAGATTTGTTAGAACTTTTGAACACAGACCCCCCCCCCTTCCATGACTCCACAGTTTGATGACTTTACAGTTCAGGCTTTGAAGGCATGCAGGCTTCTCATTACCGTTGCGTTGGTCCTTTGTGGGTAATATGTAACCGACAGAGAGCCAAAGAAGACCATTTGGTTCCCGGATGTTCTTCTTCTCTCACTCTCTCTCCAGGGAGCTGGATATTCCATGATGGCGGCTTGCCTCTAAAGTTTCTAAAGTAATATATGTGCACTCCCTGAACATCAGTTGCATAAATCACACTTGCGTTACTCAATACATTAACCCTTTAAGACCGGGAATGTGTGTGTCATTTTTAGATTTCTTTGACTATTCAAAAATAGCAGATATGCAAGCTCATAGCGCGGCACCGAGTGCCGCGCTATGAGCTTGTAGATCTGCTATTTTTTTTTTTTATCGTGAACATTTGTGCAAATCTTTTATATACATTTTTAACTCAAATCTTTGCTTCTGGGGGTCCCTGGAACAAAATATTTTTAGATGGGAGGAGGTCCGCGGACAAATACATATTATTTTGGGGGTCCTTGACATGAAAAAAGTTTGAAAACCATTGATAATATAGCAACATAAGTTAAAAAAATAAATAAAAAAAACTTTAGGAAAAGTTAGAAAAAAATTAGCAGATCTACAAGCTCGTAGCGCGGCACTCGGTGCCGCGCTATGAGCTTGTATATCTGCTATTTTTTAATAGCCAAAGAAATCTTAAAATGACACAGATGCGGTTCTCGGTCTGAAAGGGTTAATCAGTTATATAGGGCCACAAAGGAACTTAAACTTAAATTATGCTTATTGTTTTTGGGACGTGTTTGGGATCTTGATATTCCTACTGGATGTAGGCTTTGCGGTGTATCATTTGCATATGGCCAATAACAACTCTGTCTGTATGAATTAATATCAGTTATAAAAAGAGAAAATTGTACAGCCGGATTTAACAGATCACTTTGCACCGCCGCCCCAAGCACAGGGAATTAATTATGAAATGCAAAAACAAGAGTCAATAGGATACCGCAAAAAGAATACTTTTGTGTAGTTTGGAACGGTTAGCATTGCTGCTCTGTTTGCTTACAATGTCTTATGGAAAAAGAAATATATAAGTCCAGAAAGACAGTTTCCCCTTCGTTGTCAACGGAGCAGTTCTGGGCCATACGTCGATATGACAGATTACAATCTTAGGCCTGTGGTCTCCAACTTTAAGTGGTATTTCCCTTTTATACTGAAAAAACTCTAATGGTTCAGGGAGTTAGAAGACATAACATACTCTCAAAAAGGTCATGGCATTTTCATCATCTATTTGCGAAGTTTGGGACAACTCACATTCGTATGAGCTTTCAAACCACATTTGTTAATCGCAAGAGACATATTGACACAACATTATAAACGTACTTATTACGCTTCAAAGTAATGCAATTTCCTGCATCCTGGCCTGATCTTTGCTCATCAGATTTCTCTCTACATTCATACTGACAGCATGCCATTGAGAGTTGTGGAGAGTTGTGACATCAATAAGAAGGAATAAACTCCCTTCCTTGCTCAGATGCAGCTGCAAAGCAGCGCTGACTGCCAGTGGTGTAAAGTAACTAAGTATATTTACTCAAGTACTGTACTTAAGTACAATTTTGAGGTACTTTTTACTTTACCGGAGTATTTCCAATTGTCTATACTTTTACTTCTACTCCACTACATCTCAGAGGCAAATATTGTACTTTTACGCCACTACAATTATTTGAAAACTTGAGTTACTAGTTACTTTACAGATATAAATATATTACATTATTAAACATACATTAACCACTTCAGCCCTATCTTATACCTAGGCTATTTGAAAATAGCAGATCTACAATCTCACAACGTGTCGCAGCGCGACGCGTTGTGAGCTTGCAGATCTGCTATTTTCAAACATTTTAGTACTTTTACTTTTGGTACTTTAAGTACATTTTGATACCAAAACTTTTGTACTTTTACTGAGGTGGATTTTTAATTCCAGACTTTTACTTGTAACAGAGTACTTCTACGTTGCTGTATTGATACTTTTACTTAAGTAACACATTTGAGTACTTTTTTCCACCACTGCTGACTGCACAGCTGGTCTCAGCCAAGGTCACATGTGACCTCACAACCAAGCAACACTGTGTCATGCACTGTGAGACAACCTGCAGAAAAATCACCTTGACCTCCATTTTCTTCACTACCTGAATGGCATTTCTGCACCTTTACTGTACTGTGTGTCCCAGGAGCGTATTTACCGTCTACGACAGTCTTTTGCCAAGGACCGCCTATAACAAAACGCATATTGTATATACACGTCCCAGGAGGACAAGGCATTCAGCTGGGTGCAATGCCATGTAAGATAGACTGTCAGTGACAGAGGTTACCTTCGTGAGCCTGTCTTTGTTAATTGACAAAGGATGTCCTGTCAGCAGGATATCCAAGAAGCAATGCCCCATATTGAATGCCGACGTAAGCTGCTAATATACTATTAATATATTTTAACTGAGAATTAAAATCATATGTATCATGAGCTGTTCCCTTGGTGTGCTATTTTGAAGTGAAATGTTATTGTATTTTCAGTTTCTTTGTTGTAGTTAGGGTTGTACTCCTGTTATTTTGAAGTAACATCCTAGTGTTTCCTGTTGTCCTCGTAGCTGATGCCTGTCTTATAGAGACACACGGGGACTACAAATTTCACGCCCACTTTTGAGACAGCGCCGCTACTCGAGGTCCGTTAGAACGATGAACAGCAGCTGCCAATGCATTCCCTATGAGAGGATATGAAAGTTAGCCTACTTTTAACATTATCCTGCATTAACTGAAGACGATATTGATTTAAATAAAAATATGTTTCCAAATGTATGGAGTGTCTTTGTCAACATATCTTCTTGTTTTCTTAATAGTTGATGTGTTTCACATTTAATTTGCCACTTTAACGAGTTACCCATAATGTTAAAACAGCAGAGGGTAGACAGCAGACAGGCATTTCAGTGACATCACTGTCTTTACGAGTGCCGAGCGCCGACCAGTGGCGTACCCACTGTAGAGGCAGGAGAGGCGGTCGCCTGCCCAACTAAGATCTCGCCTCCCCTAAAAATAAAAATAAAACCCGAAAATGTGTCATTGCGTGCTTAATGTCCTCAAAGTCACGCATCCAACAAGCTTTGAACTGAGCAGATTGGACCTTCTGTTCCAGAGATAATGACCAAAACCTATTGAAAACGGCCACTTTCGCCAGTTTTCTGGGTATTGAAAACCTCAAGGGATGCGCCCGTGACGTATATACCATGCGATCACTGAAACTCTAGATCTCCGATGCTAGCGATTTTGACATACTGATGGAGTATATTATAGTATATTGTGGGTAGTATATCGAGATGAAAGATATGGGACATTAAAAAGGACAAATTAAACAAATGGCACAGATTATTAGAACACAAAAAAAATCGCTACAGCCTCAGTAGTTAACCAGTGAAATGACGGTATTTTACAATGCCTCTCATAGAGATTGCATTGAGAGCTGCAGTTCATCGTTCTAACGGACCCCGAGTGTCAAAAGTGGGCGTGGATTTGTAGGCCTTCCGCTTCCGGCCGTGTGTCTCTATCTCACCTCTCTCCTGTCTCAGCCAATCACATGTTAATTGTCCAACATGTTCACCTGTGTCTTGTCAACCTGTGTGTCTATTTAAACTCCCCTGTGTTTATACCTACAGTAATGTTATCACAGTATTTGGTCTTGGCTCGTTGGTTTTCTTGTATTGATCTCCTAGTGTATATTCCTAGTGCTTTATCTACTAGTGGTTTATTTGTTTATGGGTAAATGGATTCACTGGCCTGTGCTTGGGTCCTTTAATCCTGACTAGCACCGTGTCAGATACGAAGTACAGAGAGACACCGGTATAGATCTTAGGGTGGCCGAGGCTAATAGATCAAATCAAAGAATTCCGAAATGTAGTCCAAGGTAAAGAGGCAAAAATTGTGAGGATGTGATCCATTCTCCTACTTCTGATTAAAAGCCCATGGCCTTTGGAAAATTATTTCAATTTCATATATTTTGTAACTGCTGTCATTATATAAGATAACAAGACCAAGTTGATAATTAAGAAGTTATTTTAAGTCACATTTATGCAGACATTATTTCATGGTTATTTTTGAAGTTATAGTAATGCTTTTATTTTGAAGTGTCAAAGTCACGTTCTGTGTCTCGTTGGTCTGCTCTCATGTGAAATGGATACACACAGGAGTTTTGTATTAAGCAAATAATTAAGCAGCAACAAGCAGAAGGTGCAGAAGCTCTGTGTCATGTTGGTCACAAGAGACTTTTTAAAGTGAAAAGAAAGGTTAAGGACCTGAAGAGTACTCCCTTTTTGTGTAGCATGCAGCCAATTAGGTATTTGTTTGTCTATATTTTGCTTGTACAGTCTGTATTTTACTCTGGTAAATGTCTATTTTACATGCTGTGCATGATATCATCTTATGTTAATGTACTGTAACATGCTTATTTTATGTTTTGTTTTCACGGTGGATTTGGAGGAATTTGAAGTCACCTTCAAATAAATCAGTAGGGGAAACCATGTATCTGTCTGTGCTTGGATGGAGTTACATATTTATTTAATACAAAGGGAAGAATAACTATAAACAAATGTTTTTGTTCACACAAAAAGCAAAACACTTTTGCTCCTCGAATAATAATAATAATAATTGTGAGCTCAAAGGTGGTTCTCAACCCATCTTGAGCTCTGGAGCAGTAGCATATTTCAAACAATGCTCAAGGACCACCCACCTCACCCCCTTACACTATGCCTATTAGTAAAACAAAAAATATCTATATTGAATACTTTATTAGTCAGAAATGTAAACGGCAACGTGGTACAGTAAGACATTAAAGCAAAAAGGATAACACATTAAAGCAAAAAGGATAACACAAACAAGTCCTGGGGACTTGTTTCCCTTGTGGTCCTACAGTATGTATTCGACTCATACAAAATTATACAAAAAAAAGAATACATGTCAACAAATACAAACACCATTTTTATGTACAAAAGAGATGGGGAAATTACATTTACTGTACCTCCCCTTGTGGTCTCCTGATGTTTTTTTCAGGACAATTTTGAAAGAAACCAGTGTTAAACATCCTTTTTGGTGGCAGAGCAGTAGAATGAGAACTTTACCTTGTTTGTTCTAAATGTGGGTGCTACCAGATCATGGTCGCTCCCTCTTGTGTCACCTTCTTCTCACCTTGAAGTAGTTTGACAGCCTAGGTATGAGGGTATTGAGGGCACCGTCTCTAAATACCAATCCCAGTGATATTTGCTTAACCCAGTCTTCTACCCTGAGCCATCCCAAAGTAGTAGTGTGTTGGAATTAGGTGGTCATGGGCTTCAGGCCGATCGTATCAGTTTGTTTTTGTAGGTCTGAAGCTTAGTTTTGAGTGACATTGAGATGTTGGAGAACCAAGAAGTGCAAGCATAATCAAAATGGAACTGAATGAGGGCTCCAGCTAGAGTCTTGAGAGCACTTTTGTTGAAAAGAGAGGAAATGTTGCCCAAAACTCTTGTTATTTAATTGACTTTCTTGATCACTTTTGATGCATTTTTTTCCAACAAAGCATGGAAACGGGGCGGTAGTTGCCCGGTGGTAATTTGTTTCCTTTTTATGATGGACTTATGCCATGTTTTAGATCCTAGAAATCTCTGGCCAGACCCCTATCTCAGAATGTGTTTCATTTTCCTAGGGGGAGCAACTGAGGGTCACCTTGTTGTGAGTGGAGAGAAGCAGCAGACATCTCAGTAGCTGGCAGAGCTGACAATGGGGGAGTATGAGGTAAGAGTTTTGGACTCTTTGTACATTACTCAGAGAAATCTGTCAGTTGTCACCAAACTGGTATATGCAACAGCATGTAATGTCTCCTATATGCAACTACACTTTTAGATGTAGTTAAAAACACATCAGAAAATCTTCCTCACTGCCTGGGTATCTTTTTTGATAGACCAAGATCTGCGACGCGTTAAAACTATGGTTAAAGCCAGAATCATTGACTTTAATGATTATAACTTGATTTTGTGGTTCATTTATTTTTATTTGGACTTGACGTGACTTTGAGAGGGATTATCTTGTAACATTACTGAATGATGATTTGAATGACAGAGTTTACATAATCAGTTGATGTTATTTAACAACAGTGGTGAGTCTGCTCTGTGAAATGATGCTGATAATACACATATATTTGAAGATTCTGAATCTGTGTTTAACCCATTTTTGACCAAAATCAGTAAATATGATTGTATGGCTCTCTATCCCTCCAGGCTCCACGGGATGGAGCCTGGAGGGATGATTGCTCTGCAATTGGCTTTTTGTATGGCCAACCGGCCAAACAATGGTGTAACTTCATCACTCACTCATTCAGTCAGTCAATCAGCTAGTCTGAGACATTCACATTCGCAGACATTTCTAAAAGGAAAGGGGCCTAAAATGGAGCCTTGTGGCACACCAAAGTTCACTTGGGCAGAACTGTCTGTCCGGGGGAGAGGAGCATTCCAGTGTCGCTGAGCTGGTTAATTAAATTGTATTGAAGGCTGCACTTAAAGATCAATTATAATTAAAATGGAACAAAGTGTGCTCCTAAACGACGTTTATTCGTAACTTTAAGAGGAGCAGTTTCTGTGCTGTGACGGACATGAATTAGATTGGAAGTAGGTCCCCAACAGTCCGGAATAGGCTTTTTGACGAGCGGCTGGAAAAGGGCATGTGTAAAAGAAGGTATTGATTGATGACATTAGGTAGGCTCCAAAATGTATATTCAGCATTTGGGATTAGAACTCTTCTAGAGTCTAGACCAATAGTTACAATTCGATCAATAGATCTTTTTTTTTAACTCTGGACAAAAATATTGTCATCTTATTTTATGCTGACACTAAGAAGCCAATAAGGAGCTAACATCAGCTCCTTGCTCACTAATTAAGTGCATGTACTGTTAACAGAAGCCTGTATTGGAGCATGGTCTGCAGAGATAGCTAACAACAGGTGCATCTCAGCAGAGGCATGAAAGACTGAGATTACACAGCTTGATGGCAACTAAAAGGTAATTATTTAATGCAGTTACCCTGAATGCAGGATACGTTGTCTCAATGGTGCCATTGAGAGACAATGAGTCATTGTCAAGTTGGATTAACCAGCAGCAGCTTCATTAGAGAACAATAGAGAAGATGTTGATTATTTCAGGTGGTTTGTGGTTATTATAGCATTAGAACTTGGCAGAGATTACCTACCTGCTGGACGCCTTATCTCAGGACGCAGATTTTACTCACTGCTATTTGACCTTTAACCAAGAAATATTACTAAAGGTGAAGAACAACAAATAATCCGGGTTTTATAATGAACACTGACTAAATTAATATGCTGTAAGTGCCTTTGTTCAGGGACAATATTATTGTTGCTGGGACTGGAATAAGTTTTAATTTACCTCTTGATTTGAGTTATTTACCTCCCTGTACAATTTGATTCAACCTTGCAATTCACCTACTGTAGGAATACTTGAGTAAATGGAGTCTTTTGTCACCCGTTTGCTAAAACAGCTACCTGTAGTATTGAATGAATACATTGGATTTATTAAAAAAATGTAATTCTCCATCGGATTGTTTTATTTTGTCTTACCGGTAGTTTATTGGTATATAAACCAAGGTTTGCTGGAAACCTTTCCCAGTGTGCTCTGAACAAACACGGGACATGACAGGAGGTAGACTGCACATACACATACACCCATACAATACCCATTGTTAAGTACGGTTATAAACAAATCAAGTGGCTCAAATATGAGCATGATAAATGTCATGCAAAAAGTGGCAAATTATTAGAAATATACTGTAGAGCAGTGGTTCTCAACCAGTGGTCCGGGGACCACCAGTGGTCCTTGAGGGGGTTCCAGGTGGTCCCCAGCTAAATTATGGAGAGTTGGTAACCAAATGGACCCTTATAGATCTTTAACTCTTGAGAGTGTAAAATGAAACCAAATGGACCCTTATAGATCTTTAACTCTTGAGAGCGTAAAATGAAACCATCGGATGTTCAGTATGAATCGTACATGTGCATTGTGTGAAGGTGTAAAAATATCACAGCATATGGATTAGGGGTGGGACGATATGGGTACCTCACGATACGATATATATCACGATATTAGGCCCACGATAACAATATATATCACGATATTCGACGATATTCGATATATTGCGATATCACGATATTAAATATATATTGCAAGAAATTTCACCAACGATATATCACGATATCTGAAAATATCGATATATTGCGATATCACGATATATTGCATGAAATTTCACCAACGATATATCACGATAGTCCTTGTATTCAATTCATAAACACATAAAATAGCACCAAACAGTTCAAAATCATCATTACACAAATACAGAGTAGGAAAAACAACGTATCACAAACTACTGTTAAACTTTTTTTAATATCGATATTTTTCGGCAGTATATCGATTAGTTATCGCGGGAGAAATATATATCGGTGGGACGATATCGATATATCGTCCCACCCCTAATATGGATGACATATATGAAAAAAAAATCATATATCTATAATAATACATACTGTATAATATGCTGGTTAAAATAGAAGATGGTACTGCATAAATAGGCTAGGTACTGCTTTGAGCTGTACACATGAACACATACAGTACCACCGCACATTAACTTAACTCATTGAGTGCCATTGACGTGTTTCACGTGTTTTACCGCTATGGCGCAACGTGCCAACGTTTCTTTTCTTTTTTTTTAACATGATATCCAAGATATCATATCATTATCTGAAGATTTGCAGCTCCATCCACTCCTTGTTTAACTTATAACTGAAAAAGGCTGTATCTCGCTTCCTAAGCACTTTTTTTTTACCTTGGAAAAAATCTCTGGCACTGGGACAACATAGCCAGAAATAATTCTGGCAATTCTGGCACTCAATGTTAAAGGAGGAGTTCACCCAAAAAATGGTTTATTTTCTATCAATTGCACACCCTATGAAGCCTTGAATCCATGGATTATTTTTTGTTTTTGTTGCATTCCTAAGCTAATAATTTGATTCCTGTCTCCTACCGGCTAATGTATCCGGTAGGAGACACAAAGTAGATTATTTGTGTCTCCTACCGGAAATACACACAGTCATCAAATTATTGTCTTAGGAATGCCACAAAAACAAAAGTAAATCCATGAAATCAAGGCTTCATGGGGTGTGTAATTGATAGAAAATAAGTAATTTTTTGGGTGAACTCCTCCTTTAATACCAGTGGAGGTAAAAAGTACTCAAATGTTTTAATTAAGTAAAAGTATCGATACTGCAATGTAGAAGTACTCTGTTACAATTAAAAGTCCGGAATTCAAAATTGACTTGAGTAAAAGTACAAAAGTATTGGTTTCCAAATGTTTGAAAATAGCAGATCTACAAGCTCTCAACGCGTCGCGAGCTTGTAGATCGGCTCATTTCAAATAGCTTAGGTATAAAATAGGGCTATAAGTGGTTAATGTATGTTTTATAACGTAATGTTTTATATCTGCAAAGTAACTAGTAACTAAAGTTTTCAAATAATTGTAGTGGAGTAAAAGTACAATATTTGCCTCTGAGATGTAGTGGAGTAGAATAGTATAGACAATTGCTGCTTAATACCCCGCAATGTATATAGGCTGTGTCATCTTAACAGGCATCGTCTGTATAGTGGCAAACTCAGGCCTTTGCAATTGCTACAGAAAGGAAGCTGAAGGTTTGGGATGAGGTGAAATCCCCCCCCCCCCCCACTGTGCTGTTCTATCATTTATTCATACCTACGGTGTCCTCGGGGGGTTCTCCCATCAATGTTGGGCCAGTTGCTTCAATAACCTCAGTGATTCTACAATGAGCGTTTCACTGTGGAAGCATCCTGCAGTTTAATGGGGCTGGTATTAAGGCTCCACCAGATTGTTCCCCGGCAAAATGAGCCCTATTTTGTGACTTGAATAATCACAAAATCTGTCGGTATGGTCCCTCCTAATGTCTGCTATCCACAGGAGGTCGCGTATTCACTGACTCAATAATGCCCCGGTAGTTTTAGACGGCGGATCTCGTGCTGTGAGGGAGATTTACGGCCCATTTGTTTGTTGTTGGTGGTTAAATTACCCTAAAGAAAACAGCGGAAAAGCAAACATTCCACGGAATGTCCCATGTAGTATTATTAAAATAAATGTGTGGTTTAGTAAAACATAATTGAGGCATCCAGCACTGGGGGGGGGGGGGGGCTTGAAGTGTAAACCCGTTATGAAGGCATGGAAAAATCAATGACTGGTACTTAAAAACATGATTAACAGTCCTAATGACCGGCCAACCTGTCAAGCTGCAATCAATGCAACTGGAATATGTGTGAACTCATGCTGGCGTGTTAAAATGGAGTGTTTTGGGGCGACTCTTCTCCAAGACTCTGTGCACCTCACTATTTCAGTCATCCATAAACATTCACCTGTTTATGTTATATGTTTATGATGTGGACTGACCTTGACACACACTGCCTACAAAATCCTCAGTGATAATGTGTCCACTTGTAACTCTGGAAAGTGTACAACACATGAGAGTGTACATTTTGTGCACTCGGAACACTCTGGATTTTATAGTGTTCGGGTAGAAATGCAATAAACGGCGTAATTGGGCAACCCTGCTACCCTCTGCTCCTGGCAGTGCCATGTGCTCAATGTTCAAGGTTTCTTTATGGTTACATCTGGTGTACCTCCAGTACAAAAGAGTCAAATCATTTTGAGCTGGTTTCCTTTATAACCAGGGGTCTTCAACGTTTTTCAGGCCAAGGACCTCCTAGCTGAGAGAGAGATGAAGCAGGGACCCCCACTGCATGTTTAAAATTGTGTTGCAGATTAAACTTTTAATAGATTTCATAGATAGTTGGATTCATGTTAATGTGTATTTTCAGATAGTTAACCTTTGAACTTTTAAACCTCAATATTTAGTCAACTTGACCGTTGGCTCTGTACTTGGTCTGCTCTTTCTCCCTCACACCGTGTCTCCGAAAATAGCCAATCTACAAATAGCCGATCTACAAGCTAAATGTTATATAGTATCTGTTATGGTATCTGTTTAGTGTTAACTTGCTGTTAACATCTCACCTGCCACCCTAAACCCTAACCCCCTCATTAGCACTGTCTCTTACTCCCCTCAAGAGACAGTAGGGGCTGTAGCATGCCACTTGGACACAGAGCGGGGTCTGATCAGCCTCGGTCGGGTCGCCTGGAGGAGGGTGTCTGTTGCGAGACCCGAAACACCCAGTGATTCCAGGAAACAACACTGATGATGTGTCCAAGTTTGTGCATCAGTAGATGTATTTATTTACTTTAGTATCTGTTAGACCAGCAGTTCTCAAACCAAAATTCTGCAGCTTATTCAAGAGGGAATCCTCCCTTGGCTTATGAACGTCAGGCAGAGCTACTTGTCAATCAAGTTGACCATATTATTCCCCAGTCTAGTGCAGTGGCTTGGGGTCCAGGGACCCTCAGGGTTCCAAATGGACCCTTACAGGTCTGTAACTTTCTGAGTTATGGGGGTCCTTGAAATTAAAAAAAAGTTTGAGAACCACTGTGTCAGGGTTAAGGTTAGGGAAAGAGGATATGAAATGACTGTGAGTCAATGCTATGTCCTCCAAAGCTTGCTAAAACCAAAGTGTGTGCACGTGCGCCTGTGGATGTGTGTGTGAGTGCTGCATAGTGTGACTGTGTTGCAGTCAAACGGATCCAGCTGTCTGTGCACTGATGTGGACGGCAGTAAGTAGATCACTGCTGCCTTATTCTGGTCACAGATGGGATAGATGGCATTTGGGGCCAGCTGCATTTTCCAGACTGATTTACAATGAGGGCTCGGGTTCAGTGCCTTGCTCAAGGACACACACGACGGCCACAGTGATGATCAAACCAGAGACATTTCTTCTTCGTTATGGGTCATCACTCACTCTGTCCAATATCCAATGACAGGCGTCACAATTAGTCCTAATATCCTCCATTAATATTGCCAAACTTCTGACACACGGAACAGTTTCATCGCCAAAATTACATAACCCATAATATTTTGTCTTGTATTCACACATCTTGTTTTTCAAAAGATATCTCCCTCTATATATCATCTGCCGTAAATTTAAATCGATTACATACTAAATAATACACTTCACCACAGCTTAATATTGCACTAAGTTTACATTCCCCAATGCAATTACTGCTGATGTAATTACATTTAATATTTAACTGTGGTCCTTTTTTCTCAGTAATAATCAGTGCAGCTTAGTCAGATTCTCCTGTGGTAAGCTTTTCAATAAGTGCTTTAGAAAGTCATTTCATCTGGTTGGGAGATTATCAGCTCCTTGCCTGCGCCAATAGCCATTATGTAATTCATTCAGGGACACTTGTACCCCCAAACAACAAGGCTAGATGCATAATTGCATATTGCATCAGCAATTCATCATACCAGCGCCTAATGTTCCTCTGCTCCATTCCTCAAAGCATTGCTGTGATTTATTTGCATCTCCGCAGGCTACAATGCATTTCTGTGCTGTGTTTTTTTTTCTGTTTTGTGTGTGCTAATACTTACAGTAAGTGGCAGAGATCAGCCTTTTATGTCACCTGTACTGTATATCCCTGATGGAACTTTTTTTTTTTTTTGTTAAATGGCAGAGGAACGGGATAGCAGACCCCTAGTGATCCCTAGTGATCATTTATGCATGACTGCATTTGTAACTTAGAGAGTGTAAAAAAAAATGTAGGCCTACTCTAGTTAAATTAACACTGATGATTTTACAGTGTAGGGTCTGAAACCGCAGTGATGAAGTATTGATGTAATATCTGTAGCTCTCCAGAGTGTCTGAGAATGGCAGGGATGCAGCGGGCTGTACTTATGTCAAGAAGAGTTCAAGTCAGAGACACTTTGGCCAGCCAGTGCAGTGTTGCCATGTCCGCATATCATAAGCGACTGTCTCTTTGGGCTTCTTTTTCTGTAAAGTTGCTCGTAAATACTGGTAGTTGCGGGTTGCATTTTTTGGGGGGTTTGTTTCTAAAGTGTAGTTGCCTATATGGGCTTGCTTCCAATTTGTTAAATCATTTAGTAAGTAAACCATTGGCTCTCAATGTCGTGGACCCCCAAATGAATTGTGTTTGTACCAAACCCCCGTCTTAAAATGTTTTTTGACAGGGAGCCCTGTACCAGATTTGTGGTGTCCAAATATTCTGCATTTTATTTCAAGAATACATTAAAATAGCAGATGTATGCAGCATATAGGTTTAAAGTGCTCATGTGGCCAAGTCGCTTATTTTGGGCTCATTCTCCTAGACCTGGTTGCTTATTTCTCTCACAAAATCTGGCAACGCTGAGCCAATGACCCCGTGGGCTGATGAAACAACCAAAACAACTGGCTTATTAGGACAAATGCTGGAAATTAAATCACCCTGATGTGAAGAGATCTCCATCTCCACAGAACAATGTTGGGAGTCCGGAATACAATTAGGCTTGGTCATGGCCGTAGATGTGTTTGAGCTCTAGCACTATAATAAAGTACCTGCCTTTAATTGTAATTCTCTGAATATGTAAGATAAATCTCAACCACAGAGGACCTGCGGTTGAGTGTGTTAGTTGCAGTATACTGTGTGTATATACACCAAGAAATCAAATAATGGACCTGTATGGCGTGTTGCTGCATATACTGTACAGTAGGGATGGGACGATATGGGTATCTCACGATACGATATCTGTGGCGATATTAGGCCCTCGATAACAATAATATCACGATATTCGATATATTGCGATATCACGATATATTGCATGAAATTTCACCAATGATATATCACGATAGTCCTTGTATTCAATTTATAAACACATGAAATAGCACCAAACAGTTCAAAATCATCATTACACAAATACAGAGTCGGAAAAACGTATCACAAACTAAATATATTAATATCTATTTTTTTCGGCAGTATATCGATTATTTATCGCGGGAGAAAGATATCGATATATCGTCCCACCCCTACTGTACAGTATGTTCCTACTGTACAGTATCCTACTATCTCAGTCTCTCTCTTGCCACCTTTTTCTCCTCTCTCTCTCTCTCTCTCTCTCTCTCTCTCTCTCTTCCTCCCTCCCCCTCCTGTCTTTCCTCATGTGTATCTCTTCCTGTCCTTCCTCCCCTCCTCTCCCACACTGTCCTTCTCTGTTTTGATTGATTGATTGAATACCAATACTTTATTAGTCAGAAATGTAAACAGAACGGTGGTACAGTAAAACACTTGGGCACACCAAAAACACCAAAAAGTCCTGGGGAATCGTTTCCATTGTGGTCCTGTGGTTCTTCGTCTTGAGTTTTCCTCTCTCTCATTATTTCTCTTTATCTCTTTGCCTTTTGAATCTCATTCTTTCTCTCTCTCTCACACACACACACTCACACACACTTTGTTTATTGGAGGGGTGGGGTTTTGGTTTGGAGAGTTTACGCTTCAGCGAGGGGAGGAATAACGCTGATATAGTGGAAGCTTTAACAAGGAGAAGCTGCTGGCTCTGATAACTGGGCTGCTCTGTCATCTGACAGCTGGGGCTTACACTGCAAAACCCCACACAGCCCCTCTGATGCTCTGACATGATGCTAGCTGGGTGACACTAGGACTCTATGGTGTGTGTGTGTGTGTGTGTGTGTGTGTGTGTGTGTGTGTGTGTGTGTGTGTGTGTGTGTGTGTGGCTGGCTGTGTGCGTGTGCGTGCGTCCTTGTATTTAAGTATCGTAGACTTTTAAGTAGACATTGTAGGGACCATTTTCCTGGTTCTCACAGATAAATGGTTCTTTTTATGGTTAATTAGTTTTAGGTGTTAGGCTTACAGTTCAGGTTGGGGTTAGGATTAGTCATTTAGAGGTGTTAGGTTTAGGTGTTAGATTGGAGTTATGCCCGATTTATACTTAGTTGTGCAGCGTGTGAGCGTGTCGGATTTATAAAATTGCCGTCCTAACATTTTGATGTCCTCATGTTGTTATAATAGTACCAACGTGTGTGTGTGTGTGTGTGTGTCACACAAAGAGAAAGGGGAAGAGAGAGAAAGAGAGACCACCCAGCGCCCTCCCCTACCCTGTTCACACAGTATGTGCAACATGCACACATCTGCGTGCAGAGACTCAAACGTGCGCACGTGCGCACCCCAGACCAGATTCCCTGCTTTCCTTTTTTTGACAGAAAACAAAGCGAACATGACCCACACACAGCCACCCCACACTTGGCAGTAAACAACAAAAGTGTGCGTGTCTGCGGGCCGCTTTAGGGCTAGCTGCCCCCCCCCCTCCCTGCAGCCTGCCCCACACGTGTGTGTGTGTGTGTGTGTGTGTGTGTGTGTTTTTTTTTTTCTGGGGGGAGTTGGGGGAGACGGTCTGTGTTCATCATGGCAGCAGTGGTGGAAAAAGTACTCAAATGTTTTACTTAAGTGAAAGTATCAATACTGCAATGTAGAAGTACTCTGTTACAAGTAAAAGTCGGGAATTCTCAATTTACTTGAGTAAAAGTACAAAAGTATTGGTATCAAAATGTACTTTAAGTACCAAAGTAGAAAGTACTCATTATGCAGAATGTCCCATTTCACAGGTTTCATATATATAAAATGTATACAAATCTTTTAAAAATAGCTGATCTACAAGCTCACAACGCGATGCGTTGTGAGCTTGTAGATCATCTATTTTCAAATAGCCAATGTTTAAATAGGGCGAATATATATTTTATAATAATAAACCAAATCTACTAGTAACTAGTAACTAAAGTTTTCAATTAATTGTAGTGGAGTAAAAGTACAATATTTGCCTTTGAGATGTAGTGGAGTAGAAGTAAAAGTATTGGAAATACTCAAGTAAAGTAAAAAATACCTCCAAATTGTACTTAAGTACAGTACTTAAGTAAATGTACTTACTTTCCACCACTGCATGGCAGTGAAACAAAGTGTTTGCTTACAGGCCTGGTCTTGCACCATGCGGCTTCACTAGATAAGCAGCACATAGTCAACAGAAGTGTGTGTGTTGTGCATGCAAGTGTTTTTGTGTGTGTGTGGTGGGGGGGGGGGGGGGGTCAAAAAAACAGGTCATATCTGCGTGTGTGTGTGTGTGTGTGTGTGTGTGTGTGTGTGTGTGTGTGTGTGTGTTAGTGGTAGGGGATAATGAGCTTGTATGCAGCAGGCACCAGATCCCATTGTTCCGAAGGGGGGGCACTCCCTTGGAAGGCCTAAATGGATGTCATTATGGCGGGGGGGCCAAATGTTTACAGTGGCTTTGTTGTGTTTGTGTTGGACAGCCAAGCTGCCCCTCCACAAGTCCTCCAGCTCAGCATCACGCCCCGACTCCACCCTCCTGCGCACACACACACACACACACACACACACACACACACACACACACACACACACACACACACACACACACACACACACACACACACACACACACACACACACACACCAAGCATCCCTCTCTTTTCTGCTGTCAAGATTGTAGTGGAGGGTAAAACCGCTTGGACTCTTGTTTGTTCATCCATTTACTTTATTTGGGAAACGGGTTTGAAGCTCATATAAATGAAAAGGGTTTATTCCAAAGGATGCTATATGCATTTTGAGGAAACATTGTTTCCTGATGCCTGTAAAACGCACGCACGCCCGCATGAACACACACACACACACACACACACACACACACACACACACACACACACACACACACACACACACACACACACACTCATGACACCCTCTATAATGTTGCTATTTTATAAAGAGCTCAAGAAAATTGCATTCAGTGGTGAGTTTGCCTTTCTTGCCAGTAATTATTTTGTCAGGCTATGCAGTAGAAATCTTGAGTGTTAATTTAACTGAGAGTGTATAAAGTGTCAGCTTTTGCACTTGATGAAAGTTTCACTTCAGTATGTTATGTTATTAGATAATCAGGCATATGATTATAACCAAATTATATTAACAGCGCTAGTAGGCGCACACTCAAACACACTGTTGCATACCGAGCATGCTCATTGGATGCGTGGCCACTGCAGGCTGAACGCTCCTGTATACACACTTTACTGTTGAGTCCTGAAAATCTGCAGTGGTGGAAAAAGTACTCAAATGTTTTACTTAAAGAGGTGGTGCCATGGTTTTGCACTTTTTCTGTTTTTCATGTGTCTGTGAGGTTGATAGAACTTCATTAAGCCGCCTGGTGGTGTTTTTATGGTGTGTTATGTCTTCTCAGACTATTTTGAGTTTTTACCTGGAGGCTGAAACCTTGAGGGTGAAACGTGCCAATAGAAAAACAGCCCTTTAGTGACATATTAAAAATATACCCTCCCCCTCATTATCATAACACAACAGGTGTGGGCATGAGGAGGAGGAGGGACTAGGACAGGTGGGTGGTGCTAAGGTGGTGGAGGAGGTGCTAAGGTGAGAACCAGGTATACTTAATGAACTGGAGGCGTGTCCACATAAAAACATAATTCTAACAATTTCTGTACACTTTTTTGAAAACAATCTTCCTCCTCGTATAACCATAATACCTGATGATTATGTTTTAGGGGGGGGGAATCACTGAAAATCACGGCACCCCGTCTTTAAGTAAAAGTATCAATACTGCAATTAAGTACTCTGTTACAAGTAAAAGTCCGGAATTAAAAATTTACTTGAGTAAAAGTACGAAAGTATTGGTATCAAAAGGTACTTAAAGTACCAAAAGTAAAAGTATTAAAATGTTTGAAAATAGCCGATCTACAAGCTCACGACGCGTTGTGAGCTTGTAGATCTGCTATTTTCAAATAGCCTAGGTATAAAATAGGGCTAAAGTGGTTATTGTATGTCTCATAATGTAATAATTTATATCTGAAAAGTAACTAGTAACTAAAGTTTTCAAATAATTGTAGTGGAGTAAAAGTTCAATATTTGCCTCTGAGATGTAGTGGAGTAGAAGTAAAAGTATTGACAATTGGAAATACTCCAGTAGGAGTAAAAATACCTCAAAATTGTACTTAAGTACAGTACTTGAGTAAATGTACTTAGTTACTTTACACCACTGAAAATCGGTCGCCTAAGAATGTTAATGTTAACAATCATGTTTTATGTGAATTGACAGCATTCGTGCCTTTCACGTACTCACGCACAGAGAAGAACTGTCTGCCCACACAAAGCCACATTTTAACCAATCTGGCCCACAACCTAAAATTAGTTTGACACCCCTCTAAATCCACAGACTACATCAACAGGAATGGGAAGCATTCTTTGAATGTACAAGTGTGGTCTGATTTACAAGTACTGTTTCATGGACATTGTAGTCAAATAGCCAGTGTGACATGTCAGTGTGACATGACATGAAATTATGGACAGTGGTTATTACTGCTAAAACACCAGGAACGCATCTGTGATCATTTTTAGATGTCTTTGGCTATAAAAAAAATAGCAGATATACAAGCTCATAGCGCGGCACAGAGTGCCGCGTGATGAGCTTGTAGATCTGCCATTTTACAAATGTTCGCTTAAAAAACACATATATTCAAAGATTTGCACACATTTTCACGATTTTTCAAAAATAGCAGATCTACAAGCTCATCGCGCGGCACTCGGTGCCGCGCAATGAGCTTGTATATCTCAGCGAACATTTGTAACTCAAATCATTGACTCTGGGGGTCCCTGGAACAAAATATTTTACAAATGTTCGCTTTAAAAAATATATTCAAAGTTTTGCACAAATTTTCAAGATTTTTCTAAAATAGCAGATCTACAAGCTCATAGCGCGGCACTCTGTGCCGCGCTATGAGCTTGTAGATCTGCTATTTTTGAATAGCCAAAGAAATCTTGAAATGACACAGATGCGTCCCCGGTCTTAATGGGTTAAAATGTAAACATCAAATTGACATTCAGGATATTTCTGTGTAGAGTAGCTGTTGCCATGTCAGAGAGCCATTTTAGAGTGGTATACTACTGCATTAAAGACAATTCTTCTAAGAAATAAACTAATACAAACTAATATTATGTTTACTTTATATTGCTGGTGCTCTCACGGTCGTAGCTCTCACATTCATAGCTTACCGTTTCCGCGGTAACGACAGTATTGTAATCATTATGTGAAACAGAGTATCATGTCAATATTGACATCGACTGAGCAAACGTTGTTGCCGATTTAGAGATCGTATCGATTGGAACCAAAGAGACCTAGAACAACTGCCTTTCTGTTATTGGCAGTGACCAAAAGAGACTTAGAACAACATGAACTTTCTGTTATTTATTTCAAAAATAGCAGATCTACAAGCTCATAGCGCGGCGCCGCGCTCTGAGCTTGTAGATCTGCCATAGAAATCTAAAGTGACACAGATGCGTTCCCGGACTGAATGGGTTAAAGGCCCAAATAAAACATTATTATACATTATGTAAACATTATTTATAATGCACGTCCACTTCAAAGCAGGTGCAGGACCAACCGACCAAGACTGGCAGAAGAACAAACAAAGTCCACACACTGCACAGCGTTAAGTGCTCCCAGTCAAAGCTTTTATTATTTATAGATTTTCCTTTTTTTAACCATACAAATTATTCACTTCACTTAATTTGTAGATGGAAAATATGCTTATCCCATTCCCACCATAAATCAAAAATATTGGTCTGTTTTACTGCAATGTTTATTTGAACAAGCCCTCAAATACTTAAAACTCGTGTTTCTGTGTTGTTTACTGTTACTTTATTTTATTTTTTGTTGGTGGGGCTACCCGTTGATTAATGTTTGGATCAAGCCTTTAACCCATTTAGACCGGGAACGCATCTATTTTATACTTTGGCTATTAAAAAATAGCAGATATACAAGCTCATTGCGCGGCACTCAGTGCTTGTAGATCTGCTATTTTTGAAAAATCGTGAACATAACTAAAATCTTTGCCTCTGGGGGTCCCTGGAACAAAATGTTTTCAGATGGGGGTCCGCAGCCAAAAATGCATATAACTTTGGAGGTCCTTGACATGAAAAAAGTTTTTAGAACCACTGACATAGTAACATAATAAGTTTTTCTGAAAACTGTTAGGATTTAGAAGACATTTTGTAGAATCGGAACCTCAGGCCTTTAATGGGTTAATCAGTTCAACTGTTGAACCATCTTGTCCCTGAGCTCAAGGGCACTACCAGGCCAGTGAGGCCACAATGTAATAATTTGATCTATAAGTGATTTAGAAGGAAGCAAACAGTTATTACCTTTGACCTTGAATGATAATCAAATGACCCTGTCAGTTTCCTTGAAGGGTGTCCCACTATTCACAAGACAAAGGGTTAAAAACATGCCTTCCAACATAACACAAAGGTGCCATTCATTTCCCCCTGCTCCTTGTATCGCAGCTTCCCCCCAAAGGGGAAGTGGTGTTCTCCTCTTGTCCCCAGGAACTTAATTTAATTCCCATTATTATGTGCGATGGCCACGTTGTTCTCCAAATATAAGTTGGGCGTCCTTGGAGACGAGCATAGAAAAGCCTCTCTCTTGGTGGTTTAACCCAGTAAGACCGGTCATTTTAAGATTTATTTGGCTATTCAAAAATAGCAGATATACAAGCTCGTAGCGCGGCACCGAGTGCCGCGCTAGAAGCTTGTAGATCTGCTAATTTTTGAAAAATCGTGAAAATGTGTGCAAATCTTTGAAAATACATTTTCAACTCAAATCTTTGCTTTTGGGGGTCCCTGGAACAAAATGTTTTCAGATGGGGGTCCGCGGCCAAATACATATAATTTTGGGGGTCCTTGACATGAAAAAGTTTGAGATCCACCGATATATATATATAGCAACATAAGTTTTTTCAAAAAAGAAACTGTTTTTTAGAAGACATTTGTAGAATCCCCCAGAAGCAAAGCTTTGAGTTTAAAATGTTCGCTTTAAAAATATATATATATTCAAAGATTTGCACAATAGCAGAAAATAAAAAAGCAGATCTACAAGCTCGTAGCGCGGCACTCGGTGCCGCGCTATGAGCTTGTATATCTGCTATTTTTGAATAGCCCAAAGAAATCTTAAAATGTAACACAGATGCGTTCCCGGTCTTTATGGATTAATTCATTGCTTTGTAGCCACCACCACCACCAGCCATCAAACAGCTCAGGCCAGCCTCGCTGAAGATTACACAATATAGCAGAAATTGTTCTCGCTCCCTTTCAGTGGTCCCAGTGGGAAACTCAAAATTGCTTGAATTACATTTCAAGAATTGACGAGGCTAGATGTTTTGGGGCTTTGTGTCTTTTTCCACAAGCCGTTGGGATATATTAAAACCAGAGCCCGTTTGTCGATGCTGGTTTCGAGGGGGAAAAGTTTCAGCGAATCCTGTTCTTTTTCTTATTTCTTTTTTCAGCCAACAGAAAGGTTTCTGAGATGTGCATGTTATAAAGTTCTCGGTTGATAACATGGGATGTTGATTATTATCATGCATTTATTACTCCTGATAATGGAAAGACAAGACTCTTAAAGGTGACAGTCATGAATTGTCGTATCGTTACGATGTATACGGATGCCAAATTAACCCTGGCATCCGTACTTTAAGCCAAGCTATTTTAACATTTTCAAACGTTATAAATTATTTTTTAATTTGGCGCAGTCGGTAACGCTGTCGCCTCACAGCTAAGGTCCTGGATTCCCACCATGGACGCTGTGGGCGCTGGGGGCGTGTTCTCTCCTCCGCGTCATCAGTGGGGTTGGTGAAAGGGCCTCTCTGTGTGGAGTTTGCATGTTCTCCCGTGTCTCCTAGGGTAGGTAATACCCTCACAAAAAACATGCAGTAATCCTGGTCACCATACTGCCTCCCCCTGGTCAGCCGGGGCGCCTGATGGAGGGGAAAGGAACTGGTGGGAATAACGTGTTCCTTCCACTCGCTACGTCTAACCAGGGAACCTCCTCCTCCCTGTCAGGTGATAAGAAGTGGCCTGCTCACTCCTCATGCGTTGAAGGTAGCATGAGCTCAGTTCGGGGCTCTCCCCAGGCTGGCAGAGGGAGAGTAGCGCCCATGATTACAAGCTCAGGCAATTGGCACTGGGTGAAAAATGGGTTACAAAATCGTGGGATAAATAAAAAAGAATAGAAAATGTAAAAACAATTATAAAAAAAAAGAATATTAAAACAATCGAAATGTCAAAAAAATTCGATAATAGTTTGTGGCTATTTTTGCCATTTGTCATACAACAAAGTAGACTAGAAAATAGTTTAAGTGGTTAATTGACTAGTGGATTGAGTGCCATCGACTGTATTGCTTGCTGGATTGACACTGTTAGTAGGCCCATCACACCATTAATTACAAAGGTAAAGAATCGCTCTTCTCCTGAGCGATTTGTATTTGGTTCTGTGTTGTACAGCTCAGTTTAATGGTTCATGGGCCATACCAGTGATTCATTAGCTCATTAACAGAATGTTACTGGCCTCAGGGCTAGTAAATCCAACAAAAAAAACAGAGGTTTCCATTATCGTTCCCCATTACCTACTTGTCATCCTAAATGAAATGTCAACACCAAGGGAGAGAGGAATCCTTCTGGGTCACAACAGAAGGCTCTGGTGAGCATTTAGTGAGCAAATTGAGCCACTGTTTGGGTCAGGGGATAATGCTCCTATATATCTTTCCAGATAAGGCTTGTAATTTGGAAGGTTGTGGAATGTGAGGTTTGCCAACAAGTATCCTAAACATGCGTTAGTTGCTATCGCAACGAGGGGACGTGCCTGACAGTTGCCCTGCATGACAGAGAATATTTTGTGTGCGCGTGCGTACAGTCCAGTATATAGTAGGGGTGTGCCGATACACTAATTTCACGATACTATACATGATACACGATATTGGGCTCACGATATATGGCACTTTTTATTATGAAAATATATGGGGGGGTGAGCAAATGCAAACTGATGTTTTTGCATTATTATTATTGCCAAAAAAAAGTATCGCGATATGTCGCAAGGACTCAAGGGAGGGCGGTGCCTGCTGTCAAGTAGTTTGGATATGTGGTCGTCCAGAACCTGCCGATCCGACCGATATGTCCATATAGGCATAATATATCTGTATAGATATCCAGCTGTCCAGAACCGGCGATCTAACCGATACCATATGCAGTGTGGGCATACCAATATGGGCCTATATACAGTACTGAGGACATCAGAAATGTCCATGGGCATAAAAGGGACGAGGACTGACAGATACAGAGCTCTCCAACTGAAAAGGTGCGTTTGTTGGCTGCTCAGTGCAGGCACTTGCTCGACTACTGGCTCGCTCGCCTCGTCAAGTGATGAGAAAACTCAGTGATGGGGGGGGGCATGGTTTTGTGAAATGTTGTGGTGCAAAAGACATACAGACCACTCAGACTCCTATTGCTTAATTTACAGTCGTATGATGAGGTATAAATCAGGGTTTACTGTATTTGTCTCTCTGTCTGTTTCTGTAACCTTCAGCCCATTCTGCAGTCTCTCTCTGTCTTTCCTAACTGTGGCCTTGTCAAAACGCATTATTTCCATTCCTCTGGTTGGGACGCCATGTGTTCGAGAGTTTGTGGGTTTGGGTCTGTTTCACAATGTGTATCGTATGATAACCTGTTTCTCTGCAGTATCTGCTTGTTGTAGCTGACAAAAATGTTGTTTACAGGGGTAGAAGAAATACCGTGTGGTTAAACCAAGAATTTTGTCCTTTCTTTTCTTAGAAATAACATGACAAGATCCTCCATTCAGGTCTGTGTTATACTTATATGGACTCATCAATACAAAAATACTAACAGAGAGCTTAATGGTTTGTTCCAACGATTCCAAACATGCAAACATGACATATTAGTAGCTTAATGACTAGTATTAAAATTCTATTGTCTTTTTTTATGTCCAATGTATTTGTATTTAAGTTTTAACAATATAGTGGCCCTCTCCATCATCAAAGTTGCCCACCCCTGATCTAAAGTGATGCCAATGATGGATGCTTGTTTGGGATGAGAAAGACGCGTCCCCTCAATCCCTCACAGCTCAGCCTCACATTATTATAGAGTCTGTCCATCCAGGGTCTGCAGATATTCAGGATGAGATCCCTGTATGCAGCTGGATGATTTTATGGCGTATTTAGAGGGGTATATCCCCCGGAGTAATGCAACCCCGACATAGGGGCCTCGAGGAGGAAGCCGGGGGATCTTGAGCACATCTGATTTGAGTGAACTGTGCAGCAGGACGGCACCGTTGCCGGGGATCAGACCCTGATTTTCCGGGAAACTGAGGAAACAAAAAACGCTTTTCTGGTCTCCAGCAAGCCTCTCTGTGGCACGATGGTCTGCTTTTTTATTCTTGCACGCCGTATCCAGCGCGGGCCGCATTTGGAATGTAAAATTTCCTCACGGCATCGGGTTAACCCATTAAGACCGGGAACGCATCTGTGTGTAATTCTTTTTTATATCTTTGGGCTATTCAAAAATAGCACATATACAAGCTCATAGAGCTATTTTTGAAAAATCGTGAACATTTGTGCAAATCTTTGAATATATATATATTTTTAGAGCGAACATTTTTAACTAAAATCTTTGCTTCTGGGGGGGGGTTCCTGGAACAAAATATTTTGTGATGGGGTCCGCGGCCAAATACATTATTTTGGGGGTCCTTGACATGAAAAAGTTTGAGCACCACTGATTATAGCAACATAATCTTTTCCAAAAAACTGTTAGGATTTAAAAGACATTTGTAGAATCCCCCAGAAGCAAAGATTTGAGTTAAAACTGTTTGCTTAAAAAAAAAAAAACATATTAAAAGATTTGCACACATTTTCACGATTTAAAAAAATAGCCCAAAGAAATCTTAAAATGACACACAGACGCGTTCCCGGTCTTCATGGGTTAAAATAACAGTGTTTCTTCGTCGGGGCCTCATGGTGATTACAGTTCTGGTTTCACAACAGAGGCCCAAAGCGCCCCAGAGAGACGGACCAGCGTAAAACCGCCAGGGGAGCTGAACCAACGGCAGTGTGAGAGTGTTGGGAGGCCACACAGACACAGAAGTGCAGCAAAGTGTCTGCTTGCTGTCTGTCTGTCTGTCTGTGCGATGATGACGACATTGCGGGCGCGTTGGCACACAGCCAGCAGGCTACGATAACAAGTCGCTGTTGTAAAAACACACACACAGTGGTGTCTTCATGACATCGTGCACATGCCACACTGTCCTTGTCAACAGCATTGATCTTTCAACACATTGCAAGGTTGTTTTAGTTCACTGGAAACGAGACTGAATAGACCCTGGGGAGGGGGGGAGGGGGGGGGGGGTTATAAACAACCCCTTTAAACCCATGAAAGAAATATATACTGTATATCAAATCTTTCCCAACGGAAGAATGAAATTAAAAACGTGTCTGATTTTGAAGCTTCATTTAATGGAACAGTATTATTACATTACTACCAAAAGTCATGATTACTGACGTATTAACTGTACCTGAAGTTAAATAACTCATTCTACAATGAATTAAATGAAATGCAGGAATCAGAAGAAAATTACTATTATAACAAATGGATGTCATTTGAATTCACTCACTCATACAGGTAGAAGCAGTGAAATGTTGTTGTCGCTCGCTCGGCAATGCTGTGCTAACACCAGAAATACAATATACAACCAGATAAAAGAGATACTGGATGGTAATGAAATAAATAAATAAAAGAGACGAGATCAAAATAAGGTTAAAAACGCAATCAAACCCTCTTTAAAAACCTCTTAGCAGCAATGGGGAATGTGCAGATTTTGCGAGGATAAAAGAGGAGGATAATAGACGGTGAGGCAAGATACATATACATCAAGTCACTACGTAGAGCAAATGTGTTCAGCAATGGGTACATACGCAGGCACGCACGCATGCATGCACTGCATAGCGGTCGGATCTGTGGCTCTGGACAACCGGCTCTCAATATATGCCTATATATTGGCGTATCGGATTTGTTTATGGTTATGTCTGAGTCATAGTGACATGCCTATATATGGGCGTATCGGGTTTTTTATGCTTATGTCTGAGTCAGAGTGATGTAGCCATGGTCCGTTGGCGGGCCGGACCATTAGCCACTTTTAATAGGATTGCACATGTTAGTGGGCTAGCTAGCCTAGCTACTTCATGTAAACAGACTGGCTAAAAGCGGCTGCACGTCACTTCCACTCAGCCAAAGGGAGCCAATGAAAATGATGAAAGCCCTACACGAGTTTGAGAGCTGAGGAAGTCAGATACAGTCACTCGAGTCTTCCTGAAATGTTGGTAAACAAATAATTGGTCAAGGTTTCATCAGTAATGTCACCTCCAACTGTTACAGACAGTGGTCAGCATACAGTAGCTCAAAATGTTAGTACAAAAATATGATAGCGGAGGGCAAACACTAAAGCTGAAATAACAGAGTGACAAAGAAAATTACTGACAAAAATCCCCAAATTTACTGGATATTTCTAGGCTGCTGAATGTTGTTACCAATATACAGATCATTAATAGTACAGACACAGGCATGTAATCGGAAACTGGCATTTAAATTCAAGTCTTTCCCAGAACTGAGTGGCATCTTGAAACAAGCAGTGAAACTGCTTTAAAAAAAGAAAAACCCTCATGACCCGTTTAGTAAATGACTCTTGAAGACCGACATTTTCTTCCCCCCAGAGTCAAAACTAATAAGTGTCACACAAAGTTCTTCGTAGGCGAGAAGAACCAAGGTGTCCCTGGGAAACGTTCATGATGTCATGTTTTCATAAGCACAAGGCCGTGGGATTGATGTCCCTTGTAATTTCCAGCTTGTGTAAATGTTTACTCTGTGGTTTGAGTGGGATTTATAAGTTGTAGTAATTTCCCCACCAAATTAATATAATGGCTTTAGAGGGGACGCCTACTCTTTTATAAACGCTTTCCATATAGGCCAAAGGTTTGCTGTTATGGGACCCGATTATGGCCAATAAAAACACGGATAGTCCACTGTTTTTGGAGTTTATAGATTTATGTAGATGAGTTACATCTGTTAACTATTGTCACTATTACATGGGGTTTATATATTACATGGGACACTTGAGGAGCCTGAAGGATTCACACTTTTCATAAGCATTTGGATATAATAATGAGTGAAAGGTGTTATCACCTTATAACCAAACAGAGGGGGAATAAAAGCAGATGAGTTCAATTGTATACCTCCATGAGTAAGATTCTGAGTGGGATATGCAGTGGTGTAAAGTAACTAAGCACGTTTACTCAAGTACTGTACTTAAGTACAATTTTGAGGACATTTTTACTTTACTGGAGTATTTCCCATTTCAGTACTTCTACTCCACTACATCTCAGAGGCTAATGTTGTACTTTTACTCCACTACAATTATTTGAAAACTAGTTACTTGTAGATTTTGATTATTATTACAAAACATACATTAACCACTTCAGCCCTATATACATTTTGGCCATTTGAAAATAGGCGATCTACAAGCTCACAATGCGTCGCGATGTGACACATTGTGAGCTTGTAGATCGGCTATTTTCAAATGACTTTTATACATTTTGAAAACTTGTGAAATGGGACCTTCTGCATAATGAGTACTGTACTTTAAGTACATTTTGATACCAATACTCTTGTACTTTTACTCAAGTAAATTTTTTATTCCGGACTTCTACTTCTACAGATTATTTCTACATTGCAGTATTGATACTTTGTAAAAAGAATTAGTACTTTTTCCACCACTGGCTGTAATAATTTCAGTGCCAAATGACCAGCCATTGTCTGCATGCACAGCCTTAAGGGTCCAATCTTACACTTCAGAGTTGTGTGTGTGTGTGTGTGTGTGTGCACTGTGCGTGCGTGCGTACGTGCATGCATTTAGGTGTTTCCCAGCAGATTCCTCCGGGCTCTCATGGAGGTCTCTCTGCTGTCCCTTTGCAGTGTGTTGTTGTGTCTGCACCGCTGCATTGTGAAGTCTGTTGTCAGTCTGGATCAACGCTATATGCTAGCCTATAGCCAAACGCCGGTGCCCCTGCATGCCCAGCCGAGCATGCTACAGTCAATGCGCTCCGGGTCACCGACCGGCCGTTTTCAGGCCGTTTGTCCACTGGGCACTGGCTCGCCCCTATCATCTACACACACACACACACACACACACACACGCGCGCACACGCACACGCACACACACTCCTCTTCTCTCTTTTGCAGGAAGCGATCAAATGTGTCCACACACACTCCTCTTCTCTCTTTTGCAGGAAGCGATCAAATGTGTCCAACACCCCCGGCCTGGCATATCAATTAGCATTTGGGAAAAGGTGGATTCAACAGACCACTGGACTTCATTGCTTGAATGGAGGAATGAGTCGCATAATACTTCAGAAATAAACCTTTGATAGCTTCTCCTCCTCATGAAAGTGTTTGGTTTTGTGCTATTTTTTACAGTGCAGCTCAGTTTATTTGCATAGAACGTAAAGGCAAAGTGCTAAAACCCACAGGTGAGCACGAAGGGAAAGAATCTGTAAGCAATCGAAAAGAAACATGCTGAAAAGTAACATCAAGAAGACGAGTGTTTTGTACACTGAGTTACAAATGAAATGGCTAAATGAACATTTTACTGTGTACCAGTGGTGTAAAGTAACAAAGTACATTTACTCAAGTACTGTACTTAAGTACAATTTGTAGGTACTTTTACTTTACTGGAGTATTTCCAATTGTCTATACTTTTACTTCTACTCCACTACAGTACATATCAGAGGCAAATATTGTACTTTTACTCCACTACAATTATTTGAACATTTTTGTTACTAAGATATAAATGATTACATCATAAAACATACATTAACCACCTTAGCCCTATTCTATACCTAGGCTATTTGAAAATAGCCGATCTACAAGCTCACGACGTGTCGCATCGCGACGCGTTGTGATCTTGTAGATCTGCTATTTTCAAACATTTTAGTGCTTTTACTTTTGGTACTTTAAGTACATTTTGATACAAATCCTTTTGCACTTTTACTCAATTTTGAATTCCGGACTTTTACATGTAACAGAGTACTTCTACATTGCAGGATTGATACTTTTACTTAAGTAAATCATTTCAGTACTTTTTCCACCACTGACTGGGGACAATGCAACTGTCCTCAAACCAAATTCAACCTTTTACCTCAGGTCACATTGAATGGATCGGGATAGGCGGTCTACATTATGTCCCTCACATGTCTTTTATCCTAAACTCTTGAATGACGGGTTTGTGGTTTCACAACACATGAGGCATGTTTGTTCAGCTGTGCCGGGCCCTGGACAGTGTTGCCAGATTTTGTGAGAGAAACAAGCAGCTATGCAGGACTATGAAAACAAGCCCAAAAGAAGCTACATGAGCACTTGAAGCCTATATACATTGGCTATTTGCGAATAGCCCATCTACAAGTTCACAACGCATGGCGATGCGACGCGTTGTGAGCTTGTAGATCTGCTCTATTTTCAAATAAATAAATTTCATTTTCTTTGAAATATTTGGAATGTGTTTGAAACATTTTAAATACACAAATGTTGTATGGGGGTCCTTGGCACCAAATACATATTAATTGTGGGGTCCTTGACTTGAAAATGTTTGAGAACCACTGGTTTAAACAACATTTAGAAAGCAAGCCCCAAATAAGCAACTGCACTTGCAACTGTCACTATTATGACAAGCCCAACAAAACTACCAATATTTACAAGCAACTTTACAGAAAAATAAGCCCAAAGTTGCTTATAACAAGCAGACATGGCAACAATGGCCCTGGATCCTATCCCCACCCAGACATTCAACAGTGTCAAATCTGCATTGTTAATTTAACTGCTTTCAACCTGGCACCTCTATTTTGGGCATGATGTCATCATAGGTTGGACATTTCCAAATTTGTTCAACTGTTTTCAAAAGTAGCAAAAAAAAAAACATTCATCCAACGCATCACGATGCCACGCGTTGTGATCTTGTAGATCAGCTATCTTCATTATCTTTGTGTGACATGTCGTACAACGAAGTATATAGGGGTGCGAGTGATGTTTTTTTAGTTTTGTTAGTTTTTTGCTCTATAGCAGTGGTTCTCAACCTTGTCAGGCCGCGACCCCCCAAAATAATCATAATTATTCAAACTGGGGACCCTCCCACCCTGACAAGCACTTGGAATTGTAGGAGTTGAGGCATTACGTTTAGTTTGACTCGGTTCCACAGATAAATATTGTGAAAATAGCTGATCTACAAGCTCACAACGCCTCGCAACGTGAGGCGTTGTGAGCTTGTAGATCGGCTATTTTCAGAAATTGTGACTTCACTGTCATCTGGGGACCCCCAAAAAATCATGTGGGGACCTAGGGGTCCCCGACCCACAGGTTGAGAACCACTGCTCTAGTAATGATTGCTTTAGCAATATAGAACTACTTAACTTGTAGTTAAAGAATGAAACCTTTAACTCTGAAAATGCTGACTAATGTGTTGGCTTTCTGGACACTTCCAGTTGTTGATTGAGTCTATGGCTTTAAATCGTTTTTGCCCTAATGATCAATTAGCTTCATGTAAATCCCACACAAGTAAATTGCATGTATTTGTAAAACGAACAATTAAACGACCCCGGAGGACAAAGATTTATGCCTTGTTGTCGAAAAGCTAAAACCGTTTCCAAACAAAATAAAAAACGGTGCAAGTCGTAAACACAACACCCACGATCCCATTAAGCAGTGCAAAGCACTGGGAAGAATGCAAATAAACATCACGTTGACACAGATTATTATGCTGTGTGGCGAGCCCAGCCAAGAAGCACTGGGACACCAATATGTTTCTAATTTCCCCTCCTCTTGTTCTCACAAGTTTTCCAACACAAGACCGTCAAGGCTTACACTTGCTTTATATCAGTGGGTTTTCAACCTTTGTTCATGCCAAGGACCCCTAAATTGATATACATTTGCCTCCATCTGAAATCGTTGCGTGCCAGGGACCCCCAGAAGCAAAGATTTGAGTTAAAAAATAAATCACTTTAAAATATATATATATTCAAAGATTTGCACACATTTTCAAGATTATTCAAAAATAGCAGATCTACAAGCTCATAGCGCGGCACCGAGTGCCGCGCTATGAGCTTGTATATCTGCTATTTTTGAATAGCCAAAGCGAAGCGGTTAAAATGATAGTGACGCTATGTTAACTCATTTAGCTAGGGACCCCCTGGTACTCCCCCCAAGGACCACTGGTGGTCCCCGGACCACTGGTTGAGAACCACTGCTTTATATGTACACTTATAATGCATTATAATCGACTTGTAACACTGTGATTATAGTTAAGGTTTAAGGTCAAGTATAGAAACATTGTAATCGGATTATACCACTGTATAATTACAGTTATAAGCACTCTCGTAATTTAATCACATTTTAAAGCATTTTATAATGATTTATAAGGTCAAGTATCATAATACTTCGGGTCGAGCTGGTAATGAGCCATCTCTTAAGGGAGGACTTGGAGCTAGCCATAGAGCTATAGTGGTCTTAATGCTTGTGGGTAGATTGTTCCATGCATCTGTTGGCAGTGTACAGGAATGACCTTTGGCCCATACAGCTGCTGAATAGGTGAGGCACAAAGTTGGCGGAGCTTCCTCTGGTTGAGTACCTGTGTACTGCACTGACCTTGAGAAAGTATTCATGGAGGTATTTAGGTGCAGCATTATTTATGATCCTGTGAACCATACACATTTTTTATTTGAATGACTCTTTCCTCAACTTTGAGCCTCTTAAGAGACCTGGAACGCATCTGTGTCACTTTTTGATTTGAGCTAAAAAAGCATTATTTTACACTTTGGCAGTTCAAAAATAGCAGATCTACAAGCTCATAGCGCGGCACCGAGTGCCGCGCTACGAGCTTGTAGATCTGCTATTTTTGAAAAATCGTGAAAATATTTGCAAATCTTTGAATATATATTGTTTTAAAGCGAACATTTTTAACTCAAATCTTTGCCTCTGGCGGTCCCTGGAACAAAATATTTTGAGATGGGGGGTCGGCGGCCAAATACATATCATTTTGGGGGTCCTTGACATGAAAAAGTTTGAGAACCACTGATATAGAAACAGAAATATTTTTTTCAGAATACTGTTGGGATTTAGAAGACATTGTAGAATCGGCTTCAGGTCTTAATGGGTTAAGGCTGTTGAAATGTGGCCGGTATAGAAGATGTGTTCTAGGATGTAGATTGTGGATCATAGAATAGGGATGCTAGGGTTCATGTGGTTAAACTAGCTTGAGGGGGGAGACCTTTCTTAAAGGAGCATTTCACCCCTGGAAGAAACTGCAATCACTCAATGGTAATAGTATTTGTAGTAGATAACAGTAGCGCAATTTAAAATTTGCAACCTATGGCCAGAAAAATTATGAAATCTGTGTGTTTGACTAGGGTTTGACTGGACTGCTGCATTACTACAATGACCATAATGCTTTGGTGCACTGCACCTCCTTGTGGCAGGGGAGGTCGCATGTGGGTGTGATCTCCAACAATAACATCCAAACAGCATGCCAGTGTTGCCATGTCTGCTTATTATAAGCGGCTTCTTTCTAAAATGTAGTTGATATTTGGGCTTGTTTCCAAATGTTTTGATTGCTGTTTAAACCAGTGGTTCTCAAACATGTTCATGTATTTTTCCACAGACCCCCATCTGAAATTATAATTTGTGGCAGGGAGCCCCTAACAAATATGTGTCAAAAATATTCCACATTTTGAAAAGCAAATAAAAATATTTTGCAAAAAAGAAAAAAATCCACATTTTGGACTTTTTCCCCCTCAAGATTTTTTTGTAAATAGCAGATCTACAAGCTCACAATGGGTTGCGAAGCGTTGTGAGCTTGTAGATCAGCAATTTTCAAATATATAATATCCCATGTCTAGGTAAAGTGCTCTTGGCATAGTTATTTTTCTTTTGGGCTTGTTTTCATAGACCTGGCTGCTTATTTCTCTCACAATATCTGGCAACACTGGCTGTCCTCGCACACGTTCAACTAGTTACATATATGTCCAAGGATTCGTTAGTGATGTCATATCCCTGCAAATCCTTAGTATCTTCATGCAGTTTCACTTCCGTGTCGCATAGTATTGACATCACTGTCACATCCTTGGTATTATGATCCTAGCCTTTCGTGACGGTGTTTGTTTACCAGCGCTGCCACTCCACGCTGTATTTTTTTTTTCAAGCTTGCGCTTATGAAACACTACACAGGATTATTATTTCATGTCAACATTCAAGTACAACTATCAGAAGATAACTCAGGTAAAGTAATGCCACACTCTGCAAGGGGGGTTGGCCGCTGGCCACAGCTAATGGGAGTGGCCGAGTGGGGAAAGAAGGTTGAACAAAGTGTTACGGACACACCATTGGGGCTGTCTTTTGAGCTGGTCTGACTGAGACACGCCGAGACATGTAGTGCGGAAAGGAATGAGACCAATCTCTCATGACGCAAATAACGTCACGACGTGTGCGAAGATTACTAGATATCTAAAAACACAGATTATTCACAAAAAAAACCCAGGATCTTGTTTCTTGACTCCTAAACTTCATTAAAAGACCGAAAACTTCTTCCAGGGGTGAAATGGCCCTTTAATCTCTTTCAGCTTCACTCAGCTGATGGCTGCTCTGGTGTCATGATGAGCGCTCTGGGGGGTTATTAGGGGGTTAAGTGTCTTGCTCAGGGACACGTAGACATGGGTGGGCGGGGACTGGGGAGGCAAACCGGTGACCTTCTTATTACCAGACTGTAGGAAATGTTCATGTTACAAACAAACAATTTATTTTCAACATTGCCAGAGTAAACCAATCATACATACTGTATTAGTGAGAGCAATGTAGGCAGTCAGTTAACAGGTGTTCAGTTTTTCCAATATGCCGTTGGTTCTCAAAGTGGGGTCAGGGAACCTCCAGGGGTCCTCGGGGGGGGGGGGGGGATACCAGGGGGTCCCCAGCAAAATTAGTTAATATAGCTTCACAATCATGTTAAAAAATAGACAAGCTCGAGCTTGTAGATCTGCTAATTCATTTTTTCATCGTGAACATTTGTGCAAATCTTTGAATATATATATATATATATATATATATATATATATATATATATATATATATATATATATATATATATTCTTTTTTTAAGCGAACATTGTAACTCAAATCTTTGCTTCTGGGGGTCCCTGGAACAAAATATTTTGAGATGGGGGTCCACGGCCAAATACATATAATTTTGGGGGTCCTTGACATGAAAAGGTTTGAGAACCACTGCAATATGCTACGGTATAAATGTCATTGGAACTCAATTTCTCATCTATAAAGTCTTAACTTTAAGTTTGTTGCCAAATGTTTTCCAGCTGGTCCAACATACTGTCAGCTCATTACTGTCATTAGCCTTTTGATCATCATGGCTCTCACAAGTTGCAAATAACATGCTGTATGTAATTAACCGGAAGCTGCCTGTATACTGTGTTTAAGTAACCAGTCAAGCATTAGCTGACTGTGTCACAAGTGGAAGCATCCTCCTAATTCAAAGCACTTCCTCATTGAACATGCATTAGTTGCTGTGCTTTTCCCAAAGCAAGGGCATTTTTTCCTCAGAATTTCTACACTGTGTGTGTTCAGTGAGCGAGCGCACACACAATGGAAGCGGGAGGGAGGAACTGATATGTTTTGTTGAGGTCAGTTTGACTTTTGAATGGGCAGGGAAAGTAAAGCAGAATGAGGAAGTTAGGAATTGGCATGGGGCCACTTCCTCCCTGGCTTTTTGATAGACACACTGCCATGTCATTCTTCCTGAATAAAAGTTGTGCCTCACTGATTGAAATAACGTGCAGGCTACAACTACCCGAGAATGTTCTACGTGATTATTCTGTTGGATTACTTTTTAATTAAAGTGTTATTAATTAGTCTGATTATAATCTCTTAAGCCCTATTTTTTTAAATCTATATTTTAATAATAATAATAATAATAATTAAAATCATTGATTATATTGATTAGTTTGATCAACTGTTGCACCTCTAATATGTTTCTGTGGGACAACCATTGACTGACGGTGGTAGGTTTCATACTGAATATGTTCCAACCTACAATGCTAATTTGCTGTAACAATAACAACAATAATAAAGCCCCTGTAGTACGCCTGTGGGACATAACTGCATTTATCTTTTCATAGATGATGGATCTTTCTGAGACGAACCAAATGATTGCAAATACTAGAAAAAGTGCTCCTCGGAGCACAGGTCTCCGCCAGGTCAGGTAGGTTATTGTGGCCTCCTGGTGGCGCTATAATAGGCCCATGTGAAAAGGGTGCCATTTTTTCTTAGGCCTGGCACGGCAATTGGACACTGCATTCAGGATTTGAGGCATTCTGTTAAAAAAAAATTGTTTGCTTTATTAGACCTGCTGGTGGCGCTATAACAGGCCAATGTTAAAAGGGTGGCATTTGTTCCTCAACATAGTGTGAATGTGCGTGCAAAGTTTGACCGCAATTGGACGCAGCGTTCATGAACATTTTGTTCAAAACAAGCCACTACTGCAAACTTTAGATGTGAATCTTAGCCAATCAGGATGGAATATGAAAAATCAAACAGATGCACCTTGATCACATGACTATAGAGATCATATGTACCGATTTGAAATTTGGATATAATCGGAAGGAGTAATCTAAAAAATGTTTTACATAAGTCGGCCTCCTGGTGGCGCTATAAAAGGCAGATGTGAAAAATGCAGGGCAAAGGTTTTTCCTTGACCTCTAAGGAGTGTGCATACAAAGTTTTACATAGATCGGTGCAGTTATAAGTAAAAACACGAATCGGCCTGTTATAGCGCCACCATGAGGCTGATTTGAAAATATTCAAGTGGCATTTTTTCCTCGGCATAGTGGAAATATGCGTGCAAAATTTCACGGAGATTGCATGCTGTGTTCATGATTTGAGGCATTTTGTTCGAAACTGAGCACTCCTGCAAACTTTGGAAGCCATTTTTAGCCAATCAGGATGGAATATAAAAAATCTGAAAGACCCGTTTCGTTTAATGACTATAGAGACACTATTTACCGATTTGTGAGATTTTGGGACCAAATCTGTAGGAGCACTGTCAAAAAATATTTTTTGCACAAATCGGCCTCCTGGTGGCGCTATAAAAGGCCCATGTGAGAAATTTGGGGCAGAGGTTCTGCTGTGGCATCCAGGGAGTGTGTGCACAGTTTCGCTGCGATCAAGCCAACGGTGCCGGAGATTAGCTGTCCACAGACAGAATAATGGACGGACGGACGGACGGACGGACGGACGGACGGACGGACGGACGGACGGACGGACGGACAGACAGGGGGCAAAACATACTCTCTCGCCATGCCTTTCGGCCTGGCGGAGACAATAAAGCATGAAATACCTTACTTTAATGCATTGTTTCTCAAAGTGGGGTCCAGGGATCCTCGGTGTTCCTTGAGTGGGTTTCGAATGGACCCTTACAGGTCTGTAACTCTTGAGAGTGTACAAATGGAACCAATTGGACCTACAGTATAAGGCTCCAATTGGTTCCATGACCATTTGTTCACTCTCAGAGTTATGGGTGTCCTTGAAATAAAAATAAATAAAAAAGTTTGAGAACCACTGCATGTAATTCTTTACACTTATTGTACTGCAAAAATCATCTTTGCACTGTAAGCCACACTTCTGAGAATTTCACCAGTTCTCGTTTGAAACAAAAAAACAAACAAACCATACATAATGACAGTAAACTGTATAACCGGTTTGCACAAGAAAACAAAACAAAAACTAAAATAATACAATAACCTAAACCTATATAGTCCTAATTTCACCATGGTCAGGGGTAAGGCCAAGTTTGTTTACACTTGGAAGAGAGAGGGGGAAGAAATTGCCAGAGTGTAACCGCGCTCAGAAGAATGTGTGTGTTGATTGCTATCTCACATGTCACATATACATTCCGAGGCCCAAGGAATGTCAGCGGTTTTTCCAACTAAATGGTAACAGCTGTTCCTGAGTGATGCGTTTGATGGAGGTCGAGAGCAGCGGCCCGCTCTTGTTTACTTTGGCTGCAGCCTTGGAAGGGGGAATACTTCAAAAGGACACGGTCTGCCATCAGACGCCGCCACGGCCAGCGTTAGAAACATTCCTCGGTTTCCTCGTAGCGAAAACACGGGGCAATGTTACTCTGGACATTTCGTTTTTTTTTTGGGTGGGAAAGCCCCTGTTCAGTTTGTGTTGGGGGGAGGGGGAGGGGGGTGACTGCGTTGTTCCACAGCTGGGCTTTTTTTTTTTTTACAGATCAGCACATTTCTCAGGGAAGGTACAGTTCACGTCCAGTTAGAGGAAGTGGGTGAATAAATGGGGGGTTTGTTGTACTGGATGAGGTTATCTGGGTATGCAGGTGTGTGGGGGTCTAATCCAGATCTGATGTGTCCTCCATGTTGCAGGGAGGCAGAGGAAGGGAGGAGTAGGGTGGGAGATTGATGTATGATACAGTTTATAACCTGGATGTAGGCTATATAATTGCATGAAAACATTCTATACGTATATTGTAAAAACAAAGCATTAAAATGGAGCATATTTCTGAACAGTTTCCACCTTGCTATACCCTCAGACTGTTGGTGGTGCTATAACAGGCCAATTCACATTTTTGGCCTATAACCTTTGAACCGTATAGGTCGTACAGTCAAAAATGTTTTGCCCTGGATTCCTTGGATCATGAGGCAACTTACCATATACTGTAGGCCCGGTCATTTGTGCCAAACTCGAGTTTCTGCCATTTCACGTTTTCTTCAAAACACACTTTTTGGTAGCCTGGAATCCAGACGGATTCGCTATGTTTGTCTTTTTCTCACTTTCACGTTCTTGAAACTGCAATGATGGAGCTTGTACAGCAGAGCGTATTGCACCTGCAAACCTGTAATGTGACAATTAATTTGAGCTGAGTTATACTTGTGTAACTGTAAGTTACACAAGTATAACTCAACTCAAATTAATAATATTTAACGAGGCACAAGAGCAGGTCTTTAACTACATGAATCTCTCATTCAGCATGTCTTTTCCGAGGAGGTTTTTGTTTTTCCAAGGCTGTTTGAGGCTTGATTCTGATTAACGATCCTGCTTAGAAATATAGCCTGATTCTGAATTATTTTGCACTTTGATGGCATTTTTAAGAGCTGGACTCTCCATAGAACTCACTTCATGTACAAGGTTGTTAATGCTCAAGTACCATGAGCTTATCTTCCACTCTGTTATTGCCACTTACACGGCGAAGATGTACTGTAAATTGAGCTCATTCATACTGCTGTCAGGATGAATCATCGCTGCACTAGTGCCTCATATAGAATTTTACCAAACTCTGCTATCTTATCTCTGTTGGATATTCATCACATAAGCTTTGATGTCAAAAACAGCGGTGTTCAACTAGGGCTAAGCTAACCACTTAAGCCCTATGTACTTTGTCATAGGACAAATAGTGAAAAAACTCTCAACCAGTGGTCCGGGGACCACCAGTGGTCCTTGGGGGGCTACCAGCTAAATTAGTTAACATCGAGTCACAATCATTTTAACCACTTAGCTTTGGCTATTAAAAAATAGCAGATTTACAAGCTCATAGCGCGACACCGAGTGCTGCGCAATGAGCTTGTAGATCTGCTATTTTTGAAAAATCGTGAAAATGTGTGCATATCTTTGAATATATATATATCTTAAAGCAATTTTTTTTAACTCAAATCTTTGCTTCTGATTGTCCCTGGCACAAAACATTTTCAGATGGGGGTCCACGGCCAAATGTTTATCAATTTAGGGGTCCTTGGCATGAAAAAGGTAGCCTATACAGTAACGGCATGCCCGGTATTGGGAGACCAGGTTGCATGTAGTTGTCAATGTGTTGGAATTGCTTGTTTCCTGTTGTACGTACGAGATGGCAATCAGCTGTAGAGAAGCATTCCAGAGCAAAACAAGTGTTCTGTGATTATGTGCGACACCCGGCATTTGCACGTCCTCCCTCTGTCTCTGTACTCGGTAATGACCAGCTGTTTGAGATGTTTGGAATGACAGCGGTGCCGGTGGTAGATCACTATTCTTGGAATTCTGACTGAGATCTGTTCTCTCTCTTATTTTTCCAATGATTTTGTCGGTTGTGTAGCATTGTTGTAATGTTCCTAGTTCCATACAATGCATCTTAGTCATTTCAAGCCATCATTTTACAGTATCTGATAAATTATGTAGCTTTTCTCGTGTTGTTATTTTGTTTGCATTGTATGAATGGCAGGTTGGTTTATTGTTTATTGTGCAGATTCCATACAAAAGTCTGATATAAAGTCTGTTTAGGAGCAAGGTGGCGAAGTCGGTAGTAGCGCAGCGCTGTTCTGGTCTCTCCCCAGGCTGGCAGAGGGAGAGTAGCGCCCAGAATTACATAGGCAATTGGCACTGGGTGAAAAAATGGGTTGCAAAATTGTAGGATAAAAAATTGTCTGTTTAGCTTCTTGACATTTCATTCATTCAGTCAGGCAGACATCTCCTGCTAAACACAGTGAATGCGGGTCAGACATGAGGAGCAGGGAGTGCTTAACCCCACAGGAATTACAGAGCCAACAGGTGGATGCTGGGGTTCGACGTAGAGGCAATGAAGAGCAACCACATCTCACAACACAAATGGAGAGGAGCGCGAGAGAAAGAGGGACGTGCAAGACAGCGACACAGACAGAGAGGGAGAGAGAGGGAGAGAGAGAGAGAGAGGGGTGAGAGAGAGCTCGAGAGAGAGAGAGAGTGAGGGAGGGAGGGAGGGAGGGAGGGAGGGAGGGGGAGAGAGAGAGACAAGGAGAGCATGTGTGTGTGTGTAGTGGTGTAAAGTAATTAAGTACATTTACTCAAGTACTGTACTTAAGTACAATTTTGAGGTACTTTTACTTTTCTGGAGTATTTCCAATTGTCTATACTTTTACTTCTACTCCACTACATATCAGAGGCAAATATTGTACTTTTACTCCACTACAATTATTTGAAAACTTTAGTTACTAATTACTTTCCAGATATAAATTATTATTATTATTATTTATTATTATTATTATAAAACATAGATTAACCACGTTAGCCCTATTTTATACCTAGACTATTTGAAAATAGCCGATCTACAAGCTCACAACGCGTCGCGATGCGACGCGTTATGAGCTTGTAGATCTGCTATTTTCAAATATTTTAGTACTTTTACTTTTGGTACTTTAAGTACATTTTGATGCCAATACTTTTGTACTTTTACTCAAGTAAATTTTGAATTCTGGACTTTTACTTGTAACAAAGTATTTATATAATGCAGTATTGATACTTTTACTTAAGTAAAACATTTGAGTACTTTTTCCACCACTGTGTGTGTGTGTGTGTGTGTGTGTGTGTGTGTGTGTGTGTGTGTGTGTGTGTGAGAGAGAGAGAGCGCGTGAGAGAAAGAGGGAGAGAGAGAGAGAGGGAGGGAGGGAGAGAGGGAGGGAGGGAGGGAGGGGGAGAGAGAGATGATGAAGGAACGACACACAGCTGTGCGCAATGACTGCACAGACAGAGAGGCGCGCTATGACTGCAGAGAGAGATAGAGAGAGAGAGAGAGAGAGAGAGAGAGAGAGAGAGAGAGAGAGAGAGAGAGAGAGAGAGAGAGAGAGAGAGAGAGAGAGAGAGAGAGAGAGAGAGAGAGAGAGAGCGCATGTGTGGGAGAGAGAGAGACAAGGAGAGCGTGTGTGTGTGTGTGTCATGGATTAAAGCAAAATAAAATCTCACGACTGATCTCAATGTGTCTGTGATCAACCCGATCTCCAGAGATTACCGTAACATTGCACGGAACGAGTGCACTTCATTCCGTGGATAGCCGCCTCGGAACTCCCGAATTGCGTGCATATGGTACGGCGCTGCCTTGTGACAAAACCATTTCGGAGGCGCGCAGTCACAGGCGAATTGTCACCCCGTGAAGGACCACCGAGGGAGCTAAGGCGACCGAGTTGCCGTCCTGAACGGTGTGACATTCGCCTGTGCCTACTCAGCGCCGTTTGAGTTATGTACCGATAGGCACAGAATCGTAAATTTTATTGTGCGGACTGCTCTGCTTCCGGGTTTTTCCGTGTTGCGACTGGTTACGCCCACCGTGGGACTCGCCGTACATATGCACGCAATTTGGGAGTTCCGAGGCGACTATCCACGGAATGAAGTGCACTCGTTCCGTGCAATGTTACGGTATTCTCTGGAGATCAGGCTGCTGTGATGCACTGAGAGCTTGTAGATCAGCTATTTTAGCTGTGCAACATACTTCTATAGAAGACATGCTGGCTTCTATGGAATCAAAATGACTGAAATCAGTCATGGCGACTGAGAACTTTAATCCATGGTGTGTGTGTGTGTGTGTGTGTGTGTGTGTGTGTGTGAGAGAGAGAGAGCGCGAGAGAAAGAGGGAGAGAGGGAGGGAGGGGGAAAGAGAGATGATGAAGGAACGACACACAGCTGTGCGCAATGACTGCACAGACAGACAGACAGGAGAAGCACAGGCTGCACAGCTGATTTTCAGCGTTCGCTGTTGTGATAACTATTAAAGTTTCTAAAACGTAACTTTCAAGTGACGTTTATAGGGGGAAACATGATGAAAGCATTTGTTTTCGCATTGGTAGGTCAGGAAAAAAATTATAATACTATAATAAAATTAAAATTACATTAAAAAATATATAATTTTTTTTTAAAACTACATTCAAATGGCAATTTTAGCATTCGATTTACAAAAGAGAGAGACACAGACACGGAGAGAAAAAAATACTCGGGGGGTGGGGGGGGGGGGGGCACAACACGGCCGATCGATCTACACCAGACTTTTCATAGCGAGCGTATGCGTGGTGCGCACAGCGCGTTTGTTTAGATCCAAGTGATTATCAATGATACCGGCTACACCAGGCGCGCGGCTACGCTGTTATATTATCTTATTAATTCATTCGAACTCTGTAGAACTTCTCCGTGTTGTGTGTGTGTGTGTGTGTGTGTGTGTGTGTGTGTGTGTGTGTGTGTGTGTGTGTGTGTGTGTGTGTGTGTGTGTGTGTGTGTGTGAGAGAGAGACACACACACTGCAGGCAAAGGGGCGGGGGGCCGGGTGAAGTCAAGGCACAGACGGGTCGCCTATGTTGTTTACGGACAAAGGATGTTATGAGACAACAAAAATTAAACCTGCCTTAACAGTTGCGTGCATTAGCACACAATGAGGCTAAAGGAAACATTCTGTCTAAATCACTAAATCTCCAGTTTGCTAATTCACTACTTCTACTACTACTTCCCTATTTGAAACTTTCAATTTCTCTAAATATTATACACTTTCACGCCAGCCTACCCAGCCAGCACGCCCATTGCGTCCCATATGGTTTCAAGGTGGGCTAAACCATATGGGCCCCATGTCGGCAATGTCAGCGGGATCCACTTGGGTCCCAACTGGGATGCCCATGTGGGATATAAGTGGGTTCTATCTGGGCCTTAGGTGGGTCCCACCTAGGCAATTCTATGTGGGACCAAGGTGGGTCCTAACTGGGTTGCCCATGTGGGCTATAGGTGGGTCCTACCTGGGCACTAGGTGGGCCCCAACTAGGCAACTCTATGTGGGACTGAGGTGGGTCCTAACTGGGTTTGCCCATGTGGGCTTTAAGTGGGTACTACCTGGGCCCTAGGTGGGCCCCAATTTGGCAATTTATGTGGGGCTGACATGGGACCCATATGGTTTCAAGGTGGGCTGAACTATATGGGCCCACTTGGGCTTTCCCGTGTGGGCTATACGTGGGTTCTACCTGGGCCTTAGGTGGGCCCCACCTAGGAAATTATATGTGGGACGAGGTGGGTCCCAACTGGTTTGCCGATGTGGGCTTTAGGTGGGTTCTACCTGGGCCCTAGGTGGAACCCAACTAGGCAATTTTATGTGGGACCGAACCTTATTGGACAGACAGGGGGACAAACACACAGGGACAGAGACAGAGGGGAGCACAGGACACTCAGTGTTGCCATGTCCTCTGATTATAAGCGAATTTGCCTTACTTCTCACCACAGTTTTGCCATGTCCCATAATTCTAAACGACTTTGCCCTACTTTCACGCAATACTCTCGCTCACACTGTGAGGTGGCTGTAAGGTGGATCTGCGATGCGAAGTGTACGACGCGTCACGCTAGATGTTCGGGCCGCGCAGCGGCCCGAACTTCTAGTTAGAGCAAACGGTGCGGCGGCAGCAGGTAATCAGCATCAGCTAGAGTGATATCGACACTGCCATTGGTTGAACTATTCTCAAGGATCATGTGACACAGATCAGCTGACTTGGTGAGGAGTCACCACTCGAGTTTTCTGCCCTATAACTGGCTTTGCTGTCTCACTTCATCTGTGGGAAACGTTCATACAGCTAAATTAATCAAACGCGCAACAAGAACCGCTGTAATCTCTTCACGCACGGGACGGGGACGTTGAACCCGTTCAACTTTTAGCAGTAATCACTACATCCTCCTACACTCGCCTCATCTTCCTCCCTCCTCCTCTCTTCCCTCTCTTCCCCTGCTTCCCTCCCTTTGCTCCCCTCGATCCCCTCTGCCACCAGATATACAAAGAGGAAAAGTGGGAGCTGAGGAATGGCTCTTATAGCGCTGGGCTGGCACAATGGACGTCTTTTGTGGGGGATGAAAAGAATATTAGCCAGCGCTAATGAGATTTGATGTAAGGACGGCCATTGTCAGTTCAGGTCAGACGGTTAGACGGTTACATCAGGAGCAGCCGGTCCCCCCAATATACATCAAAGACAAGGGGATTCCAGTATTGCATACTGTGCCGACATTTAATGCAATGACAGAAATGAAAGAAGAAAAGAAAAAGAAAAAAAGATGCTAATTAAAAGCATAGTCTTTGTCAGCAGGAATGCTAATGGGGAAGTTGATTTGTCCCTGTTGTTAAGGGCAGGCCGTTCTGATGACTGCGTCTGTTACTTTGAACTTGAAGGACAAAAAAGTCCTCTTAGGCTGCTTTCTTTTCATCTACATAACCCTATACAGTTTGTCTTTCTGACGTCCATCTTAACCTTGGTAGTCTATAGGCTACTCTTCCCTATACTCCTGGCTGCCATTTAATCGGTGAGATGCCGTATGAGGACACAATCCTGAAAAATGTTGAAGATCATCTTAATCATATCTAGTAAAAGGAAATGTGAATGTTGTCCCCCTTTTCTTTCCCCATGGGTGTAGATTCAGATAAGACTCAAGTTCCACTTAAGTGCAGAGGAAGCATAACATTTTCACAGAATTTTTTAATATTCAGCAGCTACTTCAACAATGACCTAGTATATTTTGTGAAGCTGTTCTTAATTTTCACCAGAGAAAAAAGCAGCAGCATCAATATGATATAAGGGCAGTCCTGTGTATAGTGAGAAACATGAACAATTCATCCTGAAAGCTAATACCAAGGAGTTAGGACACTAATCTGCAGATGTCATGACCTAATAGACCAATAAAGGTAGGATGATTTTGGTGAATTTGCATTGTTCTACACACAGGAAATTAATTTCATACTAGTACTAACAGTGCTGGATCCAAATCTGAACCGCTGTTTGTTTTGGCAGAGGCTTGTTCACCAAGGAAACCGTTGAGCCAAACGTGTGTCATGGTAATTTCCTTCTCTAATGATCTAGAAAAGATCTTGAAAGCGGCCTGCGTTCGTTCAATTTCTGTCAGATGGATTATTACACATCTTACAGACACACAATTAGATTTATTTCATGGGAGATCTGGTAATGCTCAGAGAGTAATGGGTCATAGATACAAGTTGTTTATGAATATTCGATGTAATACAATGCATGATTTAATGTCAACTCGTCCCATCCCATGGATTCGGTCCAGTGTTCCTGAGATTAATTTGAGCGCTGCTGAGAAAGACTTGTATATCTTGCCAAGTCATCACTGGTTCTATCACTTGATGTTATGTTATGATAGTTCACCTAACAACAGTGCCAGAGAATAGCTCTTCCTTTACAAGTGATATGCCTTTATTCGCAAAATACCTTTGGCTTCTAATCTTTCTATTGCCAGTATTAATTGTAAAGCTGACACTTTTACTGCTACGTAAGTCGAGTCCTCTGGGGTAACTCGCATTCTTGAGACAACATTTCTCTACACATCCTGGACCAGCATGGCAGAAAGTAAATGAGATCCAGCAGGCACTGAGGTACCTGAAGTCTTTGTCCACTTTAAGGTTCTCTCTCCATTTCTGGTGCACATGGTTGTGTTTGAGGCACTATAGACCTTGGTTTTCTTTGAGTCCAGCTAAAGTCCCACTCTTGGGCATTCCGTTTCGACTGCCAGAAGGGCTTGCAACACAAGCTTGCTCAGCAGTGTTTTGTCATGAGTGCGATGTCGTCGGCAGAGTCAAGGGCAGTAACCGTGACAGCTGGTTCACAACAACTCCTTCTGGGTGTTAGAGTGAACCCTCAATGCACCTCTGAGCATAAGAATGCACCCTTCCTCAATGCATGGACGCGTAGGTGGGGAACGAGAGAGTCATCCTGCAGTATGCCGCCGAGGACGTTGAAGGTGTCTGTCTCACCATCAGGCGAGTTCACCTCAGTTCGAGTGTGCTTGCATGACCTGCTGATAGCTTGCAAGTTGCACTACTAGCTTCTCAGGAATGCTGTATGTGCAGGGAGGGGGGTTATTATATTTAAGGCCTGCCCAACACCTGTATCAAGAAGAACATTTGACAAATAACAATTTCACTATAATAATTATTCATAATGAGCTGACTGCTATCGGTCAGCTTCAGTTGTCACCAGATGCAGCGATACCCTCCCACCTCGTTATGCTTTGCAGCTGCAACCAATTATTTGTGTGATTCACTCGTCCCCCATCCATATTATTTCTTTATACTTTTTTTGTGGCGATTACACTAATTAGTTATGTGTTAATTTCATTTGAGCTTTTGTTATCTCTGTACAGTTAATATATTCCCCTTTTTCCAATCAATGTGATATTTAAGTAAACTGGCTCCTGGTTGTACCTTTTTGAATGTATAATATTTCTGCTTTGTCTGCTCAGTTACTTAAATTCCTATTAAATTAAATGTGTCTTCTGTGACTCAATAGCATTGTTCTATCTGTTCATTTTAATGTTCCATAAATGTAGGCAAAATTGGCATCATAATAAAGGCCAGCCTTATATTTGACAAAAATATTTCAAGAATCTAAAAGCATGGAATATCTTTTTTTGTTTGTTGCTGAAGCTAGAATTCTGATTCAAAGCTACTTAAGCTAGATAATTGTGTCAATAATAGTTAATTGTATTATTCACTGCATTATTTATTTACACTTATTGGTTCAGGTTGGGTTTATTTTACACACACGCACACACACACACACACACACACACACACACACACACACACACACCCACACACTATAATTCAACAAGTTATGCTGTAAATGATGTTTTAGAATATAGTTCGATGTGCCCTTTGTGAACTTTGAGCACCTGGGCTCCAGTGGTCTCTGCACAGCCCTGCCGTACGCCGTCGAAATACAGAAACATTTGCCTCGGTTGATTGTATCAAAGGCATTCTTGAAATCAATAAAAGGTCATGATTGCTGGGAGGTTATTGTGCGCCGCGCTCCTTCAATGATCCTTCCCAGAGCCAAGACCTGCCCGCCGGGCGTCCGCTTCTATCAAAAGCCATGGTTCCGTTGAGATCTCAGCCGGGGGTCTAGCACAGGCCAGAGGCGGTTAAGAATCATCCTGGTTAAAGGTTTTGGCCTTAACTGAGCTGAGGCTGTGCTGAGCCCTCTGTAGTTGGGGTCAGGTCATGTTAGGTCACCAGACGTGTGGATTGGGATCAGTGTTGCCAGATTCTGTGAGAGAAACAAGAAACCGGGTCTAGGAAAACAAGCCCAAAAGAAGCGACTATGGGCCACTTTAAACATATGCATCAGCTTTTTGAAAATAGCCGATCTACAAGCTCACAACGCGTCGCGATGCGACGTGTTGTGAGCTAGCAAAATGCTGACAAGCGTTCCAGTGGTTTAACTACAGTTTAACCACTTTAACTATTTTCAAAAGAAAATCTGTGAAAATGTTGAATGTTTTTTTTTACAACACATCTTCCCTTATTGGGTTCCCCCTGGCACAACATCTTTTCAGATGTGGGCCCGCGGCATACATATCAGTTTGGGGGTCCTTCACTTGAAAATGTTAAGTTATTGTTGCCTGAATCTGTGATCCGAATGGAGTGGATTCATTTAATTTCTATCAATGAAGGGTGGGGATGGTGGAAGCAACCGATCAGAAAGCCGCCGTCTACTGAACATCATTGGTCTTATTATTTGCTTCTCTCAGAATACTTAAGAGATGTTTTTTTTGTTTTTTCACTTTCAGGGGTTTCCAATGCAGAGAACGATGAGAACGATGTTTGCATGAGCCAGTGAAGTAGATAACCCAATAAGCTCTGTTGTTGTGTCACACAATGCGGCCACTTCCTTTCCGGACCCCACCCGTTGTGATGAAGTGGAGAAGGTTCAAAGGTTTCATTTATTTTGTATTCAGTGCCAATGCATTATTCATGTTGCTCCAGTGGCCGGATCATGACATGTATTATAACCAGAAGACACACAGGGATATTGATTTCATGAATAATAAGAGACCTACATTGAGATACACATGAGACTATTGTTGATAATATGAATTTGTGACACGACTTTGAAACCGCAGTCTGCTAACTTGACACATGAACCACTTAAACCCCCCAGGGATCTATACTTTTTTTCCCTCTACACCAAATCTCTTCACCGAAAATAGCTGATCTACAAGCTCACGTCGCATCTAAACGCGGCACATTGAGAGCTTAGATCAGCTATTTTTTACAGAATGTTCGATGATGTTGGTCGTAGTACCAACATCACAGTGTGGCTCTTCTCTTCTCATTTTCACAGGCTACATTCCAGGGCAATTATTTTTCTTAAACCCCTACATACGTACTTTGTCATACGATGAATAGGGAAAATAACCAATCTACCTGCTCACTGAGCTTATAGATTGACTATTTTAGTTATTCTCGAGGATTTAAACATACCCAAAATAGAGACGTCAGGTTGAAGGTGGTCATGACTGCAAGGTTCTAGCCTAGGAATATCAATCCAAATGTTGACTAAGAGCTCTACATTTTTCTGCTCCAGTTGTTCCATTTGTAATCATATTGTATTGATTATTTGACTAAGCTCCTGTGAGAGTAAAACCACACTGCTGCAGCATATCACAGGCTGACTTCATTATCTCTACACGGTCCATGATGAATGGCGTATCAAGCAATGTCTTAGAGCTGATATGAAGAGTGCATGATTTGTCTTTATTTAGTACTGCCATTTAACCACACTTAAAACGTGTAGATGTGCTAATTTCGCCAAATGTTCACCTATTATGACATGCCCAGAATAGGGGTACGCCCCGGTACAATTGTAGTATTCAAATATAATTTAGTTTTGCATTTGTTTGTTTTTGCTTTATTTTGATAGGATAGTAAAGAAGCAGGAAGCTGAGGGCAGAGAAGGGGAAGGAGGAGCAACACAGGTCCCCAGCCGCAATAAAATCGGGGACGTTGAAATTACAGGTACGTGGCTTACACACTATCTATTCGTGAGAGAGGGCAACTGTCGCTTCCTCTAAAGAAAATTGGACAGTTGGAAAAGGTGAGACAGAATTTACGCAAATGTATACGTTGTCATACAACCACTTCTAGCATGGCAAGCCTACTGGGCCTATACGAGCAGCAACACTTTCAGTCATTGGAAAAGACATGCACAGTAAACATGCACATGGCCACGCACATGGCCCCGCACTCACATGTTTCCTCACTTTTAGCGCCTCTCTTTTAGCCTGGGACCAGACAAATCTGCCAGTGCAAAAAAAAAAAATGCTCTCGGCGATTTGGGTCTGGCACCGCTCCTTTGTGAATCCATTTCCTGCTCCAGAAGTCTGGGGTGACCAATCACGGCCCAGTATTCAAATATGGGAGACTGTGATTGGTAGTTGGTTGTAGGTCTAACCAATTGCGTCCAGAGCCATTGTTTTGATCCCGCCCCCTTGGAAAAAAAACGTCCTCATAGAGGCACCAGACTCATATCCACGCAGTGATATAGTCTGGCTACGCGAGGCTACCTCTCTTTTGTGCCAGATTCCTCTATCCTCACTTGAACCGGAAGTTCAAGTCAGTCCGCTATTTTGACGGTCATGCCAGGTCTCTTGTTCCTGCTCCAATAAGGAGCGAGGAATATAGAGACCTGGCATGACCGTCAAAATGGCGGACTGAGTTGAACTTCCGGCTCAAGTGAGGATAGAGGAATCTGGCAGTATCAAGAGACCTGGGATGCAGCCATATTCCATAGGTCCGTGGTGGTGGTGGTGGGCAGGAAATGTTCCACTAACCCCAATCCCCCCCCCCTGCTGCCTCTTTTAATGAAATATAAATAACCATTCACTGGTGTCTAAAGATAAACAATACCCTATCCTGTTCTACAACAGCTCTGCAATGGCTGTTTGTATCACATACTTCATTTTCTGCTACAATGTACTGTATGGCATGGATTTTAACCCACAAATCATGTAACATCTTCAACACTAATCATATTCAACGTGCCTAATTGTCCTAAAATACCCTCGTTGTACGTATGCACTTTATTTCACATCCATAATTTACGTAGTGAGTGTGTAGCTGCCTATGGCTTCAATCCAAGCCAATTTGCATGAAGCACTTAAGCCCTATTTTATACTTCGGCGTACGGCCGTCGGCCATGTTACACAAAAAAATGGTTGCATACAAGCTCGTAGATCTGCTATTTTTGCTATTTGTGTAAACAACTTAAAATGTGTGAACGTTTTTGAAATTTGACCCGTAATGGCCGTTGACGAACACAATGTGATTCTAGCGTGGCTCAAATGTGTGGTGACCACATAGCTGCTTAACTGTGGGGTCACTTTACGGGAAGAATTAAATCAACAGATGTTCTTTTGCTTAAGTATAATCCACAATGCTGGGATGTTACGCTCCTGGATTATTTGGACAAGAAAAGGTCATCTTGTATTTTATAGCCCTTTCAGTCAAGGCTTCACGTCATATTTGCGAGATCATTTACGGTAACTACTACTATAGCGCTCATTTTGATCTGCACAGTAAAGAAAATGCATTAATTTAAACCATTTGTATCTCTTGAGAGTGTACGAGTGTGACCAAATGGACCCTTTGCGGGTCCATTTGGTCACATTTGTACGCTCTCAGAGTTAAATTAACACTGAGGATTTTACTGACTCGTAGGAAGCATACAGTAGGTCCACAGGATGTGCTAATCTCGGCCGCTTTGGAAAAAAGCTCCATGCCACCGCTTGATGGCATAAATTTAGCTGAAGGGGGCAGCGGTGGAAAGTAACAAAGTACATTTACTCAAGTTTACTTTTTTGAGGTACATTTACTTTACTTGATCATTTCCATTTTTGGATACTTTAAACTTCCACTCCACTACATCTCAGAGGTAAATATTGTACTTTTTACTCCATTACAATAATTTATGATTTAGATTATTAATACAAAACATACATTAACCACTTATGCCCTATTTAATAAGCTTGCAACCCCTTGACATGTTGTGAGCTTAGATGTGCCATTTATTTTTTACATTTTGAAAAATCTTAGTACTTTTTCTTTGGTTACTGTAAATATATTTTTTAAGACAATACTTTTATACTTTTACACCAGTCAGATTTTGAATACGTATTTTTATATTGTGGTATTGCTATACTTTTACCTACATAAAACATCTGTGTACTTCTTCCACCACTAGAAGGAGGTCAAATGTAGGTCACAGGGTCTGTTTCTATCATCATGAGTCACAGTCTCTCTCTCTGTCTCTCTGAGTTGAGCTGGAATGTCTGCCACCCTTACTTCCCCCTTCAGCTACTTCCAGGGGGTGGACAGTAACAAAGTACATTTACTTGAGTACTCTACTTAAAGGGATATTTCACTTTCAAAAAAACTTTTGGTCATTTTATCATCTACTCAGGCCTTTGTGAACTCCCCAGACAGTTTTTAAGTTGCTCGATTCATTATTTAGATATTTGATATTAGTTTTTTCAGACACGCCCCCTTCCTATACAAACCCATTGTAACTTCAAACTTCATTTTAACCATGATAGATTCATCAAAAACACCCGTCCTTGGTTCTGGTGACTCACCCTGCCCTCCTAATGCGTGAGGGGGCCGTGTTTTTTCAATAACTTTTTTCATTTATTTTTTATCTTTTTTTTTTTAAATGAAAAAAATTAAATACAATAAAAATGTAAATAAAATAATTGAAAAAAGTAATCGGAAAAACACGGCCCCCTCACGCATTAGGAGGGCAGGGTGAGTCACCAGAACCAAGGACGGGTGTTTTTGATGAATCTAACATGGTTAAAATGGAGTTTGAAGTTACAAAGGGTTTGTATAGGAAGGGGGCGTGTCTGATAAAATGAATATCATATATCTAAATAATGAATCAATCAAGCAACTTAAAAACTGTCTGGGGGGATCACAAAGGCCTGAGTAGATGATAAAATGACCAAAAGTTTTTTTGAAAGTGAAATATCCCTTTAAGTACATTTATTTAAGTATCTGTACTTTACTTTACCACACTACATATCACTCCACTACATTTCAAAGACACATATTGTACTTTTGACTCCACTACATTTCTAGGAAGGCAAAGAGTACATAAGTTTTAGTTTGACTATTTTTTTAAATGTTTTGAACATTTCTGGAAAATGTTTTTGTCAAAACGTTAATACAGCAATGCATTGATTGAGCTATATAAAAGTGCATATTTGAATATGTACTTTTGAATAGTTACTCAAGTATTCAAAAGTACATGCTTAAAAGCAAGTACTTAAGTACTGGGGTTGAGTACTCTATGCCAGTGGTTCTCAAACTTTTTAATGGCAAGGACCCCCAAATTGACACTTGTTAGCCCGCGGACCCCCATTTGAAAAAATATGCCAGGGACCCCCATAAGAGAAGATTTTTTTACGGCTCTAGCAGTGAATCTCAACCATTTTAATTTCAAGGACCCCCAGTTTGACATGCATTAGGGCTACGTATCCCCATTTAATGGCATTTCTATCCCTTGGACCCCAGTTTATTTCGTAAAATGGATGTTAATTTAACTCTGAGAGTGTACAAATGGAACCAAATGGACCCGTTAGAGTCCATTTGGTTCCATTTGTACACTCTCAGAGTTACAGACCCATAAGGGTCCATTTGGTGCCTAATCTATCCTTTAGCTGGGGACCTCCTGGAACTCCCTCAAGGACCCCTGGGGGTCCCCGGACCCCACTTTGAGAACCAATGCTCTATGCACCACTGGCAACTAAGACAACCTTGCCCGTCTCTCAGCAGCAGTAGTTCAGTCTGTTTCAAGAATGCAGAATCATGTAAACCATGTCGCCCAGCAGACAGGAAGAGGTGTTTCTGAGAAATCACAGCCCACACAAATCAGCTGTAAGTTGTGGCGACTGGGGGGGAGAGGGGGGGAACAGCTATAATTTGACTCCCTCCCTGTGTCTTTGCTTTTGGTGGTCAGAGTTGCAGTGAAAGGCAGGCTGTAGAGCAGTGTTTTTCACACAAACATCTTTCTCTGTGCCAGCTCACTGCATGTAGAGCAGTCATTTTCCAAGTGAAGAACCCCCAAATTAATATTAATTTGGCCGCGGACCGCCATCTGAAAATATTGAGGACCCCTATACAAGATTTGTGATGTTAAAATGCTATTTTCAAATAACCAATGGGTACAGCCATAAAGTGGTTAAACGGCTAAATTAACTCATTTTACCGGGGACCCCCTGGAACCCCCTCAGACCCCTGGGGGTCCCCGGACCCCACTTTGAGAACCACTTACGTAGACAGTCAAAAGAATCGAGAGAGTCGAGAGGGTTTTATTTGCCACTCGCTCGTACAGGCACAGTATAAGCAGCCAAAGCACATTCTAAAACCTTCTGTAAAAGAAACTTTAGCGGCCAAAAAAAACCTTAGCAGCAGTTGGGGGTTGCGCAATAGGGAATGTTTAGAATTGAGGGGCTCGTCTAGTATCAGATATGTCGAATTTGCGGTATGATATACATCTATAAATCATCAACGTTAGCAGCAACAACAACATAAATAGCAGCAATGGGGAAACGTTCAGTCAGCTGGCACAGTCTCCAATGAAAAATAAAACATATGTCACGTTGCCAGTAGAGAAAATATTCAGTTTCCTCTGAACATGACCCTACAGCTACGCCGCATACCCAAGACGTTTTCCCAAGAATCACAAACTTGGGCAGGACCGCGGTTCAAACCGGACATGTTTTCCACCCAGCTCCTTCGGAGCCTTACGACCAAGTACTTGAATCAGCTGACGCACTTAACGGATGTAAGTGAGTTTTAAAAGCTTGTTTTAATGAATCCCATCTGCCTAATTGCACTGACCTGTGTGTCTTTGTGCCTTGGTGTTGTTAACACCAGACCCCTGTGTAGGACGTTAACCACTTTCAACCATGCGTCCCCAATTTTGGACGTGTCATTATATACTCAAATTTGTCAAAAATATTCAAAATGTTGGAACATTTTAAAAATAGACGATCTACAGTACAAGCTCACAGCGCGTGCCAATGCAGCACATGCTCAGTTTTTTCCATTGTCGTATGACAACGAATAGGGCTTAACACTTCAAGCTTATCGTCATGTAATTGGTCCTCACTAATGCTCATTATGAGATGGCACATATTTCACTCAGAAACCTGCCTGCTGATGACATCATCGGTGGTCATTTCAATCTACTGTAGATGTCAAACTTTAAAAAATAATTTATTGATGGAAAAACAATGGCTTCTATTTCGGCATACAAAGTTTTCAACAGGAGAAAGGCTGTAGTAATATAGCTTTGGATCTCAAAAGATACTCACTCTGTATCTCAGAGACAGTTCAGAAACCCGCCTACCAGTGACATCGTCGTTAGGCAGGTTTCAAATGTTGTATTTAGATTTGTATTAACGCGAGAACAATGGCTTCCATTATTGAATGCTAACTTTCCAGGAATAGAAAGCCTGCAGTTTTCTATTAGCTTGGATTTGTGTCTTCTGAGACACAGACGGGGTAGGCAAAAATTGTACTATATTATAATGAGCATTAGTGAGGACCAATTATATGAAGATAGTTTGAAAATGGGTGAAGTCATCCTTTAACATATAGAGCAGAGATACCCAACTCTGTCCCACCCTGAGCAAGCACTTTTTGTGACAGTGGCAAACCGGCAATTAAAGGAGAATTTCGCCCCAGGCTTTTTCTTACCTTTATTTGAGGTTGTTAACTCCCCATAGGAGTGGTCCATGAGCCCAAATTCATAACGAGCCATGTTGTCCATTTTGGCGGACCCCCACCGCAGTTCTGAAATGGGAGTATACGGGCTGTGGTGTAATCTGCTTATTTATATCACTTGAAAATATTTTTTCTAGTATTTGTGTCGTGTAGAACCTCAGGGAAGTCACTGCAGTATTATTGTCACACGAGAGCCACCGTAGTGTTATCAAAGTAGATTTTGCTGAAATCACGTTTGAAATCTCGTCTTGCGAGACTTCCGGGTGCTATTGGGGTGGACGGTCTTCCGGAAGCAAAGGGATGAGGGCGGGTCTGTACTGTATGTGATGGAGAACGGTTCAAACCTTTTGGATTAGCCCTCCATTAGGATGTGCTGCTCATTTATTGTCCTGACTGTCTCCTCTGGGTCCACTTTGAGGTTTCTATAGTCACACACAGTGACCAGACCAGCTGCAGATTCTTAGGCCTTTTGTCACAACTGTTTTTCAAATGAGACAAGGATATGCGGTTTCTATTGCATAATGAGTTCTGTAAAAAAATCAATAGCAAACAATACAATTACAATGACATAGTCTTTATGTGTTTACAAAAGGGCTCAGCATTGATCTCATGGATTAAAGTTCTCAGTTGCCACGACTGGTTTCAGTCATTTGGATTCCATAGAGTCCTGCGTGTCTGTCTCTTGGCTAACTCTTTGCTTTCTAAAGCACTGTTTCCCAAACAGTGGGTCGGGACCTATCTTTGGGTCGCGGACCAATTTTTATGGCTCGCGAGTCAATGTCTACCTTTTTTCTGTTTTTAATAAAGTTTCAACAAAACAAAAGCAATTTAAAACAGTTCCAACATTTTTCAAAAGCATTTCATGAATACAATTTAAATTATACTTTCAATAAATACATTTTTTAAAAGTTTAAGAAGTAGTGAATATAGCAGATCTACAAGCTCACGACATGGTGCGGAGCGACGTGTTGTTTAGCTTTCATGCTAGCTTTCATGCCATTTTCACTGGTTTTCACAGTCCTGGGCAAACTTCTAATTTCTCTTAACCACTGAGGATGTATGCTTTCTACTTGGTTGCACGCTGGTTTTGCGCACTGAAAATCGTCGATCTACAAGCTCACAGCACCTTGTAACCAATTGGCAAAGTCGAGCTAATAATGGATATTAGTCATTCTAAGATTAAATTGGTCAAACTAGGAATAGAATACACGTTCAGAAGCATGTTCCATAAAACCCTAATGGTCGTCTGCATTTAGCAAACACTCTTATCCAGAGTGACTCTAGTGAATAAACAGCAAGGTAAGTATATAGTCACACATAGCCTAAGTAGAGTGCAAAGAGAGCAATGTAGTGCCTCAAAACTAGGATACCAGGTAAACAATGAACCTAGCATCAGTCTAAACAACCTATGCTATCTAAATAGCATTCTTAACATTTTGTGGTCAAGAAAAAAAGGAGGGGGAGACAAATTTGTCGCGTTTTGTCCGTCGAATTTACCATGCGTCCACCTGCGGACTGAACTCAACCCGACGTGCTTTCAACGTGCGTTAGCAAAAAGTACCCGTGGCGACCTTTGGGCAGTAGTGAGAACAATTTTTGTTTTGTGTGTAACTGCTAGTGTAGAATGGGTGAAAGCAAAGCAAGGCTCACTCCACCGTGTTTGTTTGTTCTGGCAGTGAACAGATATACAGAACCAAATGGGCCCAGTCGTTCCTTAAACACACACATAAATAATATAGCACAGTGCAGTAGGGGGCGAAACTCGAGGGAGACGAGTCTAGGACGTGTGGAGTGTGGTCCAGGGTGTTTTAGGGAAGGCTCAGACAGCATTCCTGTGTTAGCTGATCTAAGTGAGTGGGAAGGGTTGTGATGGTTGGATCATGACTTGAAGGTACGGCCTTTGGTTGCCTTGTAGTAGGACAACACCAGTGTTTTGAACTGGTTTGCGGGCAGCAACTAGGAGCCAATGAAGGGAACGGAAAAGGGGGGAGACGTTGACATTTTGGGGCGTGCTGCAGGATATTTCAAAAAAGGAAAGGCTAAGCCCATCAGTCTTCAACTGATGGGCTGTAATAGAACCTCTTTGGGTTTAGAACAATAATACCAAAACAGCATAGTTTTTCATGCTAATTGTTTAGGAATTAGAGTACTAGTGTCGAGGTTCCTTTCACGTTGTTTCACAAATCACAGATTGGGACTCGGCCTAACAAAACTTTTCAGTCGTGAGATCTTGTTTTTTTTGTGCTTTAATCCCTGTGATCTATCTTTGATAGACAATGGCTGAGAATGTTTGGATTAACATGTCCCGCTTTCAGCCTTAAGCTCTCTGTCTCCACTGAGCTCAATTGGTCTCCAAATTGACAGATTATTATTGCAACTGCAAATATTGTGGCCGTTGTGTAGTATCTTGCATAATGTGCCTTTTGTTTCGCAATACGGGCATCGTATCAGTTTTAGATTTTTATTATCCTAAAATACTGTTTCAAAACAACTGTATAAGGATTTATGCCATTTATTATGTAATTGTAAAGTCATGAGGAAAGAAAACACACAGTGACCTACAGTCCCTATACCTCAATATAACACAACACAACCAAACTACACACACAAACCCTGAGAGTTACAGTAATATAACACTGATAGTGTGTAAATGGACCCATACTGTGAGGTCACTAACCACTTTCGATTGATTGATTGATTGTCTGTTTTATTGACAAAAATACAAAAGGATAAATCACAATAAGCTTGAGAGCTTATTTCCATTGTTATTTCCATCCTTTGTGTGCGCGTGTGCGTGCGTGCGTGCGTGTAAACTGAGTGTTGTGTGTGTGTGTGTGTGCGTGTAAACTGAGTGCCGTGTGTGTGTGTAAACTTGAGTATCGTGTGTGTGTGTGTGTGGGGGGGGGGGATACCAATCTACTTTGAACCTGCCATCTCTATTTTGTACATCCACTGGGTGAGAGTTGCTGGAGGGGAACACAAAGAGAGGCTTTAAAGAGGAGAAAGGCATGTTTTTGTTTAGGCCAGTCTAAAGAGACCCAGAGGCCGTCTGTCCCTCCCTCCTCCTATCTGCCGTCTGTCTGGAGACTGGAGGGAGGGGGCTCGCCAAGGTGACTTTTGACACCAGGCATCTGCTGCTTTTTACCAAGTGACGCCTCTCTGTGGTCCCTGTGCAAATGAATACTGTACGCACGTCCCCTCCCCTCCCCTCCCTCCCCCCTCTACACCCCACCCAGTCACCTTTCACCCGTATAAGCACGAGTCACTCCTTTTTAACCACTTCAGCCCTATTTTGTACTTTGTCGGACTCGTAAGACAGTGTTTAAAAATATTTTCGCTACTTTTGAAAGAAAATAACAATAATTGAAAGTTTAAGAAAGATTTTCAGAAATTAGTTTTTACAGGTTTTTTTTAGGCTGACAGGAAATAGGGAGAGTGCAGCACCCATCGCAAAGGCCGTCGGGATCGGGACTCGAACCCGCGTCACGCTGTCAGGCTATCACTGAGCCTAGGTGCCTGGATCGCTACGGCAGCATTTTTTTGTTTAATGTTCACCTATAATGACATGCCCAAAATAGGGACGTTTGTTCAAGATCTTTGAAGATGCATTGTTATTGTTTAACTTTAATTGAAGCTCAGTGAGTTTCATTGGCAACTGTCATATTTAATTCAGTTAAGGGTCTGGATTCAACTTCTGCAATCTTCTGTCAGCACTTTTGAAATGTATGCCAATGAGATGTGGCAGAATCATCAATGCCCCAGGGCTGCTCATTTACACTATACTGGAGAGCATGTAATTAGTTAATGACTTGCCTTACGTTTCAAATGCAGCATTTCCAACTGTTTTCCCCACAGTGTTCTGAAAAGCATCGCATGAATAGCACAATCTGTCTCTATTATGGTGAAGGGAGTCTCTCCTATACGCTGCCAATGATAATCAGTCTGTGTCGTGACTCTTAATTAGCCACTTAAGCCCCATCGTACAATGGTGTCGCATTGGGGAAAATAGCTCTCTACAAGCTCACGAAGCATTGTGATGCGGTGCGTTGAAATGCTTGTAGATTTGCTATTTTCCACCTACAATGACATGCTCAAAAAAAGGATGACAGGTTGAAAGTGGTTAATTGAAAGAAGTGATTTTCTTTTTTCTCTGTTGAGAATTCAGTGACGACACTGCTGTGATTAATGGCTGGGCAGTGCTATGTATCAGTTGTCCGCACAGTCGGTGGGATGTAGGGTCCTTGTTAATGTAGGCACACCCAGAGACCCAGCCTGGCACATGGCAAATGAAGGAACCTATAGCAGGGGTTCCCAAACCTTTCAATTCCAAGGACCTCCAAATAGCCATAGCCTCTGACTGCAGCCCCCCTATTGTGAAAAAAAGAAAGAAAGAGAAAAAAAAGACAAGCTCACACACAACGGGTTGTACGCATCGCATCTGTGGTGTATTGTGAGCTTATAGATCAGCTATTTTAGGCGTGAGACACTGTCATGTGACGAACTATAAATCATGCTTGAGGGTGTCTCACTTCTGTCTGTTGCAGCAGCCCCTGCTCCCTGACGAAGGCTGAAACATCACTGAGTGGTATTTGATCCGACGGTCTACTCTGCAGGTTTGAACGAAAATCTAAATATATCCTGACCTGGCACAGAGTAGTTAGACCAACTTATCACAAAATGTGTAGGACCATTGACGTATGTGTATGTGGTACAAAAATTATGTATTTTACATCAATACAATTATTTCTGTCAATTTTTTGTCATACATACATACTGCATTTGACTCAGCATTGTATTGTTGACTCTGTATTTTAAAGTTTACAACACATTATACAGTTGACTCCGCATTTTATAGTTGGCAGAACATTTTACAGTTGACTCAGCATTTTACAGTTGACCCAGCATTTTACAGTTGACAGAGCATTTTACAGTCGACTCAGCATTTTACAGTTGACTCAGCATTTTACAGTCGACTCAGCATTTTACAGTTGACAGAGCATTTTACAGTTGACTCAGCATTTTACAGTTGACAGAGCATTTTACAGTTGACTCAGCATTATACAGTTGACTCAGCATTTTACAGTCGACTCAGCATTTTACAGTTGACACAGCATTTTACAGTTGACTCAGAATTTTACAGTTGACAGAGCATTTTACAGTAGACTCAGCTTTTTACAGTAGACTCAGATTTTTACAGTTGACTCTTTCATTTCACACATGATTTTGAGACTTTCTCAACTGACTTTGTCTGTCTTCCATATTTATAATTGAGCATCTACAATGTCTGATTGTAAATTAGAGACCATGGCAAATTGCCAAATCCATCCAGCCTATAGGTGTCATAAATCCCTCAGAGGGAGACCGGGGGGGCTTCACCAGGAGTTAGACTGCTCCCTGAGCCAGAGAAACATGTCAAGTGCACCATTAAGCCAGGCGTAACGACCAATAAACCTGCCTAGAGGGACACGTTATAGATGACTGATTCCATGCAACACACACACACCTCTCTCTCTCTCTCTCTCTCTCCCCCCCCCCCCCCCCCCCTCTCAGGAAGACATCCAGGATGCGAGCAAACAAAACATAGCAGGGTTTGAGTGATATTGTGTCAAACATAAATCTTGCTGAAAACAGGTCTCATTCCTGGTGTTTCTTTGAGCATTCTTTTTAACAACTTGAACCCTAACGTCCCAATTCTGGGCATGTGATGTCAAAGAATGACTACCGTTGTTGAGACAGTGGTGGTGCACTTCAGCAAGGAATCTAACACCCAACTTCTCCGGTGTTCACCAGTAGAAGGCTGTGATTGTAGGTTTAATGTCAAGTATACTACTATACAGTATTGTTTTACCTACTTAAGCCCTATACTTTGTTGTACAATGGTGTAGCATAAATCTGTCTGAAAACAGACCTGTGTCTCATTTCTGGTGTTTATTTGAGCAAAGCTGTTGTTGGATCTGATGATCGATCCAACCTTGAATGACATTATAAAAAAAATAAGGAAACAGTTTGAAAATGTACATTTTGTCAAAGAAAAAGAAAAAAATATATATAAAAAACGCGTTTGTAGATCTCCAATTTCCGCCAGTTATGACATGCCCAGAATAGGGACACTATAGTATTCATGTGGTTAACAAACACAGACGAGCAGAGATTTGAACAATGGAGGTGGATGTAACACAGAGAGGCAGCATACGCTGGCTTTATCATGCTCTCATTGTTCCTGACCTGTGTGTCAAGAAGATGAGACGCGCGATTTATGTCGTCTGGGAAGAGGTGTGGTTTGTCTCAAAGAAAGGTCAGCCCATCCTTGGGGATATGATTTCTTAATCAAAAAGATTAAGATATGTGAGAACCAGGACGCCAGTCTTTGTGTGGCAGTTACACCTTGTAATTAAAATCCATAAAGACCATAAATCTACGTGAACTCTGGATTAATCGTGGATAAATAAAGACCTGAATGTACTCTGAGTTGAGCTTCGGGGCGTGTCGGGCAGAGGTACCACTGTATGACAAAGTTAAGCAGGGATTTAGATTGCTTTTGTTGGCCCTATACATCACTGGATTAATGGTTTTATTCCCTATTATTTTTGTCTCAAGGGCAGAGTGTGACACTTATCTGCCTGAAGTCATGCGTAGGGCATGAAGCCATGTCTAATCTAAGTACCTTTTACTCAAGTACCGTTCTTAAGTACAACTTTGAAGTACTTTTCCTTTGCTCGAGTGTCTCCATTTTTCAATACTTAATTGTTTTCACTCCACTACAATTATTTTACAGCTAGTTACTAGTTACTTTGCAGATTTAGATTATTGCAAAACATATAATAATAAATATATATAATATATTAATAATACAATTAAGCCATAATTTATACTTCGGCTAATCGAAAATAGCCGGTCTTCAAGCTCACAATGCAATGCATCACGACAGGTTATGAGCTTGTAGATTTGCAATTTTTGAAAGTTTGACACATTTTTGGAAAGATTTGAGAGCTTAACTCGTAGGTATATTTTGTACTTTTCCTCAAGCAAATTTTACTGAAGTAAAAAATCTGAGTACTTAATCCACCAGGTCTAATCTTGGCAGGTCTCCAGTGCTTCTTGCCTTATCAGGATAATCACATCATGGTTCCTCTCCCCCACCCAGACTATGATGTCATACTTGGTAGACCGGGCTGAAAGCAGGAAGTAGAGGGTGACCTTAATCACCTCCACGTCGTTAAAATGCAATCAGATATTATAACACTTTGTGGCAACAGAGAGCGACCGGTGACAACACCGTGTTTCTGCAAATCCAATAAATGTCCGTCAGTCGCGTGTGGCTGCATGCGCCCATGAAGTTAATGTGTTTACAAGCCATCCTGGGTGCCTGTCCAGCCTCCTAAGCTGCGGACCATCTGCCGCTCTTTGGGGGAACCGGGATGACCACATTGTGTGTGTGTGTGTGTGTGTGCGTGTGTGCGTGTGCGCGTGTGCGTGTGTGTGTCAAGTCATGTATCACAAATTAGTGAGAGAAACAACCTCCACACAAAACAGGGGAAGGTTTGAAAATGTCTCTCTTAAAAAAAAACTGGAGACAGCCAAAAGTATGTAATCATACCGTTCTACAGTACATCATATAGCGAAAATTGTCTATCTATACAAGGTGCTGCGACGCGTTGTGAGCTTGTAGATCTATTTTCATCAAATGTTCATCTATTTTTCACCAATTATGACACTACAATAGAGACACTAGACATCTGGTTAATCCTGTGCAATTGACACTAGACTGCCTAAATTGTTTGTGTGAATGATATACGTGGGCGATATGTGATTTAATTTTTATTTGGAACAAGGTCGATTTCTTTTTTGCTTCATTACCACAAATAAAGGCATTAACCAGTATGACTGAGGCATCATCTATAGATATGAATTGTTTTGATGTGAAATATTCGCCGGCGAGTATTACACATTTTTGTTTGTCATGCCCCGGTGTGGAGTATAAGCATTACTCTATCCAGCTGTTTCCCTCTTTTCATCTCAATAATCTACAGAGAACTCTTGCAGTTGGAATGTAAAAATGGAAACAATATATCAGTGAAACAAGAATAGGCAAGACCTCTCTCAAGTCCCAATTAGAAACTTCAGCTCAAATTTAGAAGATACCCCATACTGTATCATAGTTGCCTTCACAGAAGCATTCTGGGTAGTCCTCAGGCACATTGGGAGGAAAAACTTGTGACAGCCAAACAGCCAAAAGTACAGTATGTAATGAATCTCTATGGCTAGTAGTGGAACATCAAAGTCAAGCCGATTTGCAGACCATTAATAATATTGTTTGTCAGTAGAAAAAAGGCAATGCCTCCTTACTAAGCACAGTAAGTTAGAAGTTGCAGACTCCTACTCAAGCACAAAATACACGTTTGACATTTCTTTGTTCATTTCTGCTATGTCAGAATTTATTTAAAGTGAATTTCACTTCAACTCTCAGAATACAATATCTGTAAGGAGAAAATAATTACTATCACACTCATAAATAGTTAAAAAATAATAATAATAATAACACAAATCCATTTTGCTTTTGAAATGTAAGAAATGTCAGGCTTTAGGTTAGTATTTTAGTACAATATAATGTGTTTTTTGATGTTTTTTTGTTATCTCCACCCCAAGCCTGGAACGGCTTGGGGTGGGGATTGTTTTCACTCCTGTGAGTCTGTCAGTGAGTGTGAAAATAACTGATCTACAAGCTCACAACGTGTTGCGATGCGACATGTTGTAAGCTTGTAAATCGGCATTTTTTTATGTTTGAACATTTATTTAATGACATGCTCAAAATAGTAATGCCAGGTTGAAATTGGTGTGAGTTTTATATATATTTTTTTTTACCAATGATAGCTTGTGCTTAAATAGTAACTACATTGGATCAGTTGGAACAACATATTTTCCATTTCCTGATTTGTATTTATTTTTGGCATACAAGGTTTCCGTTTGACAGCTACGACATGTAATACAGTATATCGTTGCTGTCGGTCAGAAACCTCATATCTCCATATTCTAACTTTTTGTGTTTTTTCTTAACGCCCTACTTGATCACACTACAGCAGGGGTTTTCAACCGGTGGTCCGCGGACCACTGGTGGTCTGTGGAGGTATTGCAGGTGGTCCCTGGCCATGCATATTTTTTTTTTTACTTTTAATAACTTACAGGAGTTCTTACTGTATGGTGTGTGTGTGTGTGTGTGTGTGTGTGTGTGTGTGTGTGTGTGTGTGTGTGTGTGTGTGTGATATGAAATGAAATGTGAGCTTACCATAATCACAGTAATCCTTAATCATATTCCATCATATTCAAACTAAATCACTGTATTTTATTAGATATTATATTGATATTATAGCTATTTTCTCCAGCTACCTGCGGTGCATCCCCCACCACTATTGTGTGGGGTGGGTCTATGATGGACCCACCACGCACAATAGTGGTGGTCCCCCCAGGTTGCTCTTAGTCAGGATGGTGGTCCCTGGCCTGGGTCAAAATCAGTTGAAAACCCCTGCACTACAGTGTCACACCAAAGCATCTAAAGCAGCAGATCCACAAGCTCGAAAAGCGGCGCGAAGCGACGCGTTTCGAGCTTGTAGATCTGCTACTTTTGCTGTTTTTGAATTAGAATCCAGAAGAGTAACAGTTTTGGACATATGAGGTTTCCACCCGACAGAGACTATAATGTGTAATATATAAATATCAACAGCATCACGGGTCAATATGTATGTATAGGGTGATCCTATTTACACTCTCACAGCAGGGATACCAGAACGGGCAGATGGAATAATGAGAAATGGAGGGAGAAAGAGATAGATGGATGGGAAACAGAACGTGGAAGGAAGGTCACCTGCCTACTAGAGGGTAAAATGAAGTGAAATATTCAGCAGTTTCTAAAAATATGTGGAATCCCAGGAGGTCTTTAAATTACATTCTTATGTCTTGTATATTACATGATGAATATTTCATAAACTGGGCTGTTTTGCTCACTTGCTCTTTGCTGCTGAACTGCTTTGATGCCTTTTTTTCAAGCTTCATGTATTCCCATGACTTTCTTTTTCCCCCCGTCCAGCTAAATTGTGTGTGTTTGTGTGTTAATGTATATGAATAAATATTATCAATGTGACTTGTTATCTATATTATTCTAAACAGAAAATCTGGAGACAGGCACTTTCTTTCTTTTTCCCTAGTGTACTCTGTGTGTGTGTGTGTGTGTGTGTGTGTGTGTGTGTGTGTGTGTGTGTGTGTGTGTGTGTGTGTGTGTGTGTGTGTGTGTGTGTGTGTGAGATGAGGTCAACAGTAGTTCAATTTGATTTTCTATGTTCATGTTTTGTTGGCTCTAAGTTTCTCCATATGCCATAAAATTATATATTAATAAGTGCGACTGTATAGGGTCCTATATGGCACCATCAAAGCTTTCCCACCTGAACCTAAACACAAAACTCCAGATGCTAAATTGCCTTTAGTATGCTGTATGGTAATTGACACCACCAATCGTGCTGGCATTAAGAAAGACATTATTTTGAAGTGGCTTCTTTCTCAAAAGTGTCATTTATACTGTTGCCCAATGAAATTGACAGATTTCAACAGAATAGCAGTTATTTATAATATATAACCTTAATCACCTAGCTTCCCTATTTTAGGCATGTAATTATAGGTGAAAATAATTATATATAGCAGATCTACAAGCTCACAATGCATTGCAATGCGACATATTTTCACAATGTGACACAATTGTATGAAGAGGTATAAAAAAAGGCTGAAAGGCTCACAACGCGTCGCAGTTGTGAGCTTGTAGATCTGCTATTTTCAAACATTTGAGTACTTTTACTTTTGGTGCTTTAAGTATATTTTGATGCCAATACTTTTGTTCTTTTACTCAAGTAACATTTTGAACACAGGCCTTTTACTTGTAACAGAGTATTTTTATATTGTGGCATTGCTACTCTTACGTAAAATATCGGAGTACTTCTTCCACCACTGTTCCACTATACATTTTGAACTCCACCGTCCAGGACAGGGCGGCTGGACCACAATTTCTCTCACAATTTCTATGCTATATTTAGAACGGCAAGAAAAGCCTTTAGTGCACTGCCTTGACAAACATCAAATATTTATCATGGTGGGGGAAGAAAATCTTGAGTATGAAAAATGTAGTTTTGTATGCAACACCACCCTGTGGCTTTCCCACATTCATCCTGCATTGGGCCTGTGCTTTGAAGCCTTGTTGTGAGCTGGTGCTTCCTGCCAAAGCATCCATATGGGCACAGGAGGAGGTTTATATTTAGACCTGATCTTGTGTTCATGTGTATAGGCGCCCACCAGGGGATTGATGCCATATTACTATCAAACCGGTATCATTCATTGGTGCAGAGGAAGAAGCTGCTTCTTCTTCTGTGAGGGCATCCGTGGTGGAAAAAGTACTCAAATATCAAAGTATCAATACTGCAATATAGAAATACTCTGTTACAAGTAAAAGTCCGGAATTCAAAATGTGCTTGAGTAAAAGTGCAAACGTATTGGCATCAAAATGTACTTAAAGTGCCTAAAGTAAAAGTACTCATTATGCAGAATGTCCCATTTCAAGTTTTCAAATCTATAAAAATCTTTGGAAAATAGCAGATCTACCAGCTCACAATGTGTTGCATCGCGACGCATTGCAGATATACAAGCTCATAGCGCGGCTTGTATATCTGCTATTTTTTAATAGCCAAAGTATAAGATAATGGTTAAAGTGGTTAAAATCTAAAATGACAGATGCTTTCCACGGGTCTCAATGGGTTAAAATCAATTCCAAGACAAATGTACACAAGAGTTGGAGTGTTGTTCAAGGCAAACGCACGGTGCATAGTCTATAATGAGTATAGGATGTACATTTTAAGGGCACTAAGGCAGTAATGAGGCAGTAAAGTGAGGGCCCGGGACGGAAGTAAACAAAAGGGTAATTGTTTTGTTTTTCCATATTGTTATGGAAAATAACCTTAGACATACACTGTCTGAGTCTTTGACAATTTGTTAGGTTGTTTTTCCAAGCAGCAGCTTTACCTTTTTTTACAAGACGCCTCATTTAAGACTCTAAAAGAAGGCCAAATTAACACATGAACAACATCAAGTGCCCATTAGCATTGGGGCACGGCACTTGAGCTTGAGTATCTGAAATAACAAATAACCCTGCAAGTTGATGACTTAAGTGTTATAGTGTTGTTGTTGTCGCAAGTAGACAATGCAAGGACAATTACTTGTGTTACAAATCAACTTGGCACGGTTTAAAAATGTGGTTCTCCCCCGGCTTTACCAAAATATTGATGTTTTGTAATAATAATATCAATCTGCAAAGCAACTAGTAATAAAGTTTTGAAGAAAACCAAAAAAATTGTACGACTTTTGCCCCTGAGATCTCAAAACTGTACTTCAGTGCAATACTTGAGTAAATGTACTTAGTTACTTTCCACCACTGCTTTCCAAAGTTTGTGAGCATCACTGCAGTAACTGTTGAAGAAGCACACATGCTGGAAGTGCTGTGTAGTAATGTTCACAATTCACTCTTTGTATCCGCTTACTTTCTCTTCCTGTGTGAACACTGACATGCATTTTAGTGCAACGTAGCCAGCTAGTCAGCCAGTTGTTTTCAGAGTTTCACGGTATGGACACTACGGTCGAGTACCTCATTCCTTATTAATCCCCGCAACACCACCACCCTCCAACCCCCAGCCCTGTTCCAAAGCCATGACCCCTAAGGTTCTTTCCGCTTGCTATGTGATGAGTGCTGCAGGGACTTCTGGCTGCAGAGAGTTGTATGTCACGCCTCACAGCTGCACTCTTGGATCAAATAGAGGACAAGCAGCCTTTTGTAATGTCTCTCTAACTGATTTTCCAGGGCGCCCCAACCCAGCACACACTGCTTCATGCTCCTCTTCCATGCTGATCTCTACTCCAGTTGCATTGAGATTGTCCAGCTCAGCTCATAGCGTAATGCTTTGGCTACCTCTGCAAAATTATGTTCACCTCATGTACACTCTCTACTCGCTGACAGACGCGTCCCGTTTGTGACTTTACAGTGTTTGTGTATTGTAGTCTATCCAGTGGTGTAAAGTAACTCAAGTACTGTACTTAAGTACAATTTTGAGGTATTTTTACTTTACTGGAGTATTTCCAATTTTCAGTACTTTTACTTCTACTCCACTACATCTCAGAGGCAAAACACTTTAGTTACTAGTTACTTAGTAGATTTTGATTAATATTACAAAATCACTTCAGCCCTATACATTTCAGCCATTTGAAAATAGCAGATCTACAAGCTTGATGCGACACATTGTGATTTTTATGCATTTTATACAATTTAAAACTTTCTGCATAATGAGTACTTACTACTTTTGCTACTTTAAGTACATTTTTATACCAATACTTTTGTACTTTTACTCGTACATTTTGAATTCCGGACTTTTAGCCTAGAAATAAATAATAATAAACAGCGACACACACACACACACACACACACACACACACACACACACACACACACACACACACACACACACACACACACACACACACACACACACACACACACACACACACACACACACACACACACACACACAAATAAATCCTTCATATGTTTAATAATGGATTTACCATTACAAGCTGAAGTAACGAGCAACTGAAAAGTTTCGTTATTCCAGAAGCCCTTGAGCATACAGTCGGATGGAAGACAGATGTTAACTAATAATGATTGTGTTCATATGAATTTGATGATGACGTTTACGTTCCATATACACATCATATGCACTCATGTAACTTTGACCATCAAAAATAAATGAATAAATACAACCTCTTTTTTTTATAATTGATTAAATTGATCCGTTTTATTAGCCCTAAATCAAAGTACTGAATGCTTGTTAGGCAAGAAATCAAGACTGATGATAGTAATGGATGTCAATTACAAGCAGACTTATAGTAAGTCAGACGCGTGGCTGATGGTAGTGGTTGCAAATGTACGGTAGTTGTGCTTCAAAGTGTCTGAATTCCCTCACTTCTGACACTCACCTGGATAATATTAAGCATGAACCTATTAGCTCTTATAATGCCTACAATCTGTCAGTCTGACCCACTGCCTTCCAGACAGAAATACTTTACTGCAGATGTCTGAAATGTTCTGTCGTACTTTTACAGTTTACTTCCAGTCACTTGAGTTGTCTTTAAAATGTGGTGGCAGCTGTTGTTCTCTTTGTGAACAGAGCTGTGAGCAGAATGAACACGCTGCACCTTGTTTGATGTTCAGTCTTTCTTACAGTAAGTGAGTTGGTCTCTGTTAGAATGTCTGTCTCTACCTCTGAAAGGAAATGCAATACTAACGGAGCCAACTAAGACCAAGGGCCTTGTTTTGGGGGCAGGTGGATTGGCGTCATTTGGCGAGAATAGGTGAATTGTCAATTTCCGGAGGTAGCGGAAAGCTAGCGGTGTGTTTTTCCCTACCTGTGTGTGTTTGGTATGTTGGGTATTTTGGGGGCTGTGTGTCGGTGTGGAAGGGGAGGTGCAGTAGAGTAGTAAGCAAATCGTCAGTGCACTGCAATTTTGGTGTCAAGATTTGCGCCGTCTGCCCGTTTGTGTTTGTGACTCCACAAAAGGATATCATTTTGCTCTTGAGAGAAATGGGCAGAATTGGCAAAGTGCCTGCAAGGTATCGTATGTACAAAGTTGACATTTTGGAGGCTGGAGACAAGATCATGGGGTCACTCAAATGGTTAGCGTTCATCCATTGAATGTGCTCGGAACGTTTCATGCCAATCTGCCCATTAGATATTGAGAAATCTTGTGTACTAGTGGTTATGGCCTAATGGTGGCACTAGACTAGAGGAAAGGCCATGGGGCCACCAAAATCAGTGTTCATCCTCTGCATATCATGAGGGTGCACAGCAAATGCTGTGGCAGCCAGTAGTTGTTGAGAGATATCTTGTTTTGAAGGAGAGAGCTGGATGGAGTTGGACGGATGGACCAACCGACCGACATTGCCTTCCTCAGAGCCCTAAAAGCTGAAGTGCGTCTCTGTTTAAGTGAGAGTTGTGTTGTGTTCCAGAACCAGGAATAAATTAATCAAAACTCAGGAATCAGAATGTGATATGTAGCACCGCCAGAGCCTGAGGAGAGGCCGCTTGCTGTAATCAAAACACAATGCAGAGGGCGAGTTTTGTGCTGCTGCAGAATCAGATCCAACAGGAAGGAATACACTTTCTTACTCATAACACTCATTAGTCTGGGAGAGGAATACCTTACAAACGACATAGACCAAGGTTATTATAATGAACTAAAACGGAAATAACCAAAACCAGAAATTAAGAAACATTCTAGAATCAACAGAATCAGAATCAACTTTATTGTCACATCAAAGGTTAACAGGTTGTTTTTGTGCAAGCTCCGCGTTCATTGTAGGGGTTTGAACAGTTTGTGGCTGGGTGGAGCTTATGTCCTTGATGATGCGCTAGGCTTTTGACTACACACCGCTTCTTGTACAGTTCCCGGAGCGCGGGGAGCTCGACTCCCATTATCCACTCTGCCGACCGCACCACTCGCTGTAGGTTTTTCTCTTCTCAGGCAGTACAGTTTCCATACCAGGCCGTAACACAGCCAGATAGAACGCCTTCAACTGAGCTGTTGGAGGTGGGCTCCATAGAGGCAGGAGATTCCAAGTTGGGGTTGATTAGATCTTGTGTTCATGTCTCATGATATACTGTAGCGTTATTTGTAAGAAATACGCTCCCACTAATTAAAAAAATCTACTACGGTAGGAATGTGTATGGCCTATATGGGGAGATACATCATCAAGAAATCCATATGATTTTTTTTATTGCATAACTTATGTTCAAGAGAAAAACATATGGCAGACCGGTAGCGCCACCATTTGACTGATTTGAAACATTTTTGTTGTGTGTGTCTTTCTTGGCCTACTGGCAGCGTGCTTAATGCTGATTGGTCCAGCGTTTAGCGAGATTATTTCCATCCACACCGCACACCACCACATGGTCTGGTTGTTGAGTAAGATCCCATTCTCTTGAATGGTATTCATCCTCTGACTCACTGTCACTGACTCACTCACAACATTTTCTGCATACTGTAGCGTAGCCATAACGAGCAGGAAACTGGTGACAAGCGACGCTGTCATCTCTGTCCGCTGCTCATTTGTTTGTTGTTTGCACGTCGTGAATGTGCTGCCTGTCTGAATGCATGCCCTAGTATGTGATTCATATACTTAACAATGCAATACGACCACATTCTTAGACGAGCCTCAAGTTGTGCAACCGATAATGCACCATGAAATCGCCCAGGTGCCAAAGATTCCTGTTCACGACCACAAGCAAGCAAACTATGTAGTGTGACCACCGACACCCTGTCTTATTTTCTTGTCTGGGTTGATGAATTGTCTCCTTGTAACTCTGTAGTTCTTAATTACGCCACAGCGTAAAGTAGATTTATTGCTTTGTGTGAGCAACACGCGGTGCATTCTTAGAGTCCTAACCACACGATCCTGCACTGTGTGTGTGTGTGTGTGTGTGTGTGTGTGTGTGTGTGTGTGTGTGTGTGTGTGTGTGTGTGTGTGTGTGTGTGTGTGTGTGTGTGTGTGTGTGTGTGTGTGTGTGTGTGTGTGTGAGTGAGACACTGTTGTTTGTCTTCGTCCCTGGCAGAGGTATGCACTCATACTCTTCAGAGGAATGCATACATGCATAGTATGCTATGAACCCCACTTTGACACGGCCATTTAAGGCCGCGTCTGCACAGTTCTCAAACACAATGATCCTCATTTATCCCCCATCAATGTTGCATGTGTTTGTCAGAGTGTGCGCGCACGCACATGAATGTGTGCATGTGTGTCGGCATGCACATCCCCAATTTTTTTTTGCGTCGGCTGTCAAGTAAATATGAACGCAATTTCAATGAATGCCTGCCAGGTATGTAATGACAAAATGAAGACAGCTGAGTATTATGAATTGAGAAGGCACTTTAAAATTGCTATTTAATTGCAATAACATTTCATGAACTTTCGGTTGAAACCACCTACTGTACCATGCATGTTTCATCCTGCACTTCTGAAATGCTTTTGACTTGGGGACACAGGTAAGTTAATATAATAACAGTAATAATAATACATTTTACAGGGAGAATTGGTCTCAGGGTATTAAAAACATGCCTCAACCTGTTGTTCGTCCATTAGCACTGTCACAGCCAATGCAGCCTATTCCTGACTGGACCACATAGGTTCTATAGTACCTGCAAATCAATAATTTTCATATTATCCCAGTTCGCCTGCAGTCGCCTCCAGCCACACACACACACACACACACACACACACACACACACACACACACACACACACACACACACACACACACACACACACACACACACACACACACACACACACACACCCGGGTCCAGCCCTTGGGTGGCGTCTTTGTACAGAATCCCATTAACCCCGGTCGGCGACAGCCGCGACACTACTCGACTATACACTGTATGTCTTTTTTTCTCCCCATGAGAGCCACTCAGAGGCTACTGTACGATGACACTCAGCCTTGCGTCATGTATCTCCACCTGGTCGAGGCATGGATTATTATTCCTGGCCCTCGTACGTATCTGAAGTCTTAATAAAGCCTCTTTAATATGCCTCTAACCATAATGGAGATCACACAGACACACACACACACACACACACACACACACACCGCTGCTGAAGGAGAGTGTGGATGATTCGGAGGGTTGATGGGAAAGAGGAGGAGGAGGAGGAGGAGGAGGGCGAGAGAGAGAGTATGGAAGGAAAGGGTTGCCACAGCAACTGGTTATTCAGCGACAAGCGCAGCATAGAAATCCACTCATGTTACATCAGTCTCATTACTCCGGTCTCTTTTCCACCCCCCCCCCCCCAACACACGCCGCTCCAGCATGATGCTGTACATATCGTCGCGCTGTCGGCCCCGGAAAACCTTGTATGTCCTAAACGGTTTACTTTCCAGGCAATGTAAACAAGAAAAGAAAAGAGCCAAAGGAGTTACTATTGTGTCACAAGCTCTTGTTCTACAGTACGTCCTCTTGGTGGCTCCTCACTGCTAGAGTCAGTCGGATACGACAGCAGTGACAACACAGAAATGTGTGTGGGGAGAAAAATAATTGGCTAGTCTAAATTTAGAAAAATAAAAATAAAACAAGCTCTTGTTAATGCTTTCCATTGGCTCAATATTTATTTGAGAAAAAAAAGCACTCGTGTAGCGCAGTGTTAAAGTGCCTGCCCACCACCACTGAGGTTGTGGGTTCGATCCTACGGGCTGGGGGCGGCACCTGTCAGTGGGGAGTGTTGGGCGGGAGGAGTAGGACGAAGGCTCTATGTTCTCCCGGTGGGGGCTCCGCACTGGCAGGAGTCAGTAGGATACAACAGCAGTGACAACACAGACATGTGTGTGGGGAGGAATCAATTGGCATAACGACTAAATTGGGGAGAAAAGGGGGTAAAAAAGCACGAAAAAAAAACACTTTCACTTTCCAAAATTCTTTGAAAATAGCAGATCTACAACGCTACTTTAGCTGCTTTTGGGTGAAACTCTTGTACGACGAAGTGGGCCGTTAATTATAAAAGAATACACGGTTTTCTGCTCGACAGCGACGATATCCCGAGAGTCATTAAATGGTTCTGTGTTGACGGATCGTTGATGGGACCTCATTTCCTGTCTCCCCTCGACTCCGCACGACTGCACACACCGGCTCTTCATCACAATAAGTAAACCTCAGGGCTCCGCTGTGACGTTCCAGGATTAAGCTCGCTTCGATATTACTTCCCACAAAAAATATTCCCTGTTTAACCACTTTTGTACTTCCTCTATCCATCTATCCATCTATCTCTCTATTAATACAATCGCCTCTTGCTCTTTGTGTGTGTGTGGGTGTGGTGTGAGTGTATATAGCTCCAACTAAATCCATGTCATCTAATAGAGGCCTTGATCAACTAATATTTCCATAAAGCACCAAATAAAGACAGTTCCCACAAATGACACCATGATCAGACAGATGATAACGAACACTCTCCTCTTCATGCCGTTTTCCCTCTCCCTCCCCATCTACCCTGGCATGGGCTGTTTCAGAACCCTGAGAACGGCGAGGCTGCAGAACATCACCACTAGCATGCAAAATAGGCATTTACCCCAATGAACATTATACCATATCTCATTATAACCCACCAGCATAGTGAAAACCCAATGATGACCAACTACTTCTAGATAATAGGGCCACGTAGCGGCCCAAACCTCTAGTTGATTGAAAATAGCCGATTTACAAGCTCACAACACGTCGCAACACATTGTGAGCTTGTAGACTCTATTAGATTATATTTCTGCTATATTTAGAAAAATATACACGGGGTATAATTTTGTTCCAAAAGTTTTTATATAATATTTCACCTATAATGACCTGGCCAAAATAGTGCTACCAGGTTGAAAGTGGTTAAGGGAAGCCCTCACTCAACTTGTTTTCTTTTTTAAGGAACTGCATTTGTAGCATTCTTTGCTCCTAAAGGACAGCCACCTGGAAAAGAAATGCCTCCCTCGCGAAGGGCTGAATAGTATCTATGTCGCCATGGCAATGTCGGGAGCAAAGCTGAAATAAAGGCAGCGAGGGCTGTGAAGCAGTCCTATTCTGGGCGACAACAGAGGGATACTCTTTGTAGGGAGGGAGAGGAATTTGAAAGGAAGCCCTCATCTGTATTCTCCTGCCTGTACCAACTGAAAGATATCCTATGCAATAATGGCCCTCGCCCAAGGCAAGCCTCACAAGGAGAGGAATCCATGTCCCTCTCTCCCCCTCCATCTCCACTCCATTTAAACTTCAACACTCCATCTCAAGTTTATTTTTCAATCGAACTCTTCCTGGACAATTAGGAGATAGAATAACCAGAGCCAGGCTCGTCCATAAACCTGAAACTCTTCTCTCTCTCTCTCTCTCTCTCTCTCTCTCTCTCTCTCTCTCTCTCTCTCTCTCTCTCTCTCTCTCTCTCTCTCTCTCTCTTAAAACAAAAAATCTCCACTGCATGGAGCGCTGATCGCCACCAGCCATTCTTTTCAAAACAAGTAAATTAACTGTGTATTCATTCTTACAGTACGTGATGCATGGGGCATTCTCTTTTAGTAGGCTACAGAGGTGTAAAGCTAAAGCATGTGTAGCTGTAGTTCACCTTTACTTATGTATATTTCACTTTTGTTGAGAGTTCTCTGTCTGTCTGTCTATCTGTGTTTCTCTCTTTCTCTCTCCCTTTCTCTCTTTCTTTTAGGATACACACCATTGATTAATTAACTGTCTCCCTCTCCCTGGAGTCATACATTTTTCTTAGACATGAACATGTAGTTACATGTACTGCGCTTTACTGACCGATGACACCGATGCTGTGTGATTGGAATATTATCACGTACATAAGTTTGTCATACTGTATGTGGTGCAAAACTGAATAAGAAACACCTCGGACTTCATAAACGTCCCACAGTCCTTGGCATCCTGTTGGAGCAGTCTGGACTGGGCCTGCATGAATTCGATTCTGCTGTTGGCACACAAACAAAACAATCAACTGTCAGAAATTCTTGCCATTTTTTGATTTTGAACACATGACAAACTGCTGAAATTGTTGGCAGTCATGATTGAATTAGTCAAAGCCTACTGTGATTCATTTTATGATTCACAAGTCTCATTGCTCGTCTTGTAAGCCACACAATTGTCGCCAAACACTTTTGATTCACTTTGAGACATTTGAGATATGTTTGATCTGTGCAAGGGTGCAGGAGAGAGCAGATACAGCCATTCTACTTTCACCTTCTCTCTGCTGAAACATGGCAGCTGTCAGCGGTGTAAAGTAACTAAGTACATTTACTCAAGTACTGTACTTAAGTACAATTTTGAGGTACTTTTACTTTACTGGAGTATTTCCAATTGTCTATGCTTTTACTTCTACTCCACTACATCTCAGAGGCAAATATTGTTTTACTCCACTGCATTTATTTGAAAACGTTAGTTACTAAGTTACTTTGCAGATATAAATTATTACATTATAAAACATACATTAACCACTTTACCCTATTTTATACCTAGGCTATTTGAAAATAGCCGATCTACAAGCTCACAACGCGTCGCATCGCGACGCGCTGTGAGCTTGCAGATCTGCTATTTTCAAACATTTTAGTACTTTAACTTTTTTGGTATTTTAAGTACATTTTGATACCAATACGTTTGTACTTTTACTCAAGTAACATTTTGAACACAGGCCTTTTACTTGTAACAGAGTATTTTTATTGTGGTATTGCTACTTTTACTTAAGTAAAATATCTGAGTACTTCTTCCACCACTGTCTAAAGAGTTCAGTACCGCTACAGAATAGACTACAGGCATGAAGAGGCGTGTCCTGCGATGCTATACACCTTCTACACTGGAAGTATAAGTTCTGTCGACGGGACACCTGTTTGTGCAGGTGCCAAGAAACTGTCAGCTTATGACTTCTCACGACCACTTGCAAAGTAGAAGAGCAGATCTGCAGTAACGTGAGAACTATCCCTCAGTTGACTTAAAGCCCAATTTCCACTTCATCGTACAATGGTGTCATTCGGCGAAAACGGCTGATCTGCAAGCTCAAGACGCTTCTCGGACGCAATGCGTTGTGAGCTTGTAGATTGGCTATCTTAGCCGCGGCGACACCGTGGTACAACAGAGCATAGATTAACCCATTAAGACCGGGAACGCATCTGTGTCATTTTGATTTCTTTGGCTATTTTTTTGAATAGCCAAAAAAATTAATAGCCAAAAAGATCTTGCAGATCTTTGATTATATATTTTTAAAGCGAACAGTTTCCAGGGACCCCCAGAAGCAAAGATTTTAGTTAGAAATGTTCGCTTTGAAAAGTATATATTCAAATATTTGCAAAAATATTCAAGATTTTTCAAAAAATAGCAGATCTACAAGCTCATTGTGTGGCACTCGGTGCCGCGCTATGAGCTTGTATATCTGCTATTTTTGTAATAGCCAAAGAAATCTTAAAACGACACAGATGCGTTCCCGGTCTTAACGGGCTAAGTATCAGGAGTGAAGGTGCAGCAGTGTATAGAGTTACATCATCGCTAATCGGATTTAATCGGACAAACATCAACCGGGGGGTAGATTACTATCATTCCTAACACCAGGTTGAGCCGAGTTTAGGAAAACATTCCTGGCCCACGTAGAAGCACCGTTCCAGATGAACATGTGTACTCAGCCAAACGTGCTCCGTGGTTGATGAGAGCTCGTCTGTGAGAACGGCAACTTGTATGGAAGCCAAAACTAGCGGGTTGTAAAGTGAGTCACTACTCGGAGCCAACGTTTGGTAGTCCGGGACGGGTCTGGCAGAGGCTTTAATGACCCTTGTACAGTTTCTGATGAGTCCAATAAAGCATCTGGGCCTTGGGTCAGTTTGTTTTGAATTCGCTCCATCTAAAATGTACTTAAACTGCACTTTCGCCAATGTAAATTTCACGTGATAATAATGACATAACCCTGATGTGTTCAAACGTTCCAGAGTGGAGTTGATCCTCAATCATTCATTTGCACATCGGACTGCGTTGTTGTCATGAAGATAGTCTCGCGTAGCCAGAGGATCAGAGCTCTCCACCTACTGGTACACGTATGGTGAATGTGAGCTAAAACTGTGCGGAAACTATTTGGAAATGTACAAAATATTAGCAATTGCAGAACCAATGCAAAGACTTTAGGGTGGTCCGTCATTATTAGGACGGTATCAGCATTGGTTTTCAAAGCAGTGGCCGTAGGTTTGTTAGAGCAGTGGTTCTCAAACATTTTCATGTCAAGGACCCCCAAAATGATATGCATTTGGCCGCGGACCCCCCCATCTCCAAATACCAGTACCGCGCTATGAGCTTGTAGATCTGCTATTTTTGAATAGCCAAAGTATAAAATATGGATAAAGGGGTTAAAATGATTGTGACGCTTTATTAGCACATTTTTCGGGGAACCCCCTTGTACCCCCCCCAAGGACCCCTGGGGACCCCACTTTGAGAACCAATGTGTTAGAGGAGACCTCCGATCTACTGTCTATGTGAGAGCGTTGTGACGAGAACCTACGTATGATTTCTGAGTTTTTAGATTGCGGAGCCAAAAAAACGGTTGTGTACTTCCTGAGGTTGATTGCCTGCGCAACCTTTCGTAAACACAAAGCCCAGCAGTGGCGGTGGAGCGAAGGCTAGGGTGAGACAGGAACACACACATCCACAGTGATAACAGGAGACAAATGCCTCAGATTCCAAGCAGAAATGGCCCTGTTTGACGTCAGGGGGGGGCCATGCATACATTTTGTTATCTCCACCGTGTGAGCAGGACTGTAGCAGTGGAAGTGGTCTGTGCCAACGCAATGCTTCACCACCTCCTCCCCTCTAGCTCGCTCTTTCTCTCTCTCTTATTGTCTCTCTCTTTCCTTATTCTCTTTCACTTTCCCCTCCGTCACAGCCTGTCTTTCAGCCCCCCCTTCTCTCTCTCTCTCTCTCTCTCTCTCTCTCTCTCTCTCTCTCTCTCTCTCTCTCTCTCTCTCTCTCTCTCTCTCTCTCTCTCTATCTCCATCTCTTTACCCTCTCTGTCTCAGCCCGTGGCTGACCCATGGGGGGTAAACGGATGACCCCTCCACTTTCCTGGGACACAATAGCCTTTGATACCAGATGGTGGGAAAGGGTGTGTGCGTGTGTGTGTGTGTGCGTGTGTGTGTGTGTGCACGCGCGTGTTTGTGTGACGTGTGTGTGTGTGTGTGTGTGTGTGTGTGTATGCGCGCACACGGTGGGGGTTGGACATACATGGCTCATTGCACATTCAGCCGAGTTCCAGGCAGCTCGTCCCAAGACCACTAGCCCCCCTCCCCTCCCCCCTCCCTCCCTCCCCCGAAATGAATGCTGTGCCATTGATGGTTAAATCAATTTGGGATGGTGACAGCGTAGCCAGGCCCCCAGACTGTAACAATTGCAGATTACAACAGTACTAAACTCCTCCACCCCTCCATCTATAACCCCCCCTACCCAACTGCCCACACCCTCTCTCTCTCTCTCTCTCTCTCTCTCTGCCTGCCTCGCTCTTTTTTTTGGTGGAATGGAGTGTGTGTGTGTGTGTGTGTGTGTGTGTGTGTGTGTGTGTGTGTGTGTGTGTGTGTGTGTGTGTGTGTGTGTGTGTGTGTGTGTGTGTGTGTGTGTGTGTGTGTGTGTGTGTGCGCGTGCGTGTGGAGGGAGGGGATGGGTGGGCAGGGTTTAGTGTGACAAAAGGAAAGAGCTGTCCAGTGAGAGGGTAGAGACCTGTCAGAGAATAGACACACACATTCAGCATAGCTGAACGCACAATGCTGCTTCACTCTCTCTCTCTCTCTCTCTCTCTCTCTCTCTCTCTCTCTCTCTTCTACCCCAGAGAGCCGGTGTGAGGCATTACTTTGTAATGAGAGAGAGGCTTTAGTCAGTCAGTCGGTCGCTCTCTCTCTCTCTCTCTCTCTCTCTCTCTCTCTCTCTCTCTCTCTCTCTCATCTATCCAATATTCCTCACTCATTTTCCCTCCCTCTGCTCTGTGTTACGCGCACACGCGTCGGCGCAGAGTGGCGCACACATCACATCGGTACAGTTTCCTTGAAGGGGTGAGAGGGTGGGGTTTAGGAGCGTGTGTGTGTGTGTGCGGGGGGGGGGGGGGGGGGGGGGGGCAGACCATGCTCATTGCACATTCAACAGAGTTTTTTCGGGGCAGCTCGGGGTCCAATACCCTCCCCAAAATGACAGTGTATGTGTAATGTGTCCGGGGCGGGGGTTGGGGGGTGGGGGGTCTGCTGTGGGGGTTTAAATCCCAGCCAACGGGGGGAAGGGGGGAGTTTTTTTTTTGTGCCGGATGGGTGGTCTTTGCATTTCATATAGCGTGGGTTTGTGACACAGCAGGTTTTTTGCGTGGCTCTCTAGCTGAGGAAGTGTCAACACGCTGCTGAGGTATTAAGGAGAAGGGAAGAGAGGAGAAAGGATCAAGTGTGCCCCCTTCAGGTGGCATCCATTCCATGGTGCCTGCATGCATGTGTTGCCTGGCCATTTCAAACAGGCTCCACCACCACCAGTACAGCCTCCATCCTATACTGTACAGTGTGCTGCTGATGAGATAAAATGGTGGTGGTGGTATGACGCTACCAAAACACCCACTTGGGATTTTGACCGACCCCCATCCATCCATCTTAGAGATCTAATACGTGACACTATTGATTTATCTCTGTGCCGTTCTGGCAGATCAGATTTACATGGGTAAGTTAGGTTAAATAATTTGGTTGTGTCGAAATGGAGGTCCAATGCTGACTCTGATAAGCAGACTGACAGCATATGGTATACTGTCGAGGCATGGTGGGGGTTGTCGTCTTACGTGTGTTTGTTTATGTGTGTGTGTGTGTGTGTGCCTGTGCTGGTGGTGGTGGTATAAGCGGGGTATTTGGCTGACAGATGCACTGGAAACCAGAGGTGGTCCACGGTTGCTATGGCGACTGTGTGGGCTGAAGGAGCTGTGAGCATATTGAGTATGCAGAAAAACTGCTCCCCTGAGATCTGCGGGGGGATTCAAGATGGCGGCGAGAGGGATGGAGAGAGAGAGAGAGAGAGAGAGAGAGATGACTGGGCTTCCTATGAGTGCTTAAAACTACTAGTAATCGAAGTAGTAACGCTAGTAAACCCGATTTATACTTCGCTGCGCAACTTCATGGCGCACCTAATGTAGCCGATCTACAAGCTCACAATGGTGAGCTTGTAGATCGGCTATTTTCGGTGTGTTACAATATCGTTACGTATGGCAGAGCATAAATCAGGCAACAGAGGACTCGATCTAGATTGGGGAAACAAAACTAGCCTCCGTGTTGAGTCCAAATGTTTTGGTTTTCGCCCAATACCTGCTCCTTATCAGCCTCTTCTCAACCAAAAATGGAGCCGGCGCTTCTCCTCCTCCTCCAGACCTCTGTTTCCATGGTCACTGTAGCTAAGTGACGACGCAAAGGAAGTGATCTCTCTTCCAGGTGACTCTTTTTTGGTATGTCAAGCTGAACTCTCGGAACTCGTTTCACTGCAGAAACCTTATACCTCCTTATCTTTTTCATGTATTTCCTCCATAAAAATAAAGCCCTGTTTTATGCTTGCTCGCGGTTGTAGATCAGCCGTGTTTGAACATGTATTTGGCCTATAATGACCCAAAATAACCCAAAGTAGAATGCCAGGTTAAAAGTAGTTAAGTATGTCGGTGGGTTTTATAAATATTTAACCGAGAGCTTGTGACTAAAGAATGTCTATACTGGTTCCATTGGAGTACAGGTTATTTTTTTCAATTTCCTATAAAGCAAAGGATTTTGACATACAGTGCAAAGTTTCTGCCCGGCAGCAACAATATACGTTTTGATGATCTTTAAAGGTCTGTACGGTAAATGGAAGCATTCCCGCCAAGCCACTATACCCACCTCCCTTCCCTATATAACACCTTTCCCCACCACCATCCTCCTCCCCGCCGTTTAGACGGAGCAGCACAAATGTCAGCTCATTACAAACTGTTTACCGGAGCGCCATAGGCAGCAAGCCCTTCCTTACATGAGCTGGGGAAAAGTGATGAGCGTGCCGGAGGTTCCTCTCTGACAGCTTTAGCAGGCGCTGACAGGGAGCTGCCCTACCACGGAAACACATGGCCGAGGGGTAATAATCTGCACGTTAGCAAAGCCCTGCCTCTCTTAAAGTCGGCCTTGTTTGGCGGGCAGTCAGGAAAACGGAGCCACACATCAAACAGCTCGAGCTACTTTTGCAGCTGGGGTTCATGTGCTCGTACCATATTGCTGTTGTTATGAATTCATTAAGCTCCCTTTCCAAGTGTGCTGCCCTACTTTGCAATACTGTACTTCACGTGTTCTCTCCAGGAGTGTCATCAAACAGATCAGAAGGATGAGTGTGCATGTGTGCCTATTTGTGTGTGTATGTGATATTGTGCTTATAATACTGCAAAGTGAGGACTTTGTACCGGTGCTCACATCAAACATCTTAGGCCAGTGGTTATCAAACGGTGTGCCTTGGGATTTTTGGGACAATCACACATTATAGTATTGCAATATACTGTATTCAGCTATTCAAAAGGTTCTGAATTAAAGGTAGGGTAAGTGATATTTTTTTTGGTGAAAACAAAAAGTATTTTTGTTAAAAGGTTAAAGCACTATATTCTGATAGTAATCATTGCTATAGAGTGTTTGTTCTGTAACAGAGGTCTCCTTGTCTCTCCAGCTCTTAACCCATTTAGGGCGGGAACCCCTATTTGTAACTATACCTTTAAAGACTGTTGCCATGTACAGTAAATAGCAACATACATTTTTTGTCATTTTTGAATAAATATTTGAGATATTTGAGAATATTTCAGAAAACTTAGGTCAGGATTTAGAAGGCGTTTTTAGAATCGGCCTCGGGCCTAAATGGGTTAAATAAACAGAACAAATATTTTCAGGTGGGTTGCACATTTTCAGCCAATCAGGAGAGCACACCCATTTATCAGCTTGTTTGCTAATTTATTTGTGTCATCACTTCCAATTTCACTTGTTTATCCTTTATCCTGTGTGAGTTCTCGCTCCTGATTGGATAAAATTTGTATCCCGACCTGAAAAAATGTTTTCTGTTTACCAAAGAGCTGGAGAGACAAGGAGACTCTGAACAAACATTCTATAATGTTGTTGTATTTATATCATTTAAACTGCCCTGAGAGCAGCATTGAGAAACTGCCCTCAGAGCAGCAAATTAATGTTTTTTATGTACATCATTTAAGCTGCCGTGAGAGCAGCATTGAGAAACCGCCCTCAGAGCAGCAAATTAACATTGTTGCATCTATATACCTATACAAGGCTATAAGCTGCCCTGAGACATGCAGCATTGAGAAACTGCCCTCAGAGCAGAAAATGTATGATGTTGTATGTATATCATTTAAGCTGCCCTGAGAGCAGCATTGAGAAAGTGCCCTGAGAGCAGCATTGAGAAAGTGCCCTAAGAGCAGCAAATTAACATTGTTGCATACATATACCTGTAAAAGGCTATAAGCTGCCCTGACACCAGCATTGAGAAATTGCCCTCAGAGCAGCAAATTAATGTTGTTGTCGTATGTATATCATTTAAGCTGCCCTGAGAGCAGCATTGAGAAACTGCCCTGAGAGCAGCAAATTAACATTGTTGCATACATATACCTGTAAAAGGCTATAAGCTGCCCTGAGAGCAGCATTGAGAAACTGCCCTGAGAGCGGCAAATTAACATTGTTGCAGACATATACCTGTAGAAGGCTATAAGCTGCACTGCGAGCAGCATTGAGAAACTGCCCTCAGAGCAGCAAATTAATGATGTTTGTTGTATGTGTATCATTTAATCTGCCCTGAGACCAGCATTGATAAACTGCCCTGAGAGCAGCAAATGAACATTGTTGCATGCATATACCTGTACAATGCTATAAGCTGCCCTGAGACCAGCATTGAGAAACTGCTCTCAGAGCAGCAAATTAATGTTGTTGTATGTATATATGTCATTTAAGCTGCCCTGAGAACATCATTGAAAAACTGCCCTGAGAGCAGCAAATTAATTTAGATGTGTATCATTTAAGCTGCCCTGAGAGCAGCATTGAGAAACTGCCTTGAGAGCAGCAAATTAACATTGTTGCATTTATATAACTGTAGAATGCTATAAGCTGCCCTGAGACCAGCATTGAGAAACTGCCCTGAGAGCAGCATTGAGAAAGTGCCCTGAGAGCAGCAAATTAACATTGTTGCATATATACCTGTAGAGGGCTATTAGCTGCCCTGAGACCAGCATTGAGAAAGTGCCCTGAGAGCAGCATTGAGAAAGTACCCTGAGAGCAGCAAATTAACATTGTTGCATATATACCTGTAGAAGGATATAAGCTGCCCTGAGACCAGCATTGAGAAACTGCTCTCAGAGCAGCAAATTAATGTTGTTGTATGTATATATGTCATTTAAGCTGCCCTGAGAACATCATTGAAAAACTGCCCTGAGAGCAGCAAATTAATTTAGATGTGTATCATTTAAGCTGCCCTGAGAGCAGCATTGAGAAACTGCCTTGAGAGCAGCAAATTAACATTGTTGCATTTATATAACTGTAGAATGCTATAAGCTGCCCTGAGACCAGCATTGAGAAACTGCCCTGAGAGCAGCATTGAGAAAGTGCCCTGAGAGCAGCAAATTAACATTGTTGCATATATACCTGTAGAGGGCTATTAGCTGCCCTGAGACCAGCATTGAGAAAGTGCCCTGAGAGCAGCATTGAGAAAGTACCCTGAGAGCAGCAAATTAACATTGTTGCATATATACCTGTAGAAGGATATAAGCTGCCCTCAGACCGGCATTGAGAAACTGCCCTCAGAGCAGCAAATTAATGTTGTTGTTGTATATATATCATTTAAGCTGCCCTGAGAGCAGCATTGAGAAACTGCCCTCAGAGCAGCAAATTAATGATGTTGCATCTATACAGTATACCTGTAGAGGGCTATATGCTGCCCTGAGACCAGCATTGAGAAACTGCCCTGAGAGCAGCATTGAGAAACTGCCCTGAGAGCAGCCTTGAGAAAGTAACCTGAGAGCAGTAAATTAACATTGTTGCACTTATATACCTGCAGAAGGCTATACGCTGCCCTGAGAGTAGCATTGAAAAGGTGCCCTGAGAGCAGCAAAATTGTTGCATTTATATACCTATAGATGATGAAATGAATGAAGTTGCAATTTCTCAATACTGGTTTCAGGGCAGCTAATAGCCCTCTACAGGTATATATGCAACAATGTTAATTTGCTGCTCTCAGGGCACTTTCTCAATGCTGGTCTTAGGGCAGCTTATAGCCTTATACTGGTATATAGATGCAACAATGTTAATTTACTGCTCCGAGGGCAGTTTTTCAATGCTGCTCTCAGGGCAGCTTAAATGATATACATACAACAACATTCATTTGCTGCTCTGAGGGCAGTTTCTCAATGCTGGTCTCAGGGCAGCTTATAGCGTTCTACAGGTATATATGTCACAGGGAGATTGGCGAAGCAGGGAGATTGAAGACAGAGCGCTCGTTTTTAGGCACAGGGCTTCGGGGCGAGGCGGGGCTTTGATGCGACGCGGACCTGTCTTTTGTTGTTCCCCCCCACGTAGCAACCAGGAAGCTGAACACGCGTTCACACGCACACGTGATAATAGTTATTGTCCATGACGGAGGCGCGCCGACTCAGCAGAGCTTGAGGCCGAGGAGGCGCGCCCTCGCGCCTCCAGGCGCGAGTGCCCGCGCTGACCGGCCGATGCTCTGCTAGTCGAATCAGCGCCGTCCCAGTTGTGAACCGATAGGGACAGAATAGTTCTTTTCATGGATCACTGTGTGTGTGTGTGTGTGTGTGTGTGTGTGTGTGTGTGTGTGTGTGTGTGTGTGTGTGTGTGTGTGTGTGTGTGTGTGTGTGTGTGTGTGTGTGTGTGTGTGTGTGTGTGTGTGTCAGGGAGAAACTAAAACAAAAGCCAGAACACAATAAAAGTATCTTAACAGTCCTGCTTTCAATAAACCAAATTGAAAGCATGAGCGCGTGTGCGTGCATGTGTGGTCGTGTGTGCACTTTAGTTGGGAAGCCTGGCTCGTGGCTCCCTCTAGTGTTGCTTCTACAGAATTGCTTGGGGGGCGGTGAAAACGAGTGCTCCTTCTCCAATTTCCCTGGTTCTCCAATTTCCCTGTAACATATAGATGCACCAATGTTAATTTGCTGCTCCCAGGGCACCTTCTCAATGCTGGTCTCAGGGCAGCTTATAGCCTTCTACTGGTATATATATATGCAACAATGTTAATTTGCTGCTCTCAGGGAAGTTTCTCAATGCTGGTCTCAGGGCAGCTTATAGCCTTCTACAGGTATATAGATGCAACAATGTTAATTTGCTGCTCTGAGGGCAGTTTCTCAATGCTGCTCTCAGGGCAGCTTAAATGATACACATACAACATCATTAATTTGCTGCTCTGAGGGCAGTTTCAGAAAAATATCTTTCCCCACAAATCGCTGTGAGATTTTGACTTGTCATTGGGGTTCGAAAACCACTGGCTTAATCTTCTGTTTCAGCTTGGGTGCATGTGATGTTGTACCATACTGCCTATGTAGCAGTGGAACTTTCTCTTTTTTACTGTGGCCCACTAGACTTTCAGAACATCACAAATGAGGTCCCTTCGTGGCAAGGGATAAGTCATGGAATGCACCACTTTGAACTTAAGAGACACTACTGGTGTCTGGCAGAGCTGGGTTTTTGAAAAGCTTAACGTTGCCCACGTTGGCATGACAGTCTCTCATTTTTGTGTTCTAAGCACTCAAGACCACATGTAACATAATATTCTTCATCGAAACGCTTGCATTCTGTAGCAGTTCACGCTGGCTGTGACCTTCACGTTCCTCTGAGATTATTCTCACCAACTGTTTACATGGAGTTAAACCTTTGGTCAGCTTGTTTAGCTCTCCGGTTACGTCCATTACAATCTGTGATTGGAGTCAACCACTTAACCACTTAAACCCTTTACTGTATACTTTGTTTTACATCAAATAGCAAATATAGCTATACATTTTTGCACAACATTAACCCATTAAGACCTGGGATGCCCTGGATTTAGATTTGAGCTAAAAAGCATTATTTTACACTTTGGCTATTCAAAAATAGCAGATTTACAAGCTCATAGTGCGGCACTCGGTGCCGCGCTGCGAGCTTGTAGATCTGCTATTTTTGAAAAATCAAGAAAATTTGCAAATGGTATAAAGCGAACATTTGTAACTCAAATCTTTGCTTCTGGGGGTCCCTGGAACAAAATATTTTGAGATGGGGGTCCGCAGCCAAATAATTTTTTTGGGGTCCTTGACATGAAAAAGTTTGAAAAACACTCAGAAAACTGAATGGGTTCATACATTTTTGCCCAACGTTCATCCCATTTTTGCCTAATATTTGCCTGTTATGACATGCCCGGGATAGGGATGCTAGGGCTAATGTGGTTAAGCCCTATTTAAAGAATAGTGAAAATAGCTGATGTACAACCTCACAACGCATCATGATATGACGCGTTGTGAGCTTATACAGCTGCCCCTTTCAAAAAAAAAAAGAAAAAAAGGTTTGACATTTTTGATTTTTTTTGGACAATTCTCCGCTTATAATGAATATGCCCAAAATAGGGAAGCCAGGGTTAAGGTTGTTAAAAGAAAAGAAAACCAAAATGCGTTGTCGCATGGGAGTCTGAGAAGGACTGGACAGGAAGAAGATGATTGCTTAGGTTTAGGAAGAAAATAAAACAGATTAGCAAACAACACCACAACAGATGCATTTCCTCTCCATTGTGCGCCAACCTTGGCCACCTGGATCTGCTTCCCTTGAGTCGCTGCCCGCCTTCGGTGGCCTTTTCATTTTCTTTTCTCTTTCCTTTAAATGCACACCACATCAAAAAAGGCCTTTCATCTCCAGGGCCCTGGCGTTAACGTGAAAAAAAGAAAGAGAGAGACAGAAAAAAAAAGTTTCATTCTCACTTCTGCGCATTGTTAAAACAGCTGTTTGGTTATGCTTTTGTGCAGAATTTCTTTTCATCATCTCAAAGCTCTCAGACACAAAAACCACACTATAGCCTATTTCAGCACCGAGCTGAATGCCCTGAATCCTCTTCCGTCCTTCTGTTTACCCTCCCCGTTGGCCCATTAAGACGCACAGGCTACACGCATTTAGAAAAAAAAGCTTCACGGACGCCCTGGATGACGTGTACCTCTCAGCCGTGTCATCCCAAAGCCGATACCACTTGTGCAAGGAATGTGCTGTGATTGGCCAGTAACCATTCTGAGTGGCAGTTGGGGCAAACACTATCACCAAAACATGATTTACAATTCTGTGCCTAATTCGGTACATAACTCGGACGGCGCTGAGTCGGCTCAAGCGAACTTCGCAATGTTCGGCACGGCTACTCGCTCGCTTTAGCTCGCTCGCTCGGCGCCTTTCGCGGCTGAAGTTCGCTTGAGACTGCGTGCCTCCGTCGTGGTCAAAAACTATACTTTATCATTGTCTTTAAAATTGTCTGCAGTTGTTGTAGGCGAGAGGCAGTTCCGCGTTCGTCACAGAAGCGGGCCGTGGTTATAGCACAAGCTGTATAGGCTTTGGTATGTCGCTTCTCAGCCACTCAGCTATGGCGGCCGTAGCTGAGTGGGTAGAGAGGCCGTCTGGTAATTAGAAGGTGACCGGTTGGCCTCCCGGTCCCCCGCCCATAACTGCAGTATGTGTCAAAGTGTCCCGAGCAAGACGCTTGACCCCTAATAGCTCCCCCTCACCGAGCACTCATCATGACCATCTGAGCAGCCATCAGCTGGGTGAATTCCCCCCCCCCAGCGGGATAAACAAAGGTCTCCCCTCCCTCCCCCCTCAACACAGAATCACCAAAGCGTCCACTAGACGGCAGTAGTCTGGATGGACGTAAAATAGTAGGAGTCCTGTCAAGGTGTTATGTTGAAAATGCATTGGTGGAAGGCTGGCCTAGGCTGCTGTTGTTTATCCACCCTGGCACACACACACACGCACACGCACACGCACACGCACACGCACACGCGCACACGCACACGCACACGCACACACACACACTCGTGCTTTCCCTGTACCTGCCTTTGACCCCCACCCATTCCTCTGCACTTAGCCAGGGTACCACTACTACCCAAAGGGCATAGCTGAGGTTGCCTATATAATCTCTTTGAAGTGCATACATTTTCCAACCTGATGTCCAAGAAGGATCAGGTATCATCTTAAGTGGGCCGTGGGCTAAAGTATATTGGCCGCCCTCTGTCATGGCGGTGTTTCATTACATAATCATACCGCAGTCGATATTGTTTTGACTATTTTAAATGAAGATAGGCATCCAAAGAAAACATCTCCCATGTAGTTCCACACATTCTTTCGTAGCTTTCATGTGTGAAATTCAGAATAACTCAGAACTTTAGAATCACTTTGTTGCTAGTATGGAACTGGTTTTTGGTTAAGGCACCACATGAAAACAACACATTATAAGACGTGGGACAATGACAACTTTACACAACAACAAACAAGTGTGCAAATTCCTTGCCAGTGTGTGCAAACAAACAGCAAAGTCAAGTCAGTATTTCAATTAAAAAGTCGTGCAAGAATTTCAGCTGACTTTGAGCGCCTTCAGTTGGTTGTAAGAGGCACTAAAACAAAACAATATGTCTACATGTCCTTAAATTCCTTTGTAACGTAAAAAAAAAAAACAGCCTGCAACTTCCTCAACACATTTTCAAATCCAGGGCTTGGGATTTATAGAGGTCATTTAATAACGCCATATTAAACAGCAATGTGTGGGAAACGGTTAAGTGTCTTAAAAGCGTACATTCCCAGCATTAACCCATTAAGACCGGGAATTTTACGATTTCTTTGGCTATTCAAAAAAATAGCAGATACACAAGCTCATAGCGCGGAGATCTGCATTTTTTTTTATATATCTTTGAAAATGTGTGCAAATCTTTGAATATATATATTTTAAAGCGATTTTTTAACTCAAATTTTGCTTTGCTTTTGGGGGTCCCTGGAACAACATATATTGAGATGGGAGTCCGCGGCCAAATATATTTCATTTTGGGGGGTTCTTTGTAGATCTGCTATTTTTGAATAGCCAAAGTATAACAAATAATGGTTCAAGTGGTCACACAGACGCGTTCCCGGTCTTAATGGGTTAAAAGCCACAGAATTGCACATGATTTAATTAACCAAAGGAACAACACCCCTCAGCTTTTTTGGCAACACTTGATAGGCCATGGATGCAGCTCATTAGAGAGAGAAATCTCCATGACATTGGAGGAAAAATGTTGCTTTCATAGCCCCCCGGGGGGGCTGCGTTCCCCCTGGTCGCTCTTGCACAGTCACTTCCTCTGTTGTCCACCCTTTCAGCGCCGCGCCGCGCCGCTCCGCTCGCTGCTCTCACCACACACCACTTGATTGGTCAATGACAAAATGTCACATTTGCATGTTTCCCTGTCTGGCCGTGGTCATTGTCACACTGCAAAATTGCACACTGCAAAATCCTGAGTGTTAACCACTTGAACCCCAGCATCCGTATTCTCGGGGGTACGTTAGCCAAATAAATTCAGATTTACTTAAGTTTAACTTGTAAATCTTGATATATTACAGTGAAAATTGGCATTGGGAGCTTGTGAGCATTTTTCATTTTGTTTGTGAGCAATTTTTTGGCAAAGAGATTTGGAACAGAGGGGGAAGAAAATAGCGAACCTAATATCGAACCCTGGGGGAACCCCGGTCTAGTGGTTATATGCCCTATTTTATACTTAGTCGTACAATGGGGTTGTGTGGTGGAAATAGTAGCTGTTGTAGAGCTGCAATTTTCACTATTTTCGAAATTTCACACGCACGCACGCACGTGCACACACACACACACACACACACCTGGGGGTCCCCTCAGGGACCCCCAGGGGTCCTTGAGGGGGTACCAGGGGGTCCCCAGCAAAATTAGTTAATAAAGCGTCACAATCATTTTTACCCCTTTATCCATATTTTATACTCTAGCTATTAAAAAATCGCAGATATACAAGCTCATAGCGCGGCACCGAGTGCCGCGCTATGAGTTGTACAGTAGATCTGCAAAAAAAAATGCAATCCTGAAAATGTGTGCAAATCTTTGAATATATATATTTCAAAGCGAACATTTGTATCTCAAATATTTGCTTCTGGGGGTCCCTGGAACAAAATATTTTGAGATGGGGGTCCGCGGCCAAATACATATCATTTTGGGGGGCCTTGACATGAAAAAGTTTGAGAACCACTGACATACAGTACACACACATACATGCATACAGTACACACACAGCTGTGTTATTAGAGACAGCAGCAGCAGCAGCAGCAGCAGCAGCAGTGCATGCTCTGCTCAGGTGGGCCACGGGGAAACAGGGGCCTCCCCTGTTTCCTGGCCCCTGGGAGAGAGCCAGGGAACTCCATGCAGGCTATAACCCCGGGCGGAAAGAAAGCATTCACCCACTGTGAAATATCTGCGAGGTATTAGCGTTGAGCAGAGGTCCTACACACACACACACACACACACACACACACACACACACACACACACACACACACAATGCTGGGAAGTTCTGCACGGCAGCGCAAGTTGACACATCCGGCCGGAGGCCAAAAAGAACACATCATCCCATTGTGCGCTGTCATTGTGCGGCTGGGGGGGAGGGGGGGGGGCAATGTGTCCCCTTTGTCTATATCTGCGACTGTCTTAATCCTTTTGCTCTTTTCACGGGCGAAGGCCTGTTTCGAGCGAGTCCGAGGGCCAAGGCTTGGCGGCGGTGAATGCAGTTCGCTCCTGATTGAGTCAGTCCTCCTCCATTGTGGCCTCGACACTGTTCATTTAGCCATTTAAACCAGTGGTTCTCAAAATGTCAAGGACTCCCAAAATATGTATTTGGCCGCCATCTCAAAATACGTTGTTCCAGGGACCCCCCCCCCAGAAGCAAAGATTTGAGTTACAAATGTTCGCTTTAAAAAATATATAGATTCAAGAATTTGCACAGATTTTCACCATTTTTCAGAAATAACAGATCTATAAGCTCATAGTGCGGCACTCGCACTATGAGCTTGTATGTCTGCTATTTTTGAATAGCCAATGTATAAAATATGGATAAAGGGGTTAAAAAGATTGTGACCTTTATTAACTAATTTTGCTGGGGACCCCCTGGCACCCCCCCCAAGGACCCCTGGGGGTCCCCGGACCCCACTTTGAGAACCAAAGCCTTAGAGAACCGGGCTTGAGCTACAGCTGTTCTTTGACCGGTTTCTTCAGTCTCTACACCAAATATCTTCGCCAAAAATAGCCGATCTACAGTAGATCTGCTATTTTTGGCGAATGTTCCCCAGAATAGGCATGCTGGGTAAGTCTGAGAGTGTGTACATTTTTAACCACTTAAACCCTATAAACTTTGTTGACAGAGCTTCCCCCAGTACTTGGCACCCCCCTTTTTTCCCTCTACACCAAGCCTCTTTGCTGAAAATAGCTGATGCAGAAGCTCACAATTTTGCAATGCATTGTCAGCTTGTAGGTCTGCAATGTTCTGCAAATGTCCACCTATTTTTATGCCTATTACGACATGCCTAGAATAGGGATGCTAGGAAAGGGAGTGAGTATTTTACTGTGTATATACCTTCACGCTGCCTTTCTCTGTTTGTAAAGAAACCAGGGCTGGCAGCGCGTCAACTTCAGTTAACTGGGTTTTGACTCCCTGCCAAACTTGGACTTCCCTGTCAGTCCCCTCGCTCTCGAAATAATGTACTGTAAGGATTTGTTCCTCCCGTCTCCAGGGTGGAAGAGACATACTATAATATAATTGCCGTTTTCCTGGAGCGGCGACAGTTTGGCCTGGAGTCAAGGGTATACGGTCCTGTAATAATGGGATTTGGCAACTCGGTATAAGAGAGAGAGGACGCAGCGCGAAAGTCGCCGTGCATCACGAACGCGATCATTACACTTTTAAATCCAGGTAACACCTATTGATCTGCAGGTTGGAGCCCAAAAAAAAAGGGAATGGGCTTCTTCCCTCGTGGGTGCCATGTCCTGTTAACAAAACGTATCCTGTCACGAGAAGCCCTGTAGTCTGCTATTCCAGTGGTTCTCAACCTGTGGGTCGGGACCCGCAGGGGCGTCCCCACATGATAGTGAAGTGACAATGTAAGGACTTTTAAGACCTTATTAACACCTAAAAAGAAAAAAATACAAACTATACTATAAAAACTTGTCAAACATTGGCCAAATTGTCAAATAATATAAGAAAGAGGCAACAATTGTTCTACAAGCTCACAACGCCTCGCAACGCGAGGCGTTGTGAGCTTGTAGATCGGCTATTTTCACAATATTTATCTGTGGAACCGAGTTAAACAAAATGTTATGTCCCACTCTTCGAAGTGCTTGTCGGGGTGGAGGGGTCCCCAGTTCAAATATGATTATTTTGGGGGGTCACAGCCTGAAAAGGTTGAGAACCACTGTGCTATTCTGTGTTTTTCCGTGTGCGCGTGCGTGTGCGTGTTCGCATGTGTGTGTGTGTGTGTGCGCGTGCGTGCGTGCGTGTGTGTTCCTTATATAGGCCACACTTTGGGGCACATTTTTGTACATCAAACCAATTGATTGGGGTAGCATGTCTAATCGGGGACAGGATTAGTGTCCAAATTAGATTTGACTGCAGCTTCATAAGGTTAGGTAGGGGTTCAGGTTAGGCATGTACATCTGTTAAGGTTCAGAGGTAGGGCTAGATCTGTTATGCTTGAGGTTATAGGGTAAGAGGATGTGGAACCAATCTAATCAATGCAATGTCCCCAAAAGGCTGCGAAACCAACATGTGTGTTACTGTGTTTGTGTACGTGCGTGCGTGCGTGCTTGTGTACGTTTGTGTGTGTCTGCAGACAGGAAGCAAAATCATAAACAACTGATAACTCTGGCGTCCTTATTTTGGACATCGAACATTTTTGAAAATCAATGTTTTGATGGAAAAAGAAAAACTGGACAAATACACTGGATATGTAGGTCATGTTATGGTTATGTTTTTAATACTTGGATGTCTGTCTCTGTTCTGCAGCTTTTTTTTGCATATACTACCCAACATGGACTGGAGATGTCGTTAATAGCTTAATGATGATGAATAGATGGTCCTTATTTCTGATTACAATTTATGATCAATTTATGGTCCTTCAATCTAGAAGATTTGTATTGTAAGAGTAAATCACTTAATGCTAATGTTACCTCTCCATATGAGCGTTCAGGTAACCTACTTTTGCGTGGAATGCAATAGCATAGATTCACGATCTGTGCTGTTTTATTGTCAAGTTACACAGAGGCAATTGAAAGTAATCTCTTCCCCATATTCCTCTTTGGCACGCAAGTAAGCACGCACGCACGCGCACACACACACACACACACACACACACACACACACACACACACACACACACACACACACACACACACACACACACACACACACACACACACACACACACACACACACACACACACACACACACAATTTACAATTTTGGCATTTAGCAGAAGCACTTATCCAGAGCGTGCAAGATCGGAGTAAATTGCATGAACCGTAGTCAACAAACAATGCTCGCACTAACTCATACACACACACACACACACACACACACACACACACACACACACACACACACACACATCTTTTTCCATACACGTATTTCATGCAAATCTATCACCAGCCGAGCCAGGCTGCTTCCCCTCTCCCAGTCTGTCGTGACTCCAAGCTGTGCAGTCTGAGGGTCATGGAGCTCCAGTAGTCTGTCTGGTTGGTCTGAACAGGAGCTCCACAAAGGGGAGTCAGGGGAGCCAGCTACTCTGGCAAAACAATTTCACCAGCTGGAAGCAGCAGGAAAAAGCTATTCGCTTTTGCCCCTGTTATGAGTCCAACTGAAAACGGGCAACGTTCCCGTGTTGTTCCTCGATGAATGCCGGGGGTTCAAAAAGTCACAGTGACACAGACGAATGTTCTCATTGCCCCACACACCTGTAAAAGCAAAGATAGTGTAACCACAACCTGGGGCAAAAAAAAAAGCCTGTTCTGGGATGATGTAGAATGCAAACATCAGCATATTTTTTATGAGTGCGATATCCAATTAGATACAAGTGTCATCACTGCCCATGTGAATGTCAACACTTATAAAACGCATAAAACGCATATTGCCCGAAAAGGTTGGTCATATATCATTGCCTGGGACCACGTGGTATAATATTGAACCCAAGATTAACCATTTAAATCGTATATACTTCGTTATACATGAAATAGCGAACATAGCCGATCTACAAGAGCACCCTGATTTGATGTGTGGTGAGATTTTAGATCTGCTTTTTCTTTTGCAAAATCTTATTTTTGCCGCGCTTTGCCGAGTGCCGCGCTATGAGCCTGTAGATCTGCTATTTTTGAAAAATCGTGGACATTTGTGCAAATCTTTGAATATATATATTTTTAAAGCGAACATTTTTAACTCTATTCTTTGCTTCTGGGGGTCCCTGGAACAAAACATTTTGAGATGGGGGTTCGGCGGCCAAATACATAATCATTTTGGGGGTCCTTGACATGAAAATGTTTGAGAACCACTGGAGAACCATGGTGTTTCATAAGCAGCAGTCGGTCTCTCCAGGTGGTCTGTTAGTGACGCCTGGCCTGTGCTGCCTCTGGCCAGTGTCCATGCAGCCACACTGAGCGGCCACACCAGTGATAATAACAGGAGGGATATTGATCTCTCACGGGCCATGTTTTCCCTCACCAGGAGGATCCTCGGACCCACAAAAGCCCAGCTGTGATAACAACACGGGGGGAGAATCAGAACTGAGTTCAGATTGAGGTAAAACCTACTACTACGGCGTGATCAGGGTTCGATTTGCTTTATATACCCCCTCCCCCTCCCTCGCCCCTCCTCTGCTCTAGTTATTCATGTTTATGGCAGGTGGGTGGGGATATGTCTTATCCCTGCTTCTGCTCACACTGATGTATTAAATACATGCATTTATTTTTGGGGAGTGTAGATTGTCTGACATCGTTGCTGTCGGGCATGAACTCCATATTTTATCTTTTTGTGTTTTTTCTTAAATGAACGCCCTACTTGATCGTAATACAGCGTCCCACAAAAGTATCAAAAGTAGCAGATCCACAAGCTCAAAACGCGGCGCAAATCGACGCCTTTTGAGCTTGTCGATCTGCTATTTGATCTGCTAAGGATACTTTCCACCACTGATGCTACGACAAATCCACTGCTGAGCTGCGTACACATACAGTACAGTTTGAGGTGCTTAGTGGCCAACAGCAGATATAGAACTCCGATGGGAGGTAAATGTACAGCAGCCAGGCATCCCCTAGACCCTCGCATTCTACTAGAGCTGTTCACGGGCCAGCGATGTGGAGACGCTCACAGATGTCAGTGTGTCTTTAACTTGTTCAAACCGGGAAAGCATCTGTGTAATTTCTGATTTTTTTGGGCTATTCCAACATAGCCGATATACAAGCTATGAGCTTGTGGATCTACTATTTTTTTTTTTTAAATCGTGAAAATATGAATGCAAATCTTTGAATATAAGCGAACATTTGTAACTCAAATATTTGCTTCTGGGAATTCTACAAATGTCTTCTAAATCCTATAACAGTTATTTTTTTACGTAATTTGCTATAATAGTTTTCATGTCAATAATATCTATGAGTCCACCTCCCCCCTCCCCATCTCAATATTTTGTTCCAGGGACCCCCACCCCACCCCCAAAGCAAAGATTTGAGTAAAAAAAATTATATATATTCAAAGATTTGCACACATTTTCATGATTTTTGAATAGCCAAAGAAATCTGAAATGACACAGATGCGTTCCCGGTCCTACTGGGTTAACTGTATCCATGTGAAACAGAGCGTAGCTGGAAAAGTGAACACACGCTCGGTCCTTTTCTTTTTCTTTTTTAAACTCTTGGACAAGTCGTAAAAGGAGATGTCACAGCGTTCAAATGGTCTATATAAATAATAGTTCAGGCTAAGTCTCCTCTGAATAAAGCTTCAGATGCCTGCTGACAGGACAGTACAAGCGTCCCTTGTGCCGTTGCCAGCCATTAATTTGTGGTACTTGATTGATAAAACATCCAAGTTAGTCTTTCGTTTCGTTCTTGGGTGTTGGCTTAGAGAGAGGGAAGTTTTTTGTTTTGGGAGGAGATAAATTGTTGCCTCAGCAGAGTTTGTGTGTTGCGGGTTTTTCGAGTCCAAACAGCTGAGAACTGGCTTGGGAATGAGAGCTAGTATATAATTGCTCCCATGGTGATTCGAGGGGCTGGTGATTCTCATCTGAGAGCTTGAAGTGCCAGGCCTCGTCCCTCGAGGAAACTCACTCATCTGAGTTTGTCTGTCTGTCTGTCTGTCTGTCTGTCTGTTGTATTGATACTTTTACTTAACCCATTGAGAGCTGAGGCCGATTCTAATTTTTTTTTCTAAATCCTTTCTTTTATTTTTACATAAAAGATATTTAAATATTTAGATATTAAAAAACAAAAATATCTCAAAATATGTTGTTGATCCCCAGAAGCAAAGATTTGAGTCACAAATGTTCGCTTTAAAAAAAATATATATATTCAAATATTTGCACAAAATGTTAACAATTTTTCAAAAATAGCAGATCTACAAGCTATGAGCTTGTAGGCTATATCTGCAATTTTTGAATGGCCAAAAAAATATCTTAAAATGACACTCAGCTGCTGCGTTCCCGGTCTAAATGGATTAAGTAGAACATTGAGTAATTCTTCCACCACTGCTGTTTGTAATGCCTGATGTCTTGGTTACTGTGTGTGTGCGTGCGTGTGCGTGTGCGTGTGTGCGTGTGCGTGCGTGCGTGCGTGCGTGCGTGCGTGCGTGCGTGCGTGCGTGCGTGCGTGCGTGCGTGCGTGCGTGCGTGCGTGCGTGCGTGCGTGCGTGCAAAACTGCTAGACTGATCAAATGTATTGAGCACACTGCCAAGTAAAAAAAAATCACATAACCTTGCATTTTATATTTCTTGAAATATGAGTTTTTCTATTGGAAGTCAGTGGGGTTCAGTTGGGGCTGAAACCGTGTCCACATTTAGAGTCATACATTATGGATAAGTCCTAGATGGCTGACGTCACAGGCTGGCCACATGGAGTCTGAGATCCACATGAAGGCATGACTTTGCATTATTAATCCAGTGATTTCCAAACAATGGGTCGGGGCCCATTTAGGGGTCCCAGACCAAGTTTAATGGGTCGCGAATAAATATCCCCTTTTTACGTTACCTACAGTATATCTGCTATTTTCACTACTTCTTACCCTAACCTTCTTTATTTTTAATTCATAGAATTACCTTTTTGTTATTAAATTATTCAGCAATATGTTTGAATTTCTTTTTAGAAAATTGTAAACCGAAAAAAGGCGTAATACTTGTGACCCATAAAAATGGGTCCACGACCCAAACACGGATCCCGACCCAGCGTTTGGGCAACACTGACTTAATGGTCATCCAGCGTTGTTTTAACTGAGCCGACCTGGAGGACGGCGCGGGGCAGAGAGTGACCACACGTCGTGTGTGTGTGCACGTGTTTCTTTTTTGTCCTTCTCCCTTTTTCGCCACCTCCGATGTGATATATCGCCACTCATATTTATCCTCCCTTCCCTTCCCAGCTGTGATAATATTTTCTCTGTCAAACATCTGTAGGAGGAATGTGGGGACAGAGCAGGCCCACTTCCTGTCTGTAGAGCTGCAGCAGAGCGGCACACACACACACACACACACACACACACACACACACACACACACACACACACACACACACACACACACACACACACACACTGCTTGCCAGCGCTCCTTCCCACAGTATACTGTAGGTTCCCAGCCCCGTTCCACTCCCAGAGTCCTGAACCAAACTTTATCATGTCAAGGACCCCCAAATGATATGTATTTGGCAGCGGACCCCCATCTGAAAAATATTGTTTCAAGGACCCCCAGAAACAAAGATTTGAGTTACACATTTTTCAAAAATAGCAGATCTACATGCTTTATTAATTCCTTTTGCTTGGGTCCCCCTGGTCCCCCCCCTCCCCCCCTCCCCCAGGGACCCCTAGGGATCCCCGGACCCCACCTTGAGAACCAATGAGGTACATGATTTATACGTAGCCGTACAACGGCGTCCCATGTAAAAAAAATAGCCTATCTACAAGCTCACAATGCGTGAGATGGTGTACAGATCATGTTGTATAGTCAAGGGAAAAGGCTGTGTTGTTGTTGATGCAACTTGTGGCCTGCACTACATTACTGCACTACACTATGAAGGAAAGAAGCAGGGAGTGGCAATATTTGTACCGCGTGCGTGCGTGCGTGCGTGCGTGCGTGCGTGCGTGCGTGCGTGCGTGCGTGCGTGCGTGCGTGCGTGCGTGCGTGCGTGCGTGCGTGGATTTCCTTCGTATATCTCGAGTTCATCTATCTATCACTTCCCATCTAACCGGCCCTCTCCGGCACAGGAGACAGCTATCTCGCAAAGACGCAAACCTCTCATGAGACACAGAAAGCTTGGCACTTCATGGGTGTATTGCCGAGGACACAAGGAAGTGCAATGCTGAGTGTGAAGTCGATTGGACGAGCAGTTCTCCAGAACCGGGCCGTTTTCCAGCGCGCATGTCTTCCAAACATTGTGAAACAAGTGTTTCACAACGGGCATATTGCACTATTTTGTTTATAAAGTCATCTTGCTTTGGATTCCTGTCACGCTTGTGTGTCTTTATGACTGAGGTCGGTGGATGTTGCTACACAGTCTGAGGTCCCAAGAGGATTTGTCTGTTCGCTGTATAAAGGGCTGCAGCTGAATTGAATGGATTTCATATTTTGGAATGAACGACTTGAGGGTGTGTTAGTTTGCAGACTTTGCCACCCTCTCTGTGTGCTCTCCTTTGATAAACCCAGCCAAATGAAACGAGGAGCGTCTCTGCCAGTCAGCCAGCGCTGTACACACACACGCACACACGCACGCACACACACACACACACGCACGCACGCACGCACACACACACACACACACACACACACACACACACACACACACACACACACACACACACACACACACACACACACACACACACACACACACACACACACACACACACACACACACACACACGCACACACCGCCTCAAACAGAACAGCTCTTCTCTTGGCGCTTTTATTATGCTGCATCGATGGCTGTCATTTGGCGGCGGGCCTGTGGCATTAGCCTCATTACAGCAAGTCCTCTGTCTGAGTTTACCCCATTGTACGTTGCCTGATGCACTGTTAATAATGTATTCTAAAAGGGGCATTTCATTGACGTGCATTTTGTCTGTTCTGCCAAGAGAGATTTTCTGCCAAGAGAGATTTTCACTTTAGGCTGTAGTTTATTCAATATTAGTTTTTATTGCTTTGTTTTGATTAGATTTGTTAAAAATCTACAGTAATTTAACATTATTATTGAATAATATTAGTCTGGATGTTGCTGTGTACCAATTAAGCAACAATCTGCAGCTTTTTGATTTGGGGTTTAACAACATTCAAATAAGAATAACTTCTTCAACTATTGTCAGAAAAAGTAACACTAAAGCACTGGGGATTTTAATGTGTGGAAACCTTTCAGACATTAGGCATAAACTATGAAATTATCAGTTATTTGGCGAATGACAGCCAAGAAAAACCGAGGCGCGTTGGCACACATTGTTGCTACGTTGTTGTTGCTATTGTTCAGAAGTTATAACAAATGAGGAGAAGAGAGAGTTCACCTAGGAGAGCTGCATGCATCCCTCGCAGGTTGTGTAGCATTTGATTTAGTCTGCTCTGAATGCAGGTCACGGCAGGCTAAGCAGGGGTCCATCTATCAGCGAGAGGTCAGCCACTCAGAGCGCCACTCGCCACGTCCCCGTCTCTTTACACGGTGACCTCCCGGGTCACACGGGCCAGGAAGCAGATGGGCAGAGGTCCGAGATATCACCACATGCTGCGTTGTGTGTGTGTGTGTGTGTGTGTGTGTGTGTGTGTGTGTGTGTGTGTGTGTGTGTGTGTGTGTGTGTGTGTGTGTGCGCGTGTATTACTATCCTTTTGAGGACCAAATGTGCCCACAAGTATAGTAGAATTGGAGAAATAGACATTGTGAGAACCATTTTCCTGCATTTGTCCTTCCTTGGTTAAACAAGGACAAATGACAGGCCGGCCAGGGGAGCAACAGACCGACTCAGGCCGTCCCCCGTCCCGGTATGAGCCACTGTTCGGGCGCTATTGCCCGAACAATGTATAGATCTACAAGCACCAACCAGACGATCATACGACATCTCATGACATTGTTGCTGTTATTATCCTGTTCAGTGAAAATGTGCAATTTCTTACTTCACTGCACTCTGTTTGTCTGCCGTATCGAAATCTGTGACCGTCCCTCCAGAGCATGGGAACTTGAGAAGCAATAGCGAACCAATCATAAAAACGCCCACATTTTGAAGAAACGCCCTCTTTTCCCCGGCTAAATGTAGGACTGGGATGGTTATCCCAGTCAAAAAGATTTTTAGAGATTTTTTGATCATTAGGAAAAGCATTCAGGTTAGGGTTAGATTTTAGACATTAATAGGATAGGTTGTAATTATGCCTGATTAATACTTGGTTGCGTGCCGGTGGCATGCACCGGAAAACAGCCGATCTACAAGCTCACAACGCTTGTGCGCTTGTAGAGCTGCTGCTTTCAGCTATTTTCGGCGATTTTCAATGCTGTCCTAAAATCTTGATGTCTTCACAAGTATAGTAATACAAACGTGTGCATGCGTGTGTGTATACGTGTGTGCGTGCGTGCGTGCGTGCGCGCGTGTGTGTGTACCCAGGACGTTGACAGAGTGTTATCAAGCACTGTGAGCGTGTAAGAGAGGGGCCCGCTGTTTGCCTTTGGCTATAAGCGGGGGCCCGATAGCAGCAGCTGGACCGCTGCACAGGGTCTCCATTATCCATGTGGGGTCCTGGCATTATTGCCTCTTAACCCTGCTGCTGTCCTGGGCGGGGGGCAGGGGGGCACTAACTGCCACTTACTGTACGAGACATGGTGAAGGGGTTCGTTGCTGCAGGGGTAGATGGGAGGGTGTTCCTGCCAAGAGCCCTGAAAGACAGCTATTAACCAAGACAGCTACTGTATTAGTCCATGGGGTCATCAATGTGTCCGTACGCGGACAAATGTGTCCGTGGCAAGACTTGTCCTTGTCCGTGGCAAATGTTAGATTTTTTTGTTTTTTACATACATTAATATTATAATGTTCTTATTTTGATCATGAGACCCAATTACTGAATGTCAGTCTCCAGGTTTTCCTCAGAATATGTATGACACTGATTTACTATCACACTCTGTATGGCACATTAGGAGTCCACTAGGATAGTGGTTCTCAAACGTTATTCCATTGGTACACTCTGAGAGTGTACCAATGGGCCGGACTGTGAAGTCAGTCGTCTATCACATATCTATGACGTGTTGCTCCAAATTTGGGCAAGGTTTCAGCCAAATCCAACTCCAAGCCCTATTGACTAGGTACCTCTGTGGTAGGCCTTCTGTGGTACAAAAAAATTGGTGCACACGGTTTAAAAATAGAGACGCCAGGTTGAAAGGGCATAAGGAGTAAGAGTGTTGGCATGATACTGCAAGGTGAAAAAAGTACAGTCGTGGTGCTGTGTCTTGGAACACCACCACTAGCCAATAGCATGGCATTTCTCTGACGATTTCATTCAGCTAGCCTTTTAGTACCCTGAGGGCCATTCAGATGATTACGTTTCTGATCCGTGTGCACCCAGTAAAGAAATGACCTGAAGAAATTTGAGTCATACATTCTCTTATGTCCAGGAACAGTAAAAATCCTCAGTTTTAATTTAACTCTTAAGAGTGTAAATATATTGACCCAAATCGGCCTACATGCCTGCTCCTTGTGCAGATTGCAATGCTGAAAGCTTCTCCTCTCTCAGAAGCCAGTGCTGAATTCTGCCCTATTAGGTTCCCCTCCCTCGATATCTTTCCAGTGTTTGATTCAAAGATGATCATAATGACTGGTAATTTTGAGGCTTTTTCTTTCTTTATTTCTTTTTTTAAACAGACCACATCTTGTCATTGTCAACATTACGCAACCGGTGCTGTTTACAGAACCACCCTGGGATCCCACCACCAGCTGCACCAGTTACTGATTATAGTGGTTATACCTCCTCCCCTCTTCCTCTCTCTGTATGATGAAGCACACTACACAGTAAAAGCCCCGGGTGTTTATGTATCCAATCGTGACTCCAGGAGTGTACAAATGTGACCAAACGGACCCGCTCGCGGGTCCGTTTGGTCACATTTGTACACTCTCGGAGTTAAATCAACACCAAGGATTTGACTGTGTGTACCACGCTCTCGGCTCACTTTGATTAGCGGGCCCATCCTCCCCCTTGTGTGCCTCCCTCTCTGGGCGGGGTGGATCGGGGCACCGTGGGTGCGTTTTACAGCATCAAATCTAGGTCTAATCATCATGGCGCTCTGTCTGTCCCCTTCCCTCCCCCACCATCCCGCACCCCCGGTTGAATATAATAACCCCAGGACCCCCCCTGCTGTGAGTGATATGGGGATCCACTTTTATCCGTGTGCGCTTGCCGGGATAATCTCATTAGAAAGCAGGGGCCACTATAGTGGGGTCCATGGAACCGGTGAAGCCACGGAGTCCTTCACACACACCGGCTAATCTCTCCAGCGCGAGTGCGTGTCTCAGACACTCGGTCGTGCTGGTGTGGGTTTGCCTCTTGTTGGGTGTGTGGGGATTAGAGTCGACGCTATAGTGTTGTTGAACTACCTACTTCATGGCTGCTCGGAAAAGCTGCTAAATTGACCGCTCTGAGACGGGTTGAGATGGGAGTCAAGGGGAAGTGTGCCCTGTATGTTTAAAGGGGAAATGGCAACATTCAGCCACTTAGTGGTACTTTTACAACACCTCTTTTGCATAAGGTTCACTATTTCCCTGTCATGTCTATGAGTCGGCAAACATAGTTGTCAGATAACTCACGAACAGATTGAGACCGATAATAGCTTGAGAACATTTTTATTTATGAAATGTAAATGCGAGTGTAAATATTATATTTGATCTTGGCGTTCAGGCTCTGCTTATAGATTACTCCCTGCTCAGCACATTGGCAGACAACCGTTTAAGAGCAGGGAGATATACATTAGTACATCTATAATAAATGCCCCAGGGGAAACAGAACCCTTAGGGGAAAGCAGAGCCAAAAAAAACAAACAAAGCACATATACAACATCAGCAACACTGACAACAGAGGAAGTGCAATGAAACAGGTGAGCTTAAGTAGACCGCCAATAGGCTCTATGCACAGCAGCCATATTGTGAAGACATTCACAGGTGTTACCAACAAGTAAGACGCGCGAACGCAGCTCGAAAATATTGTGTATTTACGGACTTGTAATCCGTGTTATTTCACCGTGATGGGGAGAGAACATTGAATGTGTGTGTGTGTGTGTGTGTGTGTGTGTGTGTGTGTGTGCGTGTGCGTGTGTGTGTGTAGAGCATTGTCTAAATTCCTGCACTCTGGCGCACTCTGCCGGCTGCAAATAGGCAGTGCACGCACGTGAGTCACATGGGGGCGCGAGGCAATGACAGCGTGAGTCACATGGGGGGCGCGAGCCAATGAGAGCGTGAACACAGAGACACACATGGAGACACACATGGAGACACACACACACAACCCAAGCACAGTTACATAGTAAGCTCCACTTGGTCGGAGGCGCGGTGAAGCCGCGCCTCCTTCCGCGTTCGCAATGATATTAATGAAGGCTCTGTTCCATTTAGTGTAGCACAGTGGTTCTAAATGTTTCAATTTCCACGACCCCCATAACTCTGAGAGTGTACAAATGGAACCAAATGGACCCGTAAGGTCTCAGAGTTACACAACCGTAAGGGGCCATTTGGAAACCCCTTAGTGTTTCCAGTGAGTCAACATACATAATATCAGCACCATGACTCTGTTTGACCAGAATGGAACAGAGCCTACATTAGTATCATTGGCAACACCTGTGAATGTCTTCACAATATGGCTGCTGTGCATAGAGCCAATTGATCAGCTGCTTGACACGTCACATACTGTACCGTACATCTCCCACACAGTGCTGTACATGCGTGTAAACCTCTCGAGTGTATCTGCCTGACCTAGTCTCGCAAGCTGCGCATCATTAATGCAATGGCTTGCCTTTTAGGGACATTTTGTTTTAAAATACAAAATGACTATCCTTTTTTGTCAGGGCTGGTAACTATGGCCGACTTTCCACATCTTTTTAAAAGCTCTGTGGATACGTATATTCTTTTTTAAATTGTTGTCATAAAAAAAGGTGTCTATACCCTTTAAGCATAAGTAATTAAGACAAAATTATAGGAAAGCAAATGCTTTTTATAAATTAAATCATATTTGAATAGTTTGTGAAAGTGAAGTTATAGGCATTATACTACAATTCCATTTCATATTGCATAGACCTCAACGTATTTATTAGTTTTATTCAATTATATTATAATTTATAGAATTTGTATAATATAGACTGCAATTTTAAAGTTAATGACCATTTTTATCATCAAAATCATGCTGTTTTTAAGACAGACCGTCAGAAATGATCTGGGGTACATAATTGCTTATTAAAAGACATGCCATGAAGCGTGGCTTATGTTTGTCCAGAGACCAAGGTGTTATAACAAGCAACAGCTGTGTATTTCGCTGCCGTCGGGCTGAAACCTTGTATCTCAATAGGTCAAATTATTATTATTATTTTTTATTAATGCCCTACTACTTCTTCATAGAAGAGTGTCACACTCAAGTAGTGAAAATAGCCGATCCACAAGCCGATGCGGCACATTGTGAGATTGTAGATCGACTGTTTTCACTATTGTAATTGTTGCTGTTTTTTATGATAATAAAAAAGGAACGGTTTTGGACATATGAGGTTTATCAGCTGACAGCTGTGTATGTGTTAAAATCATTCTCTGGTGCAGACTCCACCACAGCTGGCTGTACTGTACAACAGCGTTGAACAAACACTGGCTTGAGAGAGACAAAATGGACCTCTAATATAGACAATGCCATCTATAAGTGTGTGTGTGTGTGTGTGTGTGTGTGTGTGTGTGTGTGTGTGTGTGTGTGTGTGTGTGTGTGTGTGTGTGTGTGTGTGTGTGCGTGCGCGTGCGCGTGCGTGACATATTGTGAGCTTACAGATCTGCTATTTAATCCATTCCTGAATATAATTACATTTCCCAAAATAGGTTTTAGATATTGATATACTAGTTTGTTAGTATTCTAACAATCCTGTAAAGTAGGCATCTTGTTCTATAGTGGCATGCACTGTAGAGGAAAACATCTGGACGTTTTAATGTCACTGCACAACTGGAATGTATGGCATGTGATCATGTTTGTGTGGAACTTTACATGTAACAGATTGCGTGTGGATTTTCCATTTGGATAGATACAGTAGGCCAATGGAGAAGAAAATATAACTCCGGTGAATATAATTTATTCAACACAGATAGATTTTCTTTGTGTAACTAGGATGAATTCATCACTATGCAAAAGCAGCACTTTGAACTTGAACGTGACTGCATGAGTGAGAAGGAGTGATGGTGGGGGCGGATAATAATAAATGATAAGAATCTGTTCTTGTCCTGCAGTTTGGTGCAGTGCAATGTTGGTATCAGAGATCTACAGTATACCTATGTATTTCCTTTAAGGGATGCAACTGTTGATCGTTTAGTCGAGTGGTTTTCAACCATTTTCATATCAAGGTCCATTATTTATTCGGCATTTGAGCCACGGGCCACCGTTTGATGAGATTTAGCCTCTCAGACCCAAAACTTGGGTATTGATGTTGGTACCAATAGGAGAAATAACAGGCAAACGTTGATAACAATTGATAACAATTAAAGAATTGCAAAATAACAATTATTTAATTAAGTAATGCAGATGTTTAACAATAATTTTACTCTTGAGAGCGTAAATTGAAACCAAATGGACCCTTACGGGTCCATTTGGTTTCAATTTACGCGCTATAATCTATAAGGGTCCATTTGGTTACCAACTCTCCATAATTCTTCTGGGGACCACCTGGAACCCCCTCTAGGACCACTTGGGGTCCCCGGACCACTTGTTGAGAACCATTGGTTTAGACTAAAGCCTAGTTCAGACCAAAGATTTTGCAACAAGACGAAGCCGATATTTAGCCCAATTTATACTTTGTCGTACGCTGCGTCATCCGGCAAAAATAGCCAATCTCACGAAGCATCACACATGCGACACGTTGCAGAGCTTGTAAATCAGATATTTCCGGCTCATGACGGATGGGAGAGCATAAATTAAGCATTAGAATGTTGCAGAGAAAAAAAACATGGCGGTCGAGAGAGAGAGAGAGAGCTGCACTTTGCACTGCATTCCATAAATTAGCAAGTCGGGGAGGCAAGAAACAACACCGAACCAAAATCAGCAGGTTTTAAAGGGGTCCGGCCTCTTCTGAAAACACGTGTAATTGAATAATGGTTTCATAAATTGTATATGTGGGGGTGCTTGGTAATAATGTCAACACCGCAGTTACCATGTTTTATATCCTGTCTTCTCCTGAGGTCAACCCCTTGGGGGGGCGGGGCGCAGCGACTCAGCCTGTTGGTGTAAAGATATCAAATAGGAAGGCAAATTATAAATCAGTCGTCAAGTCTTTACCGCAGTGGCTTCCTCTGTGCCTAAAAAGAACCATAATATATGCGTGTGTTCCTCCAGCTATGCGTTTTCATCGTCCCATAAAGAAATCTGTGGCCTTTTGGGAAAATCTCAAAAAATGAAGAAAAAGTAGCAGAAAATATTTCAGCTGAATCAAGTGTTATTAGTGTTTTAACCTGTTAAGACCGGGACCACAATCTGTGTTACCACTTAAACCATTATTTTATTCTTTGGCTATTCAAAAGTAGCAGATATACAAGCTCATAGCGTGGCACCGAGTGCCGCGCTATGAGCTTGTAGATCTGCTATTTTTGAAAAAACATGAAAATGTGTGCAAATCTTTGAATATATATATATTTTTTTAAGCAAACTCAAATCTTTGCTTCTGGGGATTCTACAAATGTCTTCTAAATCCTAACAGTTTTTTGAAAAAACGTATGTTGCTATATATGGTTCTCGAACTTTTTTCATGTCAAGGACCCCCAAAATTATATGTATTTGCCACGGACCCCCATCTCAAAATATGTTGTTCCAGGGACCCCCCCAGAAGCAAAGATTTGAGTTAAAAATGTTTGCTTTAAATATATATATATATATTCAAAGATTTGCACAAATTTTCACGATTTTTCAAAAATACCAGATCTATAAGCTCATACAGTAGTGCGGCACTCGGTGCCGCACTATGAGCATCTATATCTGCTGTTTTTGAATAGCCAAAGAAATCTAAAAATGACACGGAGGGTTCCTGGTCTTAATGGGTTAAGTACACCGTGCTGACATTGGTGAAATTCTCAGCTAATTGCTGCTCTCTTGTTGAAACCACTGGATTGTAATGTTGTGCTGGTAAGAAGTGGGAGGCTGCTCTTCATCCCATCTAGGCATTGCAGTCTGTCTTACAACCAAGCAGAAGGAGGATTCTTAAAAAGATTTAAAAAAAAGATACAATTCCACTAAAGGCTCAGTACACCAGGCTCCTCTAGTGGTGAATTGGTGACTTGTTGCATTCTCAATCCCAAATTGTCATTATGTTGATGGTTGTTTGTCAACAGGCATTTCCTGTCCGATACAGACACGAAAGGTCCTTTCATGTACTGTATTGATGAGGACGGATCATGGTAAGGGGATGTCGCCCGGGAGTAGGCCTACTAGGGGTGGGGGGGTCATATGGTAAATATTTACCATGTACAAAGCTAGAGGAAGTAATCTAATCTGGTATTTTACCTTCAGTCGGCAATAAACGAATAAATGATCAATCGGAGCAAGCCTAATGCGACTAGAGCGGTGCTGAGAAGGCAGAAGTAGACCTCGCACGGCTTGCAAGTGTGTCGCGTTGCATCTCATCTACGCTACCATTGGCAATATTCATATGGTGGCCATTTTGCTCTAACATCATACCTGGGGGATGGGAAACACTGTATCCTGCAGCCAGCCTCATAAAACAGTTACTGTGTGTGTGCCTATTCCTACACCTGCTAATGGCTGAAATGTTCAAAAATGTAGAATTGTCTCAACACTTCCTCTCATGAGTGGAGGTGGATCATTAGTACCGTACATCAGCAGTAGGTACAGCAATTATGCAGTAAAAGGTGGTATTTCTACAGTTTATTGAAGGCAAACCTCAGTCTCTATGGGATGCACACCCAGACAGCCCAGGTGCAGGCAATTCGGCAAAAAGAAAATAGTCTGCACAATGGTAAATAAAAAGCTCTGCTGACTTATTTATTGCAGTGTCAACGTCGATCAGATCTTCATCAGGGCTTGTTTGGGGGATGGAAACGTTGACACTGCAATAAGCGAAGCTTGTTCTTTTAACGGTGTGAAGACTCTATTTTCTTTTTACTGGAATGTAACCGACTCACACAAACAAAATAAGCCTCAGAAATGAAACAACCTGGAAACGGCAGTGCCAGGCTCAAACAAATACAGAGCGGAGGAGCTCTGCGCTCAGCAGATGTTATTTGAGGACCTTTGGATGTCCCTTAGTAGCTACTCTGGGTTTTGATATTGTCTAGTGAGAGAAGGAGATGTTTGTGAGATCTGTGAGCTCTGCTTTCTTGTACCCTCCTCAAGACTCATGTCATAGTACTCAGAAAATAGATCTGCAAGATCACAACCCAAAGACGGGCTGTGTGCACAGGCCGCTTTGCAGGTAATTGTTTTTTTTTCTCTCGGGGTGAGGCGTGTGATGGATATGTTATTTATGAATTGTGTGATATAGATAACTGGTCAGCAAATACTCATCACTATCTGTGTGTACGTGCGTGCGCTGAACCGTTTAGCGCGCGCGTTTGTGCGTGTGTGTGACAGGAAGGGGAAATCGACCGAGAATTAGTAGCAGTTTGATGTCTGTGTCTTTCTACCCACGACCCTTCAGATAAAATCTCCCCTCACATGTTTGCTGCAGGAAGTACAAATATACACAACAACAAATGTACTATCCTATGCCTGGCCATTATTTATAATGCCACGCTATCTGCTGATGTTCATAGGCCCCCCCCACGGCCCCACCCCCTGATGTCTTCCTCAGCACATCTGAGCAAACATGAATGATGCATCAAATTAGAATCTGTTGTCATTTTCGCATGCAGTCAATATTTTATGCCGCTTTTTTGCTCGGATGCTTTCAGTTCAACCTTGACCTTTCCCCCCTCCCTCCCCCATCTCCCTGTGAGTTATTAGAGTAAAGATTAGACTGGAGTCCAGGTGACATTGAGGTATGTATCTGTCACCACGTCACCAGATCTCCACACTGCAGCAAATAACCATCCCAAGTGATTCAATTCTGCATTCTGTTTTTTTAACCACACAGACCCTATAGCGTCCCTATTCTGAGACATAATATTGTTGGTGAACATTCGACGCGTTGAGAGCTTGTATTTTTGGTGAAGAAATTTGTGTAGGGGTAAAAAAGTAGAAAGGATTAAATGAATGAAATATAGACCCTTGGGTGACCCCGGTCAATGAAAATATAGGGTTTAAGTTGTTAAATGAGGAGATCATCACTTGTTTATTAAGGACATTTTGAACAGGTCACACAATGCCATACTGCGGACTGATTTCTTTTTCATTCATATTCCGAAAAATATATATACATTCAATGACTCTATGCCAGATTAAAATCCCTTCTTCGGATGACATTTGCTGCAGTGCAGGATGAGTGACCTGTCCTGGAGGAAGTGCACTTGATTTACAACCCGGGGGCGCCTGGAGAGTGACAGGCCTGATGGGGATTGGAGAGTACGCCAGCGGGGGCGAGTGTAAATTTCAACTCCATCACTTGAGGATAACCCGGGCCAGACCCGCCCCCAAACACCACACGCCCCCATACGTCTACCTTAGCATTGATTAAACTTCCACAGGGGGGTGAAAGCACTGTTCATTGCATTTTGCTCGAGCCTCCTGTCCGTAAGACAAAATCATTTTTCAAAGAATTAGCCGATGCAATCGGCTGTACATGGATATCGGCCAATACTCGCCTTGTTGACTGCCATCGGTGTGTCAGCAAATAAGATTACTTTTTTGTTGTCATTGGTCGTTGTTTGTCTGTTGTTTCATAAGTCTACTGTATTAGATATTGCATTCGTGCTCCATAAAATAATTGTAATGAAGGGCTAAAAGACTTTAAAACACGTTTGTTTCCCTGGCACAAAAGGGGAATGAACAATAACAACAAAACATTGGCCATCAGCCAAATTGTTACAGTATATTGGTATCACCTATGTGGTATGGGGCGTAGCTGATTTAGCTACAGGCAAGTAGTCACTCACAAATGGCCTCAGTCAAACTAATTGCACTCAGAGGTAGGTGTGGCTATGCACCTGTTTTGCAAAGGTACAGAGGATAAATAAATCAGACATCCCCACAAATATTCAGTGGAGGAAGACTGTCATGATTGTAGCTGGCTTCTTCTTTTTTTCTTTTCTTCTTGTGGCTGTGTAACCACATTATACAGAAAAGTATGTAGCCACATGGAAATAAAGTGTGTTTTTGACTCGAAATGTCATCTATTGAGCCTGTTACAGCCCAGAATTCCCCAACTGGTGCATCCCTTCAAAGAATAATGTATATTATTATATTCTATAGGTTTATATATATATACCCACAGCACAATAGTACAATGCACTGCATGAATGGACATGGTTGTGTGGATTTATTAAAAGCAGACTTGACTTCTCCTCTCCTCCATATACATTGTATGTTTTCTGATCCATCTATCATTTTATGTAAAACCATAATAACATGACAGTTCAGACCCTCCGTGGTTTCTGAGCAGAGAGGAGAAAATGAAAACGCTTCTCTATGTACTTGCCAACACCATAACACTATAGCTGCAGCGAGCGGGGCTTCACTCTGACAGACCTGAGGAGTTGCGGTCCTTCTGTTCATGCCACGTCGAGTTTTTTGTTTGTTTTCGTTCGTGGTCGTCCTGTTGTGCAATATTTGGACAGCGGAGCCTGGCGGGGGTCCCTGTCCTGCAGCAAAACGCATGGAAACAAATGAGGAAGTCAGCCTCCTTCTCCTCTTCCCCTCATTCAGCCCCCTCTCTCTCTCTCTCTCTCTCTCTCTCTCTCTCTCTCTACCTCTTCAATAAAGAGAGGCCCCGGGGAGATGCTGCAGCTGATCCCTTTAAGGCTGAATCTGAGAGCAGACCCTGCCCTCTAGAGTGTCTGGGAGGTAACTGCAAGGCTGGGAAAGTTTAAGGTGAAATGGGCCCAGAGTCAGACAGACAGGCTATGGCAGGCAGTGCTGCTGGCTGCCATAGAGATGGGTTGGGTCTGGCTGGAGGCAGCAGTCTGTGTTGTTGCTGATGATGACAAATCAGACCCTTTTATCATCCTGAGTCTGATTTAGTGCTTTGTTTACTGGTGCAGATGTTGACAAAATAGCTGTGGTTTAGAGTCCTTATGTCTGTTTCTGTCTGTCTGCACACAGGGAGGGAGGGATGTTGAGTGTGTGTGTGTGTGTGTGTGTGTGTGTGTGTGTGTGTGTGTGTGTGTGTGTGTGTGTGTGTGTGTGTGTGTGCGTGTGCGCGTGTGTGTCTGTGTGTGTGTGTGTGTGTGTGTGTGTGTGTGTGTGTGTGTGTGCAATGCAGACTTGAAGCTCAAAAACATCAAGCACATGCTTGCGGAATGGGTGCCACCTCCGCCCAGGCCTCTACCACATCCCCAGCAGGTAAGAAAGGTTTATCATGGTGGGAGAGCTGATTAACTGATCACGCCGTTTCATTGTTGACTGCCAGAGGCCATTGCGTATCAGTACCTCATGTCTAGGCAAATGCATCATGCAACACCTTGTAGATGCAAATAAGCATGTCAAAGAGAACATAAAATGATCAAGATAGTTACATATTATGTTTATATACACAGTATATATACAGTAGCATAACAGCATAAGACCAGCAGATACAGTATGTACATGAGGTTTAAGCATGAGGTGCGAAAGTGGTAACACATTGGTAGGTCCAATGTGGGCTTTAGAGAGCCTCCCATTGGATACGCTCACTCAGCCAGTGGTGGAAAGTAACTAAGTACATTTACTCAAGTACTGTACTTACAGTAAGTACAATTCTGAGGTGTTTTTACTTTACTGGAGTATTTCAAACTTATACTTCTACTCCACTACATCTCAGAGGCAAATATTATATTTTTTACTCCACTCCAATTATTTGAAAACGTTAGTTACTAGTTACTATAGCCGGTCTACAAGCCGATCTTCAAGCCAATCTACAAGCTCACAATGCGTCGCGACGCAACGCATTGTGAGCTTGTAGATCTGCTATTTTCTAAAGATTTGTATACATTTGAAAACTTGAAATGAGACATTCTGCATAATGAGTACTTTTACTTTTGGTACTTTAAGTACATTTTGATACGAATACTTTTGTACTTTTACATTTAGAATTCCGGACTTCCAACTTGTAACAGAGTATTTCTATACTGCAGTATTGATACTTTTACTTCCGTAAAACATTTGAGTACTTTTTCCACCACTGGTTACAAGCATGAGGTGCGAAAGTGGTAACACGTCCAATATGTGGTCTTTAGAGAGAGCCTCCCAGTGGATACGCTCACTCAGCCATTATGGTTACCTCTCCAGAGAGGAGGACACGACTTATGAAAGGAACAAAGAATGTCTAGGAAAGTACCGAAGATGTCAGGGTGACTCAGTCCGGACTGCAGGTGCATTCAGTTTTGCCAGACAGAGACGGCTAAAAAGACAGTTATTTTCTGTGAAAAAGCAATTTAGCGTGCTGGGGGAGGCTGCCTATGGAAGACTGGCTCCTGACAGCATCCAGGGAGGGAGCGCTTTGATCACACCTGGCTCCCTAATTGGATGAAGTGCATTTGTCACCCAAAGCACCGCCGTCACGGAACATAATAGAAGCGATGAGTGGGCCTACTGGCAGTGATCTGCCACAAAAAGTGAATGAATATAAGGTCTCTTTTTTTCCAGGTCCTTTCAAGTATAGTGTGCATAGGAGGAGGTAGTAGAGTGGAGTGATGTGTTACTCACAGCTTGTTTCTGCGGAGAATGCACTATATACACATTATACTCTGCACTTCAAATGTGTTTCTGCTAGGGATGTACCGATTTATCGGCTGTACATCTAGGTTTGCTAGTGCCTAAAGCATTTTTTAATCTAAATTAAAACCCATTTAAATTTTTTTTAAAAGGCCTTTTTAACCCACAGCAGAATTTAATGCATCGATTCTCACTCATATCGTTATTGTGTGTTTTTGTTGCTGAAATTGTTTAGGATTTATGATTCACTGTTTGATTTGAAGTTGTTAAGCACTTTGTAACTTTGTGTGTGTAATGTGTTTAAAAAGGTGCTATATAAATAAAGTTTATTATTATTATTGGCCGATACTCACATTGTTGTTGGCAAATACGATGACATATATGGATGCCAGTGGCCGCAGTTCATCTGTTGTTTCATAAATGTTTATGTGCTTAACTTGTTTCCCTGGCTCAAAAGGAATACCCAAACAAGCAAACAAACATTTGTACCGGCTATCCGTCAAATTGTTATTTTAACCACTTAAACAGGGGTCTGTACTTGGCCCCCTTCCTTCTTTCCTTCTACACCAAATCCTGAAAATAGCAGATCTACAAGCTCACAACACATTCTGTTGATTCGTTATCTGCCTATTATGACGTGCCCAGAATAGGTATGCTAGGGCATTGGTCCTCCCCCCCAAGGACCCCTGGTGGTACCAGGGGGTCCCCAGAAAAAAAAATGAATATAGCGTCACAATAATTTTAACCACTTTAACCATATTTTACAATTTGGCCATTCAAAAATAGCAGATATACAAGCTCATAGCGTGGCACTTGTGCCACGCTATGAGCTTGTAGATCTGCTATTTTTGAAAAATCCCTGCCACAAAATAGTTTTGTATATGGGGGGGGGGGGGGTCCGCAGACAAATACCTATCATTTTGGGGGTCCTTGACATGAAAAAGTTTGAGAACCACTGTGCTAGGGTTCATGTGGCCAAACATTGCTTCAGCTCTATAATGGTCAACATGACTCAACTGATCTGTGTCAGACAGCACCATATGGTATGGCTACTGCCCTGTGTGTATGACGTATAAACTTTACTCACCCTTTGATATGCCCTTGTTGTGTTTTATTCATTATGTATGTATTATCATTATCATTATTATTATTAACCCATTAAGACCTGAGGCCGATTCTACAAATGCTGTCTAAATCAGTAGTTCTCACACTTGCAAGATTTTCAAAAACAATAAAAACAAATAGCAGACGTACAAGCTCGCAGCGCAGCACGAAGTGACACGCTGCAAGCTTGTATATCTGCTATTTTTTTAATAGCCAACGCACAAATCTAAAATGACACAGATGCTTTCCCGGTTTTAATTAATATACCACTTCTGTGTGTAATTTGTTACTATTACCACCAGTATGGTCCATTAATAGTTTGGTTCTTTAGGTTTGTTTTGCGTTTGAATATTGCTCCCTATTGCATATGCCTCTCCGCCTCTCTTTTGTAATCCATCCATGAGGAGTCCTCCTTTTCTTCTCCCGTCAAGGCATTTCACCTGGGAGTTTTTCCTTGCCTGATTGAGGGTCTTTGTATTTTTGTTAATGTGGGTCTCTGAAGCCGTTTGAGCCTGTAACAGTGATTAAAGCACTATAACAGTCTAAACAAACACATCATTGTTTACTCACAGCTTTGGCCATAATGTTGCATTTTTAGCGTTCCCGTTTGACATACGTCTGTTTACATTTTTGAGTTCCCGGTTGACGTACGTCTGTTTACATTTTTAGAGGTCCCGGTTGACCTATATGTCTGTTTACATTTTGTCCAAAGTCATTAGAACTCTACTGGACTTAAGTGAATAATAATTGAGTCATTGTTGACTAAACAAAACTGTGTGGTTAATAAAAGTCACAGACGTTCACCAAGTTTTTTTCTCCAGAGGCTATTTGTGGCTAGATTTGTCAAATCAATCCACACTAAAATTAAATTAAAACCGCATAAATCGCATACTTTGACCTCAAAAAACGACAACAAAAAAACAACTGCACCATTATATTTAGTCGATAGCATTCCATATCCAAAATCCCTCCAAAGTTAAGTTTCATATCATACAGAAATACGGAAAACTTTGGCTTCTTTGAAGACCAAACAAACCATGGTATGCTTTGTAAAAGTGTCAGCAGTCATTTTAAGTATTCACTATACAGTGACTCATAATCAATAAGCTAAACATGCCAGACCACGGGTATGGTCCTTCATCTGCACTTGATTTGACCCAAATATGTTGGTCATGAAATGTTAATGAAGGGGTTATGGACAAAGAACTACATTAATGGAGAAGTGTTAGTGCTCTTTAACATAGTTTGTGTTAGGTTTCAAATTAAGAACCCAGTGTAAAAAAAGGGAAAAGGGAAATTGATTGCAGGTAGACAAACTTCTAGGCACACTGCTTGCTATACATGGTGTTTAACCAGCGACACGTTGTGGATCTGCTATTTTTGGTAAAGAGATTTAGAAGGAAAAAAGGATTGTGCTTACTATTAGACTCCTGGTCAACTGAGTACATAGGGTTTTAAGTGGTTAATGTACAGGTGTGTAGGTGTGTGGTAGACAGCGGTATAGTTGTGTATAGTTGGTGTATGGGTGAGTCATCTTCTGCTGCTATGGCCAGTTCTAACGTACCCACAGTGGTGTAAAAATGGTGATGTTTTTTTTTTTAACTTAAGTTAAAGTATCAACACCACTTATGTAGAAATACTCTATTACTCAAGTAAAAGTCTGGAATAAAAAATTTACTTGAGTAAAAGTACAAAAGTATTGGCTTCAAAATATACTTAAAGCACTGAAAGTAAAAGGTACCCATTATGCAGAATGTCCCATTTCAAAGTTTTCAAATGTATAAAATGTTTTTGAAACAAGCTCACAACATGTCGCATCGCGACACGTTGTGAGCTTGTAGATCATCTATTTTCAAATAGCCAAAGTTTAGATAGGGCTGACGTTTTTGTAATATTAATAAAAATCTACAAAGTAACTAGCAACTAAACTTAACCACTTAACCTCACTATCACTTTCTCTCTGCACTCTCTCACTCCCTCTCTTGTCCATCATAACTGAACCCTCAACATGCCTTACCTTACCTGTGTCCCACACTATGCTACCACATAGAATCAAGATGTCCCCAACCTGCATATCAAGACAATGATTGTAAGACACACACACACACACACACACACACACACACACACACACACACACACACACACACACACACACACACACACACACACACACACACACACACACACACACACACACACACACACACACACACACACACAGTAATACCCCAGGGAAGGCTGCTTGTTGTGTTTTTTTATGACGTTACCAGCACTTCAACTTCTACCCACTAGGGTGTGCTGATATTTCTACAAGTTCTCTCTCTCTCTCTCTCTCTCTCTCTCTCTCTCTCTCTCTCTGTGCACACGCATGCGTCTGCACTGTCTATTAATCTCTGTGACGTTACAGTATGTGCACTGCATAACATCCACTGCGTGTGTACTGTATGTGATAGTAGTGAAATTATATTGCGTTTGTCCCAGTCCATTTCTGCCATGTCCCTGATAGTGGGATGTGAGCCCTGTGTGTCTCTGCTCAGTATCTACTGTACACACACACTCATGCTATCTACAGCACCATGTATGCAGTGCCTCTCCACACTGCGCTGCAGCCAGCCCAACACTTCCTCTGTTCCTCCTGCATGCTGAGTGTCCCAGATGGAAGCATCCTGTTCTCGGGTCTATTGTAGTAACAACCATCCTGTAAGGCTTGGCCACCGTCACATTTACCGGATTTTCTTTATAGCCTTCCGTGGAACTTTTATCTAAAGAATGCAGTATTAATTCAATTCAATTTTGAATTGAATTAAATGGAATTGAATTATAGCCTTCTATGGAGCTTTTGTCTAAAGAATGCAGTATTAATAATAATAGTATAATTATAAATAATAAATCAATAAACCATTAAAGGGATAGTTCACCCCCAAATTGACTTTTTTTCTGTCGATTAGTCACCCCATGGAGACTTGAATGCATGGATATTTTTTAGTTTTTGTCGCATTCCTAAGCCAATAATTTGATGACCGAAAAACTGAAAAAATAAATCCCCTTAAGGATGTCAGGGGCGGCCATAGCTGAGTGGTTAGTGAGCCCACCTAGGGAGCCAGAGGCCCTGGTTGCCCCAGGTACGATTCCAGGCCACGCCAGCATATGTGTCGATGAAATGAAATTTGTCCCTGAGCAAGACTCTTAACCCCTAATTGCTCACAGGCCCTCATTGGAAACAAGCCCGCAAGGACTTTCAAGAACGTCCTGTTAAAAGGAATTATCCTTAACCCAAATTGGGGGGCGTCCGGTGGCGCAGGGCCAGGGGTACATTTCCGAGGGACTAGGGGGTTGGAATTGTCTACGGTGCTTTCCAACTTGACCGCACACTTCCAACGAGAACGAACGCAATTGGCCGTATTCACGGAAGGGAAGCCAGGCGGGGAGGGAGATCTCTGTTACTGCAACAGCGACTCCTCTGACTCCGACGCGTCTGTTCAGTGGAGCATGGGGTCTTCAACAGGGGGTCCGGGACCTAGGGTGTCCTCAGTTACTACAGGGGGGTTGTGTGACTTGTAACCTCTTTTGAAAATAGCCGATCTACAAGCTCACAACGCCTCAAAGGGGGGAATTGACCCTTTGTCAAGTCCCGCCCGTGGTGGTGCCCCTCTTTGCACCCATTGGTTGCTGTTTCTTGGTTGGACAAAAATATTTTCTCTCCATCCACTACCATAATGGGTTTTTTAGTTGCTTCGTATTGATAGTCAGTGTATTCAATTCTTATTTTAAACTTGGTCTCAGACTCAGTGTTAATTTTGTTGACTAAAACTTAGACTAAAAGACTAAGATTTTGATATTTAGTCGACTAAGAGATTAAACCATTTCTGATGACTAACGTAGGACTAAAACTAAATGGTGTGTTATTCAAAAGACTAAGATTAAGACTAAATCAGAATTTGCTGCAGTGTTAATTTAGTTGACTAAGACTAAGATTTTGATATTTAGTCGACCAAGACTAGACTAAGACTCAACAATTTCAATTGGTTAGTCAGTCAGGGACCAATCAGAAGGCTGACAATGGGTCAATTGACATGACGACTAAGCCTGAATTGGGAGAAAAGGGGAAAAACATTACGTCTCACAAATAGCTAAAATGTGAACATAAGCATTACTGCTGAAGCTAGCGAGTCCACGCCCAGAGCAGCTGTATGCAGATGGTGTGTAGCGCC